>NC_091769.1:66698677-67001708 GCF_029378745.1 Bos indicus
GAGCTAAGCCTGAACCATGTCTACGTTCATTAATAGTGTGACTGAAAAATTACCATCCTAGAAGCCCATGCCACCTATGATAAACTAGGTTCTCCAACACTCTCCTTAAAGTGAAAGATATAAAAAGAAAGTGAAAGTGGCAACTTTCTCATAGTAAACAGAGATTTGTCTCTGTGCCCTTTTGGGGTAATAAGGTCTCCCCATAGGCTGCCATCTATGGGGTCGCACAGAGTCGGACACGACTGAAGCGACTTAGCAGCAGCACATAGACCAAAATGAGGGTGTGTGTGTGTGTGTACACACATACACATATATTCTCACTGTTAACCAACATTCCATCTGATTATGGTATTGCAAGGACAGAATATGTGTTTGAATGACCATCTAGTGTTCATCAAAATACTTGGTATCCAGTCACTAAGAAGTATTAATACTTGTCATAAAACAACAGATCAAGGAGGTACACGACTGGCTTCCCCTGGCCAGTGACAGTGGCAGGAAGCTGGGGGAAAGCTGGCAACCGCAGTTGAACATGTCAGGACATGTTTGAAAATGCAGTGGGAGTCGGGGAGGGTGGTCTGGAGTAGGAAAGTGGGGAGATACAGGACGAATGAAGATCTGTTAGAGGTGGTAAAAAAAAAATAAAAGAATAAAATCAGGGAATTCCCTGGCGATCCAGTGGTTAGGACACAGCACTTTCACCACAGAACACTGTGCAGTCATTAAAAACAAAAAAATCATTTTAAAAAAAATCCAAGGGAGGGATTAAAAAAAAAAAACAAAAAACCCACCACCCAGAGAAAAGCACATGCAACAGCTGGAGAGGGAGTGAGGAAAGGCTCTGTGTCCAAATTAATGCTGTTCAACTGGGGCTGAGCAGCCTGGAAACTGGGAAATCAGAATTTGTGAAATGCTTTGATTGCAGCCTCCATGGTCTTCTCCTCGCCCCCAGTTTTCTTAAGCAAAGTTTATTCCGGAAGGAGAAACAACAGGGGGATGTACCAGGCATACACATTCAGAACCTGACTCAGTCTACAACTTGCAGGCCATCCTAAGTACCAAAAAAGAAGTGGGGGGGTGTCCCTGAGAGCCGCAAGAGGCGTGGGCAAAGGAGCAGGAAAACGGTTCCCTTCCCAATGCTGGTTTCCACCAACTAGCATGGCTATTAAGAAATGAAATCTGTTCGCTAGACAAAATAGAGTCAAACATTCCTGCATGCTCCATCCTTTAAACAGATTTAAATATTGGCCTGTCTTCTCTGTGTTTGTTTTGGTTCCCTCAGCCCACATTGGAGTCCACGGGCTCTTTCCCTCACTCATCATCTCGCCTCCCGCTGCTTTGGCCGAGAATGGAGTAATAATTCAGCAAGCAGCTCCGGGCTTCCCATCAGGCCGACGGCCCAGCCCGGGTTTTCACAGCCCTGCATTCCAGTGGCGCTTAGCACCACAGCCAGCAAGCCGCGGGAGGGACCTTGCTCCCGTGGGCTCTCCTGCCCAAGTGAAAGCAATTTGGGAAGCAGAGTGAGGAAAGCGCTAAGAAAAGAAAAAAAAAGGACAACAATTTCTCCTTATTGAGTCTCGCATTGTCTTATGAACTTAATTGTAGCTTATTTCCATTACCCAGTGCTGAGGGTCAGAAGCAGCTTAAAATATATATATACAGCTATATCTCAATAAAGCTGGGGGAAGAAAGAAAAAGTGATGATCATATAGAGGCTCATTGATAGAAGGCTTAAAAATAAGTGATTCTCTTTTCCTGAGAGCAACCTGCCACGGCCTTTGGAGCGCTTCTTCTATCCTTGTTTGCTTTTGTCTGAGCTGAAAGACCCTGCCAGAGTCCCCCCTTTTGGTTCATTACCCAGCGCATCCTTCTCCGTTGAAGGACAAGGGAGCCTGGTATTCATGGCCATTGGAGGATGTGTTTGTACACAGAACTCTCCAGAATAAAAAGGTTTCCAAAGGCTTCTCTATAATGATTTAGTCATGAATGAATTTTAATATGGGAGAAAAAGATGAGTATTTTGGAAGAAAGGGTGATCTTCCCCTCACACCCTGCCCCCGACACACACACCCAATTAAGACAGAAAGAAGCAGCATCTGGACTCTGTAATACACTATCCAAAATCAATGCAACACCATCCTAATAAGGGCCTAATTCAAGCTCTGCAAAGGCCTCCAGTCTGGTGATTTCCTAGAGGAGATGCAGTATCAGGGGGGAAAAAGTTTTTTTCCCAATGTAATGTGGACTTTTTTTTTAAAGACTTTGTATGTTTACAGGTTTATTTGGTTTGGGTGGCAGAAAACAGACCAGGCACTCAGCTCCTTTCACAGGGCTAAGTTTTAAACTTCATAATGAGTACAAAATAAGAAAACCATGACTGCCTGAAAATCGTGAAGAATAGGGAAGCAGGATGATTGAGAAAGGCTGCAGCTAGAACTCAGGAAAGCGGCCAGTTCTCTGCACATCACTCCAAGAGTAATTAGCTGGCTGAAAGCCAATAGCACAGGATTATAATAGACACTGATAGACACTAACTGTGACTACAGAATTGTGAAAGATGAAAAAAATAATATGGTTATAAATCCTAAAACTGTTAGGATGGACAAAGTAGGAATGATCCAGGAAGCCACAAGGAAAACTTTTTCACATATTTTGGCTACTGATTCCTAGCAATAACACTTACAATGATACAGTATTATGAAATTGACCAATAAATCTTTTAAACTACTAAAAAGGTTGACTGAACAGGAAATATTTTTATGTGTAATATATAATAGAGAAAAAGTAAGAGAAGGGGTCATAGGAAGACTACCCAATGTGGGCATATTGATAAAGTTAAGCCCATAAAGGCACAAAGTTGAGGGGGAGATCCCAGCAACCCTCCACATGCAAAGACCCTAAAAACCATGCCTGAAATGCCAGCCAGCCTTGTCAGTGCCACTGTCTGAATTCATTTAGCATGCAGTCAATATTTACTGATAATTCAGCTTGAGCAACAGTAGTAGGAATTGTCAGACGTTTGATTGTTTCTTAAACGGAAAGCTCCAAAGGGCAGGAACTCCAATTTCCTGGTTCACTTGCACAGAAGCACAGCCCTGCAATAGAAAAAGATGGCAAGCATTGTCTTTATATTCCCATCACTTTCTGTTTTTCAGTTTGTTTGCTTGAGGTACGTATGTGCATGTGTGTGCATTCTGCAGATAATGAGAGCTAACATTTGTGGTTGGCTGTGTGGCAGGCACCATTCTAAGTGCTGGGCACCTATCAATTGATTTAACCCTCACAATAACCCTTTGAAGGAGGGATTCTGAATGGCCCTTCTCTTTGCCAGATGAAAAGACTGAGGTCCAGAGAAACTAGTAAGTCTTCTCCGCATATTCTCTATCTCAAGCTTCAATTCCACCTGCTGGCAGAAATCATACTCTTGGCTCCCGAAGACATTTAGTTATTTCAAGTTTAAATTCAGTCTGGACTTATCCTCCCCCTCCTTTTCCCTGGGTGATTTCCAAGCTCATGGGGCTGGTGCAGCATCATGACACCTGGAGAAGGCATCCGTCCCTTGTCACCATCGTCTGCCCTACACTGGCTTCAGCTGAGATATTCAGCCCCATCTGGTCCTCAACTCTGATGGATGACCCTCCAGGCCAGCATTTGTTGAGGGGGCTGAAATCCCATCTGGTCCCCAGCCACATGGCACAGACTCTCACCATGGCTGGTCTTCTGACCAAGAGACCTCTTCCGGCCCACCTGCTCTCTCTACCTCCTGGCGAACTTCCAAACCCTTCTCAAATGATGTGAAACCGTGTCTGCTCTCCTAAGGCAGGCTCAGCCAGGAAGCCGGGCAGGCAGCCTATGGAGGCCCTCTCTGTGTTGACACATTCTGTTGCCTTATCTACATATCCTCTGGGACATCTCACCAGTTCAGAAGGGAGCTCCAGAGTCTGCTGTGCTTTCTCAGACATGGGGTCACAAGGACATAGTTGCAAGTTACCTCCTTCCTCATATCCCCTTACACAACTGAATGTCCTGGTACTGCTGCCCTACCCCCAGCACATGCTCTCCAAAAAGGGGGTGGAAGGCAGCAGCTGTTGCTTTCTCTGGGAACACAGCAGTGTCTGATCCTCTCACTTCTTTTTTTTTTTTTTTTTTGGTTGCTCCATGTGGTATGCAGGATCTTAGTTCCCTGACTAGGTATTGAACCTGTGCCTCCTGCAGTGGCAATGGGGGGTCTTAACCACTGAACCAGCAGGCAGGCCTTGATCCTCTCACTTCTGCTCCTAACTATCCCATCTTTCTAGACCTTAGTTTTTTGCACTTTGGCTCATAGGGGGAAAACAATTAGACATGAAATCTGTCCTTTTTGGAGCTTACAGCCTTGAGATTATATCATTAAAAACAAAAACAAAATTTCATAAGACCTATTGGAGTGCAAAGAAAAGAGAGTTGATTCTCCCTAAAACAGGGTGATGGAATGTCAAGAAATGCTTCAGAGAGAAAGGACCTATGAGGGGAGTCTTAACAAGGAAAAATCCCCAACTCCTTAGTATTTCTTTGGAAGAAGATAGGGGTGAGTAGGAGTGTGGGGAGAAAAGAGGGCATTTCAAACAGAACAAGCCCAGCAGAAACAAAGGTGAGGAGGCATAAGACACATTTAGGGCGCTGGAAGAGGTTGTGTGCATCTAAGATACAGAATACAGGGGGTACTCACAGACACAGGCACCAGTCCTGCACCTACAGAATACAGGGGGTACTCACAGACACAGGCACCAGTCCTGCACCTACAGAATACAGGGGATACTCACAGACACAGGCACCAGTCCTGAAGCTACAGAATACAGGGGGTACTTACAGACACAGGCACCAGTCCACACCATCTTATACAGATGTGTTTACTGTGGTCCACAGATCGTGTGTTTTTCTTTTTCACTCTCACAATGAACTACCACACAATGTTTTTTAATTTTTTAAATTAGTTTCTAATATTTAATAGGGGCTTCCCTGGTGGCTCAGCGATAAAGAATCTGCCTGCCAATGCAGCAGATGCAGGTTTGAACCCTGGGTCAGGAAGATCCCCTAGAGAAGGAAATGGCAACTCACTCTAGTATTTTTGCCTGGACAATTCCATAGACAGAGGAGCCTGGCAGGCTATAGTTCATGGGGTCACAAAGAGTCAGACAGGACTTAGCAACTAAACAATGACAACAATACTTAATAAACAGAAAGTGTAACATAAAAAAAAAAAGATTGATTTGGCTGTGGTGGGCCCAAATTTCCACCTGGCAACCACTGGCTGGGGCCAAAGAATATCTCCTCAAAATGGGGTTGTGAACTCTCCAGTTTGCAACACCTCAGCCTGATCCCAACTGCTCCTTACATTGTAGGCCTCTGAGTCTGAGACTCCTCCAAGAAAGTTATAATGCATAACTTAGGCAAGTGGGTCAATTAACAATCTTTCATGCTGTGCTCAAGGGTGTTAAAACACAAAATGTGACAGCTATGAGCCCAGTTTTATCTGGGGCTTACTGAGGACTATGGCCTGGGAGACTTCTGAGGAATTGCTCTGAACAGGTTGGGGGAAGGTCAGTTTAGATACGATTCTGCTAAATCTGCTAAATCTGGGGATACATGCGATCAAACACACATTTTGGCAGAGGGCTATTGCTAGTCACGAGGGAGCAGACGTCTTTGTTAAAGATTTTAGTGCTTTTCTAGATATGAGAAGAAGCAAGAAATTGGTTCATAAAATTTTCTCCTGAAAATATCTATCTGAAGGCCTGTTCTGCCAGTTTTTCCCAGAGCACAGAGTGCTTCTTTCCTAATCCCCACCATTCAGGGTATGTTGGAAGTCAGCAGCTATAGTGGCTAATGTCCTGATTCTTGTAGAGCTGGACATCAAGTAACATTTTTTAGTTGACACTCTCAAGAGTGGGGATTAGCAGGGGTATTCAATAAAGAAGTGGCATGATCAGATGTGTATCTTAAAATGACCTCTCTGGTATCATTAAAAGATCCAAGTGGAGGGACTTCCCTTGTGGTCCAGTGGCTAAGAATCTACGCTCCCAGTGCAGAGGGTCTGGGTTCAATCCCTGGTCAGGGAACCAGATCCCATCCCACAAACCGCAACTAAAGATCCCTCATGTTATAACAAAGACTAAAGATCTCATGTGCTGCAATTAAGACCCAGCGCAGCCAAATTAAAAAAAAAAAAAAAGATCCAGGTGTAGAATGCACTGGTGAGATGTATGAGCAGGAGGAGATAAGTAGGTGGGAAACTCTGTCCACGCTGCAGGTGAGGACTGATAAGATCGGATCTGGGGCAGTGGCAGTGGGGATAGAGAGAAGGGGGCCAAGACAAAAGGTAGTAAGGAGTTGAAAAGGCAATACTGGGCCACCAACTGAATATGCCAGAGAGCTAGAGTGACCCCCGGGTGTGGGGCTACACTCTGAGGGAGGAAAACAAGTCTGAGGAAGAGATCACAGTTCCAGCCTATTCAGCTTTACTGCCTGGGGGCCATCAAGGTAGAAGCAATTGTGTACACGGGTTTGGAGTTCAGCAGAGAGATAAGGGCCAGGCTGTAGATTAGGAATTCACAAGATTATTGGCAGGGGAAGCCACAGGACCAAGACAATCAAGGGTGATTAGGGGAGTTAGAAGAGAGCCAAGGAAAGGACCCTGGGGAAAGGACCCAGAACAGAGGGGGAATTGGAAAAGCTAGGAGAGCCCACTCCTACAGAACTGAGGGAAGAGGGACTTTCAGTAGGGGATGGGTCATCGAAATCAAAAACCACAGAGAAGTCATCTGCGATGTCCACTGCCTGTTGACAGGAGGATGTCATCAGGAGGGGACCTGCACAAAGCACATCGGAACCCAGAGGCATAAGCTGGAATTCTGAGCGTGGCTGACATGGAAGGTAATTTTCAAACCAGGCACTGTGTTGTGTTTAGGATCCAGGGGGGAATGTCAGAAATTACTTTATCAAGGACTCTACCGTGGGAGGAAGAAAGCATTTAGAATTGCTCCCTTTAACCAGAAAGAATTTACATGGCCTTTTTATACCTTTTTTAATAATGCACCTTAAGAAAAAAAGATTAGCAAACATCCTGCTGGTTCATTCTATTCTATATCAAATGTTTCAATTGAAGAACCATTATTTCTTTTCACCTGGTCAGTCCATCAACCTGAAAACAAACTCCAGTACAAGCGGTTCAACAATATATTGCCTCTTGGATTATAAACAAATTTTACAATAAGAGATTGTTTTTGTATTTTTTTCTTTTGCTGCCAAGAGATTTTGCCAACGAAAAGAACTGTGATGACAAAATGCAAGGTGCTTTGGGACTTTAGGCTCTTATCCTGAGAAATCTAGATAGCAAGAGAGAAAAAAAATCTGTTTCTCTTCTTAAAGGAGAGACGTACTTTCTGATTTTGTATTTTCCTTCTGAAAGGACATGTTTTTTCTTATTTAATTTTGCAAAGAATAATCAATTAAAAAGAAGTGAGAAACTAGAATCTTTGAATATGGATCTTTCTACTGAAAAACTAGGCTGTAAGGATAAATGTGATATGGAGGGACCGAGAGGGGTATTTGTTTTGGGATGTGTGTGTGTTAACACTGGAAAGACGAGCTCTTCTTTGAGCTCTGAAGAATTCAATCTCAAGGAGAAGGCAGAAGAGAGGAAATAACTGATGTTACAAGATTCCACAGAAGGGAAGGGGTCTGTCTTATGTATAAAGGATGCCTCATTCAAACTAGAGGAAAGGAGGTGAGCACTGTCGTGGTCACATAAAGTCACAGGTACAAAGGAAGGCTAGGCCACAGGCTGCTTCTTGAGGAAAGTGGTGCAGGAGGTGGGAGGAAGAGCGGTAGGGGGGATAAGGGAAAAGGCTGACAAGTGGTCACGGAGCCCCTGCAAGGCAGCCATATTTACTTTCAATATGCCCCATTCGGTAGAGAAATGCTTATAAATGCCTTCTGTCTAAACTGAATAGAAACAAAGTGAGAAAACAAAAGAGAGTAAGGCATAGACAAGATGATATTTGCTGTGCAATTAAGAAGTGGGGGGCTTATAATTATTTATTCACTTATTTATCCATTCAACAAATAATTACTGAGTGGCTATCTTGAGCCAGATGTTGGTCTAGATACTGTTAACAGTCCTTGGAGAGACAAAAATCCCTGCCTCAGAGAGCACATATTCTTGTCCTCTCCATATATGCTAAGGTAGTCCTTGCTCAAGTTCCTAAAAAGCGTTAGTGTCTTTCACGAGCTTCCATTCCTTTACAGAACGTGCCATGTGACAGCCTCTCTTCCTAACAAAGGGCAGGAGCACAAAAGCAAATGTGAATCAGCTACAATGGAGGACAGGTTGGTTAATACTCATTCAAATAAAAGTGGAAGGACATCTCGGAGAAAGAATGCCACGATTCTGTTCAGGATTTGGTCAGGCCTCCAGATTTAATAGTCTCTGAATGAATTAGTGTTTTCTAATAACCCATCTGACACATTATGTTCGGAATGTGATTTTCTGATTAAGGCACTAAGCAGGAAACTACTTCAGGACAAATCGGCAGACAGACGCTGTAAAAGCCATGCAAGATCCCCCAGGCGTTTGCTGCAGAAGCTGAAAGGGGCGAGGGATGTGGCCATAGCCTTTCTGGTCAGGTTTCAGAATAAATAAATTCAAAGGACAGAACTGTAACCAGGATTTAGCCACCTTGGGAAGGAACATGCTGTTTGAACAACATCATTCCCAGACTGAAAGCTGCTCAGAGCTGGATCATCATTCCAGGCGCTTGGCACACTGGTTGATACCAGCAGCCAACTGCATAACTGCCAGGAACTGGCCAAATCCACAGAGACACCAGTCACTTCTGAATGCTGAAAAGTGTTTGTAATATACCGTAATGAACGTAAGCCTGACTCATTTAATCAGCTCTGAGGCCCACACTGGGGATTTCTGCATGGGAGGGAGATGTGTACTGAAATCCTTCTTTTCTCAGCTGCCATCTCCCATTCCAGGAAGAACAGAACTGTTACAGGGTTGTCCCTGCCAATTTCTGTTTCATATTCATTTATATGAATGCTTATAACATACATGTTTCCAACCCATTTTGAATTCACTTTGATGTGATGAAAATAATGCTCTTTCTCCTTATTTTAGATTCTACTGAAAATGAACTAAGTGTTATTGAAAAGCAGAAATTTAAGAATATCAGACTCCTCCCCATTCCTGGCAAACTTATCAAACTGATTTCCCCAAAACCAATGAGATGAGAAGGGAGAAAGGTGCTAGTTACACTCCACTGTGAGAAGCTGTCTGATCCAAGGCCTCTCTGGGCTAAAAGCAACTGGGACAGGAGTTGGCCAAACTTTCTCCTAACATGACGATGGAAGATCTGGCCAACTGTTCTAGGCTCTCTTCCTGGCTTCTTTTATGTTGATCCTTAATTTTTCAAGTTCAGAAATCTGATTTCCCAAAGATTATTCCAGCCTCAGATAACTGATTCATAACCAAATAAACTCACTAGAAAACTCTCTGATCTCAGAAGTCAATTCAGTCATTTTCAAGTAGCGATTTCATTCCACATGCTGCAGATGAGTCAGGTGGTGAAGTGATTTGTCCAAGTGCATTCAGCTCATTGCAGAACTAGGACTTGAATCCAGGTCTTTTGACTTCAAGGCCCTCGCCCTTCCTGCTAGAGCACCCCACCTTCCTGGTGGGAACCCAGCATGCAAGGACAACCAGAGGTTACAAAATGGCTTCCAACGAGCAGGTACACTGAGGGAGTACAGGCAGGCAAAGGGTAGGACGGACTGTGTTGATAAAGCTGGCCATGGACAGCAGAATCCAAGTGACTGAGGGTCAGGAGCCAGAGTCCAGGTCCAGGGCAGGCCAGGGACAGGGGAAAACACAAGAGATAATTAGGGCTCCATTCAAAACTAAGATAAGATCAAAATAGAAACTGTCTCAGGAACACAGCAAAAGCCAGATTAGGAAAATTGGGCCCAAGCCATGCTGGGTGGACCCTCAACCACAAGTATTAACTTCCAACTGAGTTTCAGAGCCTTTATTCCTGCTTCTTCTGAAAAGAAGAAACCATCTAAGACAGAGCAGAAACTGGCCTGTAGGTGGAGCCAAGTGGCTGCCAGCCTTGGGGCTGAGAGGAAAAGCAGAGGCAGTGAGCTAGGCTGGCATTACAATGCCACACCAGCCTTCAGACTCAAAATGCTTTTCTACATATTCTATTTCTTGACTGTTCTGAAATGTGATCTTGATGCGGTTTTGCCTCTGAAAAACTTTTCTAAAGATGGGCTAGAGAGAGGGTGTCCATATAATTTACTACCCCACCCTGGACACTTTTGAAAGTCAAAGAGAGAGCTATTAATAATTACTCCAGGGCAACCCACAGTCATAAACCCGGACAAAGCCAGGCCACTCAGTCATGCAGTCACCCCAGCTTGAGACAAAGCATCGGGACTCAGACATGCCCAGGCACAGCTGGTGGAGGGTAGATAATCTTGCCAGGACTGTTTCCCAGAGAGGCCAGAGGGTTCCAGAGGACTAAGGGAAGAGAAAGTCAAAGTACACAACTTGGGTAATGACATCAAGACAGAGCCAGAGGGGAGGGACGATTCTGAGGACTGCCCAGTGTTGGCCACCTGGAACGTCCTATACAGCCAGTGAAACTAAAAGGAGCTGTTTCATTAAAATCTCCACGGGAAGTGGAAGTGTTAGCAAAGTCCTGCGCCAGCAATTTCAGCAAGAGATGGGTGTCTCCAGCGGATGGCAGCGCAGATGGGTGGGACATCAGTGTCAGCAGTAGTCCCAGAACCTTCGGTGGGTGTCAGCACAGCAGCTGCTCCAGGTTTGAGCCGTGACCCAAAGTGACAAACAAGGGTGAGCAGAAGAGCCAAAGACAACGGGTGCCTTGCTCTTGCCTCTCTAAGCATATGGGACATCATCCATCAGCACACACTGAACTAGTATGGGAAACAGAGAGGGGCTGCAGTTTCATAGAGGAGATAGACCAGGAATCAGAGAGATATTATTCCATAAAGGGTGGTTACTGTAATTTTAATTTTAGCCCCAAGCTGGTGGATGAGGTGCTCACTGATGGTGCCTAAAGTTGGGAACCTCCCTAATTTGGGGCCACTCAGTTCACATCATAGTTTTATGGTCTAAAGTAGCCATGTACCCCCAAAATATATACATTGAAATGATATGGATGTTTATAAAATAATGCACAAAATATTTACACATGGTAACGAACACATAATACAGAAACATTTTCCAACATTTTCTGAAATTTATGGAAATTTTTCTACCTCTTAAAGAATGGCATCTACTGATACTCTCTGATATCTAACCAATTAGTGTTAGTCTTTCGAAAATTTGAAATTAGTACCCACTGAACAGCTAAAATGAAAAAGAGAGGCAATACTAAATGTTGGCCAAAATGTTGACCTAAAATTCTAACACAGCTTGTGGAAGTGTGAAGTGATACAACCTCTCTACAAAACTATTTAGCCATACTGAATAAGGATGAACGTATGCGCTTCCACTCCTATTACACACCCAACAGCAATATGTACATATGTTTACCAAAAGACGTGGACAAGGATGTTTATAGCAGCACTATTTATAATACTGCAGCCCTGGAAACTACCCAGTGTCTATCAACAGTTGTCGTTCAGTTGCTCAGTCATGTTCAACTCCCTGCGACATCATGGACTGCAGTACGCCTGGCTTCCCTGTCCTTCACCATATCCCAGAATTTGCTCAATCTCATGTCCACTGAGTGGATGATGTCATCCAACCATCCCATCCTCAGTCATCCCCTTCTCCTCCTGCCCTCAGTCTTTCCAGCATCAGGGTCTTTTCCAGTGAGTCAGCTCTTCACATCAAGTGGCCCAAGTATTCAGCCTTCTTTATGGTCCAACTCTCACATCTGTACATGACTACTGGAAAAACCATAGCTTTGACTTTATATGGACCTTTGTTGGCAAAGTGATGTCTCTGCTTTTTAATATGCTGTCTAGGGTTGTCATAGCTTTTCTTCCAAGGAGCAAGCATCTTTTAATGAGAATGAACAACTACAATCCCATACCACAACATGAGTAAATCTCACAAACACAAAGTTAAGCAACAGAAGCCAGACACAAAAGATGCCATTTGTATGTAATTTGCAAGGAAGAAAAATTAAGGAATAGTCTAAGAAGTCAAACCAGAGGTGACCTTCGAAGTGGTTAGTGGACAGGGACACAAAGGAGACTTCTGGGGGCTGGTAATATTCTGTTTGCTGATTTGGGTGCTGGATACACAAAGTTGCAATTTTATCAAGCTTATCATTTATCACTTTGGTACATTCTACTAGTCAAACAGGTCCCCAAGGCCAGCCCATATGTAAAAGGAAGAGTATTATACTCCACTTGGTGATGGAGAATGGCAAACTCACAGTGCAGAAGAGTCTGTGGAATGAGTGAAATTGTTGTATCCATTCCCATTATAAAATGCAAGAGCATTTTAAAATTTAAATAATATTTAAAATATTCTTTACAACCTACTCCAGTTATCCACTGTAAATTAGAACCCAGTATCATTCTGGGATAAAACAGAGACCTTAGGAAGGTAAAGAAGAAAATAAGAATACCAGCAACCAAAGTGCACAAGACAAGGAAGGATCCTCCAGTTTGGGTCACATGCCTTCCTTGAACCATTAACTGTAACCAGAGGTTTTTCAGTCACTAAGTTGTGTCTGACTTTTTGCAACCCCATGGACTGCAGCACACCAGGCTTCCCTGTCCTTCACTATCTCCTGCAGTGTCCTTCACTACTCAAACTCATGTCCATTGAGTCTGTGATGCCATCCAACCATCTCATCCTCTGTCGCCTCCTTCTTCTCCTGCCCTCAATCTTTCCCAGCATCAGGGTCTTTTCCATTGAGGCAGCTCTTCGCATTAAGTGGCCAAATATTGGAGTTTTAGCTTCAGCATCAGTCCTTGCAATGAATGTTCAGGGTTGATTTCCTTTAGGATTGACTAGTTTGATCTCCTTGCAGTCCACGGTACTTTCAAGAGTCTTCTCCAGCACATTTCAAAAGCAGGGAATTGGGTAAATTTATGGATCAATCTCAGTCACATGCCAAATAAAACCACATGAAATGAGACAGGAGCAACTTACCAAAGGGAGAAGCAATGGGAAAACAAAATATGCCTACTATAGATGTCATAAACAGTACCCAATGGTCATCACAAGGGAAATTTTAAACTTGACATGTCAAGAATGGGAAAGTATGTTCTCTCCAAGTTGCAGTCAACTCTAAGATTTCTCCCTAACACACATGTCAAATGTGTGTCAAATCCATTACCATTAATAATAAAATACTTCTAAAATATGGATTTATGTATAAAACATATTAACACGCCCAAGTGTAATCTCTGATGGTAATCATGTTTCATTTCTCTTTGAGCTTTTCTAAAAATACTCATCTGTGTATGAACATATGTTAACACTTTTCTCTCTGATAGTTTAGATAAATCTTCCACATTGTTTTGACCACATACATTTCTGTTAACAGTCATGAATCACACAGCAAAAATTAACTGACGACTGCAGGTGTGGCCGGCTGAAGTTCAGCTCCCACTTATCCTCATCAGGGAGAATCTTGGGGATTACAGAAAAACTAGGTTTCCTACAATGCCATTTAACCAGATAGTTCAACCAGAGACCTCGTCAGTTTATGTGGGACCCTCCATAATGAAGGGACCTAGCTGAGCAGAGGAGAATGGTTTAGCATGAGACCAGGACTGTTTCTTTGCAAGAAGCAGAGTTAAAATCATCTTACAGGAATCTACATTCCTCTCATAGACTATCTTAGTTCTTTTTTTAATATTTAGTTTTAAGCTGGCTTTTCCACTGTCCTCCATCACCCTCATCAAGAGGTTCTTTAGTTCCTCTTCACTTTCTGCCTTTAGAGTGGTATCATCCATATATCTGAGGTTGATGATATCCCCCCAGCAATCTTGATTACAGCTTTTAACTCATCCAGCCCGGCATTTCTCATGATGTGCTCTATGTATAAGTTAAATAAATATGGTGACAATAAACAGCCTTGTTGAACTCCTTTCTCAATTCTGAAGCAGTCAGTTGCTCCATACAGGGTTCTAACTGTTGCTTCTTGACTGGCATACAGGTTTCTCAGGAGACAGGTAAGATGGTCTGTTATTCCTGTCTCTTAAAAGTTTTCTACAGTTTGTTATGATCCACACAGTCAAAGGCTTTAGCATAGTAATGAAACAGAGGGAGCTGATCATGACATCTGGTCCCATCACTTCATGGCAAATAGAAGGGGAAAAGGTGGAAGCGGTGACAGATTTCCCCTTCATGGACTCTAAAATCACTGCCGATGGTGACTGCAGCCAAGAAATTAGAAGACAAATGCTTCTTGGCAGGAAAACTATGACAAACCTAGACAGTGTGTTAAAAAACAAAGACATCACTTTGCCAACAAAAGTCTGTATAGTCAATGCTGTGGTCTTTCCAGTGATCGTGTATGGTTGTGAGAGCTGGACCGTAAAGAAGGCAGAGCACCAAAGAACTGACGCTTTTGAACTGTGGTGTTGGAGAAGACTCTCGAGAGTCTCTTGGACAGCAAGGAGATCAAACCAGTCAATCTTAAAGGAAAGCAACACTGAATACTCACTGAGTGGACAGATGCTGAAGCTGAAGCTCCAATACTTTGGCCACCTGATACAAAAAGCTGACTCATTGGAAAAACCCTGATGTTGGGAAAGATTGAGGACAGAAGGAGAAGAAGATGACAGAGGATGAGATGGTTGGATGGCATCACCGATGTAATGGACATGAACTTGAGCAAACTCCACGAGATGCTGAGGGACAGGGAAGACTGGTGTGCTGCTGTCCATAGGGTTATGAAGAGTAGGACACGACTTGGCAACTGAACAACACAACATGTCGTAGACTATATCTCGGGTGGGCAAATATTTTCTATAAAGGACCAGAGGGTAAATATTTTAGGCTTTTCAGGCCATTCAGTTCCTGTAGCAACTACTCAACTTTACCACTGTAGTGCAAAAGTAGCCATGGACAATACTTAAACGATGAGTGTGTCTGTGTTTTAATAAAACTTTATTTATAAAAACAGGCCTGTGAGATTTGGTTCATGGGCTATAGTCTACAGACCCTGGACTAGAAAAAAGGGAAAAAAAGAAAACCCTACATCACAGAGGTGAGATGTGTTTGGGTAAAGAGAAACCCTAGACTGGCCCTGCTGGTGAAAAGAACAAACAGAAATTGAAACACTCCCAGTTTACTTCAGCCCTCCACATCCCACCCTCTTCCTACCATGGGACTGGAGCTCATCCTCTCCTCTTGCAGAATCAGCAAGAGCTAGAACAGACTGAGACTATGTTCATATCCAGCGGAGGCCACACGTGGCAGAATATGCATGTCCCTTCACGATCAAAAGGACTGGGGTTTCACTAATTCCAAGGGTTGGGGGAGGGGTAAAGGTCTGAGAAGTGTCTGATGTTGAAGAATAAAGAGATCTGTGGAGACAACACTGGGAGAAGTGGAAAGAAGGTGAGCATTAGGGAATGAAGGAGTATCAAATATCCTGAAGCCCACCCCGAAAGTACCTGAAACCCAGGTCCCAATCTTTCCTTAAACCCTCTCAGAATGCTTCAGAAAAGAGGCTCGTAGGCCGCCCACAAGGCCCTGCTTAATTGCCTGCCTCACTCAATCAGCTTCTCCCATACTCGTCTCCTTGCTGTTTTTTGAGCACACCTAACACATTCCCCGGAGAAAGCAATGGCACCCTACTCCAGCACTCTTGCCTGGAAAATCCCATGGATGGAGGAGCCTGGTGGGCCACAGTCCATGGGATCGCTAAGAGTCAGACAAGACTCAGCGACTTCACTTTCACTTTACACTTTCATGCATTGGAGAAGGAAATGGCAACCCACTCCAGTGTTCTTGCCTGGAGAATCCCAGGGACGGGGGAGCCTCGTGGGCTGCCGTCTATGGGGTCACAAAGAGTTGGACACGACTGAGGCAACTTAGCAGCAGCAGTAGCAACAACACATTCCCACCTCCTTTGAACCCTCCAAAGGAGGGCCTTTGCACCTCCTCCTCTTCAGACAGACTGAAAACTCTCCCTCTAAATATTCATATGGTTCACTCTCTCTCTTCATTTGGGTTTCTCAAGTAACATCTCAAAAATGCCTTCCCTGACTTTTCTATCTAGCATCCTCATCAGACTCCACTTGTTTTAATTTTTCTTCATAGCACATATCACAACCTGACATCTCCCCCAATAGCAGGTGAGCCCCCATAACATCAAGGACTTTGTTTAGTTCACTCAAGTATTCTTTGTACCTTGAATAGGACCTGGGTGCCCAATAAATATTTACTGAATAAATGAACGAATCAAGTCCAACCTATCTGTGATGGCTAATTTTATGTGTCACTTGGATAGGTTATTGTGCCTAAATAGCTGCTCAAAATGTATTCAAGATGTTTCTGTGAGGGTGTTTTTGGATGAGGTTAACATTTAAATTGGTGGCCTTTGAGGAAAACAGATTCTGCTCTATAGTGTGGACGGTCCTCATCCAATCAACTGAAAGCCTGAACAAGAAGGTAAGTAAACATTTTGCAGCAAATGGGCTTTGGCCTTCATCTGCAGCATCAGCTAGTCCTGGTTCTACAGCAGACTGCCTCTGAACTACAACCATAACGTTTTCCTGAGTCTCCATCCCCCCTAGCATCTCCCATCAGTTTTTGACTTGCCAAGCCTCCACAGTTGTGAGAGCCAATTCTTTAATATCAATCTCTTTATGTACATATCCTATCCCCCCTCCCCGGAGAACCCTAATACAGTCTCTAAGTCAAACTGTGCTACCTTCTTTACTAAAGAATTCTTCTCAATAGCTCTCCTCCCACTGGTTTCCATAACATGAGTCAGGCCTCTGAAAGTTCTGAGTATTTTTGTCAGATCTGCCGGTAATACTGCTCCAGGTGACCTTTTTCCCCACACCAAACTAAATGGGGACTGGAGAATGTAAGAGAGAATAATTGAACACGTTTTTTAAAGATTAGAGCCAATTATTTAGAAAAATTGACAAACCATCTGGAGACTTTTAATCTCCCCTTCATAACATACTATTTCATTCATATTTCATGAACAGGAAGGTTGATCTACATCTTAACCTGTCTATATCCTGGAATGCTAAGGAACATAAAATATCAAACATACAAAGTATATTTATATTCTGGGTTTGGGCAATTTCCACAGTATTTGTAGGACTGCTGCTGCTGCTGCTAAGTCGCTTCAGTCGTGTCCGACCTTGTGCGACCCCATAGACGAGACATACCATAATTATAAAGTCTGTAGGACGTGTTTTCACAAGATGCCTCAGGCCAATGCTCCCCACCATGTCCTTAAAAAATAAGTTTTAAAAAAATTAAGAAAACAAACAAAATTCCGTACTCGGTACCACCTTAGAACTCTGCCAAGAGGAAGCCCCACTTTCCAACATCCCCACTCCACCCTGGGCTGCCTTTAAACGATATCGCTCCGCCCCTTTCCCAGCCCCCTCTACGCTTCCAACCGGCGGGAGGAGAGAGCCCTCCCAGCCAATCAACGTTCAGCACGGCTCTCCTCCCGCGCGTCTTTCAAAGGCCTCCTACGAACCAATGAGCGGTTAGAGGCCGAGCCAGGGCGCCCCGGGACGGAGTAAGAAACAGGAAGTGGGGGTCCGATTGGTTTTAAGAAGACGCTTCGCCCCACCTCACAGAAGGATGTACCAATGAGCTGAGTAGAGGGGCTGGCTCGGCTCGGGGCGGAGGCTGAGATACCGGTGCTGCCTAAGGGAGGTGGTGGCCGATCTGGACGTGGGGTGGCCCGCAATGAAGCCGGTGAGTGGGGCCGGGGATTGGAGGAACGGAGCCGCAGGAATGGGAGCGGTCCTGAGGCCAGTTCTTGAGCCCGGGGACAGCCCGGGCCTGGCCGCCGCACAACTCTCGCAGTAACTGTCCAGGCTAGGGGAGGCGGTGCTATCCCCGGACCTGCGAGTCTGGCAGAAAGGAACAGGGTAGGTGGCTGGCCAGGGGAAGATGGACATTCGCTACGCGCCTGTTGAGGGCTGTGAGCTGTCGCATACAGGATCTCCTAAGCCTCGCGACAGCCCTGCCAGAAAGGGCTGAGTCCCATTTTAAGAAGGAAACTGAGGCGTAGAGAGCTTGTGTCTCCGTGCATCATTCAGCCTGATACCCCAGTTCCAAAGCATATCCCGGGCTGCCTGGGCCCCCTGAGAACAGTCCTCAACGCTGACGGGGAAAACTTTATGAAAGATGATTAACAAACCCCGCTTGTGGGTGTGTCACGACTGTCACCATGCCACTGGGCCACCAGGCACTGCTTCCCTTTCCCTGGCGTTCAGAATCTCTGGGCCCAAGGAAGCAGAAACGTCCAGCTCTGTTAGGATTTGTAAACCTGGGTGGGAAAGCCTGAGTGAAGGGGTCACACAAATTGAAACTCAAATCACCAAAACTGCCTTAAAGAGAAAGAAAGAAAAAGCAGGCTTAAGGACCAGAAACCCCACCTGACTCACATCACCTACCACAGGGTTGACAACCCCCTGAAGGGTCTCCCTTTGCGTTGACTTGACAATAACAATACAGACAGATCCAGAGCAACTCAAATCCACAGCCTAAATTGACTCTGTAATGTGATCTTGGAGTAACAAACAAGACCATTCTAGAATGTAGCTTCAGAGCTAGAAAAGACATTAAGTGGTTATACTTGCTAATCCCTGTGTTTCCACGTGGAGGGACATCAGCTGTCACTTGTCCCCAGAAGGGAGAGAGTGAATGATCTGATTCCTGTTTGGGAGGAGCTGAACTCAAGGAACTCATTCTTTCCTTCCCTTCTCTTCGCAGAGAGTACTTTCTAGGGTGCTGTCTGCCACAGGGTGGGGGAGGGGAGCTGAATTGTCCATCACTGCCGGTGCCTGAGTGGATAAGTCCAATTCTGAAGTGAAGAATCTACAAGCCCACCTGACCTCAGTGGGCTTAAAGCCCATCCTCCATCTCACCCTCTGTAATAAAACTGACATATTGATCTCCATGCCTCTCCAGTGTCTCATCCCTCAGTTGGCTCCAACTAGGAAGTAGAAGAAAGGTGTGTTTTTTATTGGTCTTATAACACATCTTCCATGTAGAAATTCTTCTCACACAATTGAGTTTTGACTTCTTAGATTAGCACACAAAGTCTATCTCAATCTCTAGTTCAGTCATTCACGAAGTTAGGGGCAGGCTATTGCATCTATACTTCCCACCCTGCTCCCCAGTCAAACTACTAGGCTGTATGGGGGTTATCTTTAGAGAAATGAGAAAGCTACTTCTTTAGCTTCCTCTCCTCTGCTCTGATGTCACAATTCCTGAATACAGCTAGCCCTCAGTATCCACAGATGCAGAGGACCAACTGTACCATTTTGTTTTTTTGTAAGGGACTTGACCATCAAGGAGAGTTATGACCAACCTAGATAGTATGTTAAAAAGCAGAGACATTACTTTGCCAACAAAGGTCCATCTAGTCAAGGCTATGGTTTTTCCAGTGGTCATGTGTGGATGTGAGAGCTGGACTGTGAAGAAAGCTGAGTACCCAAGAATTGATGCTTTTGAACTGTGGTGTTTGAGAAGACTCTTGAGAGTCCCTTGGACTGCAAGGAGATCCAACCAGTCCATTCTGAAGGAGATCAGCCCTGGGTGTTCATTGAAAGGAATGATGCTAAAGCTGAAACTCCAATACTTTGGCCACCTCATGCGAAGAGTTGACACATTGGAAAAGACTGATGCTGGGAGGGATTGGGGGCAACAGAGGATGAGATGGCTGGATGGCATCACCGACTCGATGGACATGAGTTTGAGTAGACTCTGGGAGTTGGTAATGGACAGGAAGGCCTGGCATGCTGTGATTCATAGGGTTGCAAAGAGTCAGACACAACTGAGCGACTGAACTGAACTGACCATCAGGGGATTTTGGAACCCATGATGTGTGTATGGGTGGGGCGGTGGGGTTGCTCCTGGAACCAACCAGTCCCCACTCGGATGCTGAGAGACTATACTGTACACAAGCACATGTGGTTTTAGTTTTTTGTCTTAATTGCCTTAACTTCTCTATCTGCCTGAAAACCTGCTCTTCCATCAAAATCCAACTAATGGATCTCTCTTATGTGAAGCTTTCTCCAGCTCCCTAAGCAGTCACTACCTTCTCTGCTCTGAAGGTCATAGTTTATGCTTCCATTTTAGCACTTCTAACTTTCTTGAATCTATGTACACATTGTCTCTCCAACTATACTGAAGGCAGGCTATTTAGTTTATGGATCTTTGCATCTCCAGAGCTTGGCAAATCAAAGTGTCCAAGAAGTGTTTGTGAGTGAATGAATAAATATCCTCACTTTATAGTTTTGGAAAACTGAGATCCAGTAGAAACTGACATCACTTGTCTGAGCTTATGCAGTAAGTGGCAGAGTCAAGACCAGACAACAGGCTTCTTGGTTCCCACTGCAACACTCTTTCCACTGCGTAATCCTGTAATTATTAATAGGATGGTAAACAGCAATAGTTTATTATTGATATTACTGATCTCTGATATTCCAGGTTGAATAAATTACAAATATGCCTCAGTGTGTGTTTAAGCAAGGCTGTTTTGCTAAAACTATATGCAAATATTCTTTACAGTTATTTAAAATAATTGATTTCTTTTGAAGCCTAGTTCAATGCAAACAAGTGAGTTTGACTCATCAGATGAAGAGCCTATTGAAGATGAACAGACTCCAATTCAGATATCATGGTATGTTAACATTTCTGAGAGTTAATGAGCTAAAATATTTGATGTATACAACATAATCTTTGTATAATTTAGTCTATATATTGTAAATGATTTTCTTCTGATGATTATATAATTCTTTTTATATCTATGACAGAATAAGATTTTTTGGAAGGGGGGAGGTGGGAGTGGTGGGAGTTCCTTCCTTATTCATTGAGAAAACCATAATAGAAATGAGTTAAGATTGCAATGACCTCCCATTTAGTACCAAAACCTTCTTATTCTTTCATGACAAAGGAATAGTGTGTGAAATATAGAATGAGATATTCTATGTTATCCTTTATTCAAATCCAGAACTACTTGCCACAGTAGTGCATCTACCAGCAGACCCTGTTTAAGATAAAAGCCATATTACCATAGATACAATAACAAGCAAATGTTTTTATAGAAAATCAGCTTCTAAATCTTAGCAGTGACTTACATCAGATTCTCTACAACCAGCAATCAAATGCTTCCTCTTATCCTTGTAAATGTAATAATCTATCAAGAGGGAAAAAGTGTTGGCCCTATAGTTATTTTATTCTGCCATCAAAAGCAATTATTTTTCATTTCCCTTTCTAAACCCCCTTCAGACTCAAAAATTTATCTAATTTTCAAAGTCAGTATTTATATGATGCCCCCTCTTTTCCTCTAAACTCATCTCTTTTGCAGACAAGGTAAGCCTCTGCCTCCTTTGTCCCTGAGTACTGCAAACTGGGAATAGGATTTCTTGGAATTATTTCATTTTAACCAAAATCCATTACGACAAAGAATAGGTGGCCTGTGGTTTTCATTCTATGAAATTGTATCTATTTAAGGAAGTCCTGTACAGAAATCTGGAGATGATATTGTCAAAATGCTCATTTTCAGCTTATTACCTAAGATTAACTAATACAAAATATCTCAGTAACATACTGCAGGGTAACTTAAGTACAGTTTATACTAGCTGTAGGTAATCTTGGCATTACTATCTTTAAGTTAGTTTAAATAAGTTTGCCACTTTTAAGACTTAAATTCAACAAAGCAAATGATAAATCCCTATTTTAAAACTCCTAGTCTTTCCAAGCCTTTTTATGGTGAACACATTGATACTTAACTGTGAATTTTTGTTTTGTGACTGCTATAAAACTTTAAAACACCTCTGTTCAGGGCCCAGCACACATGTTTATGTAAATGTCCATCTATGACTTTAAATTGAACTTGATAAAGTTTTCTTCCTTTCAGGCTACCCCTGTCACGAGTGAATTGTTCTCAGTTTCTTGGTTTATGTGCTCTTCCAGGTAGGTGACACTACTCATCTACTAGAAATAATTTTTGTGTCAACTAGCACATCATTCTCGGTACTGAGGAGTAAGAGAATTTCACAGACTATCAGCATAGGAACTCAGTTCTGGAAACCCTGTTGGTGGGCTACTGGTAAAGGAACATACGTCTATTCTTCAGCCCTCCAACTCCACATTCACAGGTCTACATTTCTGATTTACCTATCTTAAATGTAACATGGGAGTACAACATGAGGCTAAAGACTATAGCCAGGTTCTTGTTACAGAAATCTGAATCCCTGGAATTATATTCCTAAGAAGATAAGAAATTGAAATTCACATTCAAAATGGAGTTGGTGCATATAAATGATCATGTGTAATGATTTTCTACAGTAGCTATATATGTGTTTAAATATACTTGTTATTTATGACCAAAAACTGACTCTTTGACTTGCCTTGTCATTACTTACAGGTTGCAAATTTAAAGATGTTAGAAGAAATATCCAAAAAGATACAGGTAGGTGTAATATGAGAAAACCATCTTAACAGGTTTTTAAAAAATAATACTGAAAATCTCTTTGTCATAAAGAACAAACTGTAGTCTCTTCTGAATTTTCACAAAAATGTTCAGTATTTCATTAAGTTTCAAACTATAGACTTATTCTAATATATGAAGATGTATTTGTGAAGAGCAAAGAGAACTATCATGTACTGAACATAGTGCTGTTTTTCACTAATTGTTGTCATTTGGTACACATAAACTGTTTTTGAGGTTAGAATGTATAAGTTGGAGGGAGAAAAGTAATGTAATAGAAAACTGGAATTGCAATGCCTAGAACTTTAACATACTGTTCTTTGCAGACTTGACTGTATTGGAAATTAAGCCTGAGTTGGGAACCCAGAGGTAGTATTGAAATTGTCTATCCCAGACAGAAAATTTATAGAACCAGGGTATAGGTAGAAAAGATGGAATCGGATCTGATCTCCACATGCCCAAAGATATTCATAGCCTGAAGTTTAATAATCCTACAAATACACAGATAATCTACCCTGATTCGGCATTTATAAATTGCATGATACTAAAAATTTAGATTTTCAAAATATTTTTTTCTGGTTGACCTGGAATATCTCAAGCTTACTTGTCCTACCAATGTCCTTATAATAAATCAAAGCAAAAATGTATATATTGTTTGATTCTGATTACTATAGATTTTATAAATCTCAAAGTTCTTTCCTTGTTATCCTAGAATATCAATTTGCTAATATACTTTCTTTAATTTACCTCCCAAAAAAGACTTAAAAGACTAATAGATTAGTTGACCCTTGCAGTATTTGTAAAGATTTTCTGCTCTAGAGATATCCACCATGGTAGGCAATTTCTATTTGCAGAACAATCATTTATGTCATGAGCAAAATAACATTTAAATCATTGGTTCAAGAAACAATCTTGAACACTTTGGAAAGCCCTATTCATTTGGAAAGGAGTTTGCAGTTTTTTACCAAAACTTTTTTTCTTCCAATGAAATCTTAAATGGAATCCAACATACAAAACAGCTAACAGTGTTTGAAGGGGGGGACCTAGACTCTCCTAGCAGCACTTCCTGTGTCCTTCCTCAGAGGCCTTTCTGGGAAAGTTGAAATCTACTCATCCAACCTAAATAATAGAAATTATTCAATGTGTACAAGAGGCAAATAGGAAATTACCTACTCTCCTAAAAATGGTTAAGTATGTCAACTACATGTTAAACCCTTTTACAAGTACACAAGCATAATAGTATTATCTAGAACAGCTGTCCTTAGAAACATCCTGGGAGCCACAAATAGAAGCCGTATATGTACTTTGACATTTTCTAGGGGCCATGTTAAAAAAGTAAAAACAGGTCAAGTTAACTCATTTCAGTGGGTTTTAAGTATAAAACAAATTATTAATGACATAGGGGGTTTTTTGTACTGTACTTGGTCTTTGAAATCATATATGTAGTTTACATTTACAATACATCTCAAATGGACTAGCCATAATTCAAGTACAGCTTTAGCATTTCATGATAAAAGTACTTTGTACTTAAATAGCTACATGTCCTTGGATTTTGTCAGCGGGGAGAGAAAAAGAGGAATCAGATGAGCCAGAATTATTCATTATGAACCAAACGCTCTGTAGTGAACATTGCCATGAGGAAGCTCCAGTAAATAGAATGACGTGTAGTACTGCTGCTTGGTTCATATCATTACCCTGAAATTCACTAGGTCATATAATTTTCATACAGCTAATGCTTTTATTTCCTTGAAACCCTAGTTCATAAAATTAAATGCATAATTGTGTGGTACAGTGCAAACATAAGAGAGAATACAAGAGCTCAGGCACCATGGCTATGCTGGAGATTTTATATACAATGCTTAGGGTGAAACAAAATAGTTTTAAACACAGCAAACAAGGTTGATTTGGTGAGAAGAAAACAGGGAAAATGTGCTATCATTCCTTCTTATTTTGAAATATTAGACGTTTTAAAATTTAGAGAATTTATTATAAAAATTATTTTTCAAAGCAGCAACATAATTGACATTTCAAAATCCAATAAAAGGTATTTTGACTTATAAAGTCAGATCTCATTTTAATCATGTTTTGGTTCAGATGTTTCTAATTCCTATTTGCACGTAGTTACTTTTTACCCTAGTTTGAAGACAGATCAGCATTGTTTTAGGTTATCAATAAGGACTTCAAAGTTAACAGGTCATCATTTGTTATTTACTTAATTTGTTCAGCTTAAGGGACTTAACTCCATATTTTCCCTCCTGACTTGACTGTATTTAAATGTGTAATGTTTTGTCCATGTGTGTCCTTGTGTATCTCGGTCTATTGGCAGAAGAACTAAAGAGCTATGGTATACAAGACATATTTGTTTTCTGCACCAGAGGGGAACTATCAAAATATAGAGTTCCAAACCTTTTGGATCTCTACCATCAGTATGGAATTATCACTCATCACCATCCAATTCCAGATGGAGGGACTCCTGACATCACCAGCTGCTGTGAAATTATGGAGGAGCTTGAAATTTGCCTTAAAAATAACCGGAAAACCTTAATACAGTATGTTCTCCTTTTCTCCATATAATACGTGAGAAATGTCCCAGTCAAAAATGATTTCTCAAATTACTGCATCCGTATGCACTTATTACCTACCTTATATTTCCTTGCAAAGATTTAAAGGAGGTAACACATGAAAAGTCCTGCACAATGCCTGGCACAGAGCAAGCACTCAGATATTTGCCATGATGATTTTTGAAGAGTAAGGACAATGAATGAGTAGATTGGGAAATTTTTAGACTAGGGTAACAGGCTTTTTTTTTTTCTTTTTCCTTTTGCCTTAGACCTTTACTCATAATTTGGGGACACTATCCTTTTCAAAAAGGTCAGGGTGTCATTCTTGTTACATAACACCACCTTAACTATCAGTCGACCTTTCAGTTACTTTCTTCCAACAGCAAGAAAGTCAATTTTTAAAAACATTAGCAGCAAAGGAATCATCCCTAACCCATGAGCAATCCTAAAAACAGGTCTTGAAAATTTTATTTGATGATATGAATTTGCTACCTGAAAGAAAGAGAAAAGAGACTCGCAATTTTTGTCAGTGGTTGTACATAAGCTACTGGTATCAAAGTTTAAAACAAAATGAATTAAGGGAGAAAAAAGGGAGAGAAGAAAAAAGCTTGGAGAAAGGAAGAGAGTGACGATCAGCAGTAGACAGTAGCACTGCAAAGACTCGAAGTGGTGTCGTGGAAAGTAACGTAGTTACGCCAGAGGTGAGCCCCACAAAGCAGAGGGGAACCAGCTACAGAGAGAAAACCAGTCCTTCTTTGTGATTGCATTTTTTTTTTCTTTTTTGATATCTTAGTCTGTGTAATCCTTTCTGGAGCAACATAGAACATTAAGTAGTGAGATACCTCAAAAGCTCTAAGGTCACTGCTGTGGGCTAGAAAGTATACAAACTACACCAAATAACACAGTCTCAGGGTACCTACTGAAAGAGCAAGCCCAGCCAGCTTCTCTTGCCTTAGATCAAGAGTTCTGGGGCTTCACACCAATAGTTTATGTTTTTAAAAACAAGCCAACCTAGTACAGAGGTCTTTGGGAACACACATCTGTCTATCACCAAACTAAACCCTGATGTAGAGAACTGTAAAGCAGGGGAGAGAGAACTAGAAGTCATTTTATATACTACAGTTTCCAAACTTACTCTATAGAAAAGCATCACCTCTCATCTAGTACTAACTGTAGAAACAAAATTTTAGAATAAATACAGTTATCTATGATAAATTTGCTGATAAGTCTAAGTAAAATAGCATTAGATACATGGAGCTGGTGAAAAAATAATTTACAATTTGGGGACCCATTTTTCAAACAAATTCTGTAATTTTTTTTTTTTCCAAATCTTTGAAAGCTTCTGCCGAAAGATTACTAGAAATCAAACTAGCTCAGTTTAGAGAAGCTTAAAAAAATTCTACTCTAGCAGGTTCCAGCAAACCAAATGCTCTGATGTTTGAACACAAACAAGATGGAAAGGTGAATGGGCAGTCTTGCTTATGTCGAATACTTCAGGCTCCCATAAAATAAAGCATCTGATGACTAGAAATTTTCATTATCCTAGACTTTTCAAAAGTGTCCCTACAGTGACTAATGTTTGTTCAGACAAAGAAGATTTTCTATTCATTCTCCCATCCTTGAGTGCCGACATTGCTAGACAGCTCTAGAGTTTATTCCTCAGAAACAGCATCTGGTAAAATTTTTTTCCTGTTCTGTTTTCTATCTGTGCTGCCTGACTGCTTTCCTGGGACTTTTTTGCTCCTTTATAAATTCAGTGCCTATTGTATTATACCATTTCCTAGGGCTGTTTTAACAGAGCACCACACATTGGGTAGCTTAAAAAACAGAAATTTATTCCCACCCAGGTCTAAAGGCTTGAAGTCCAAAATCAAGGTGCCAGCAGAACGATGCTCCCTCTGAGACCCTGGGTAGATTCCTTCCTGTCTTGTTCCTATCTTCTGGTAGTGGCTGGCAATCCTTGGCATACTTTGGCTTGTAATTGCATCACTCCACTCCCTGCCTCTCTCATCACATGACAGAGTGTCTGTGTTTTCATATGGAGTTTCCTCTTAGAAGGACGCCACTCATAGTGGATTGGGGTTCCTTGGTGACTCAGACAGTAAAGAATCCACCTGCAATACAGGACACCCAGGTTCAATCGTTGGGTCAGGAAGATCCCCTGGAGAAGGGAACGGCAACCCACTCCAGTATTCTTGCCTGGAGAATTCCAAAGACAGAAAAGCCTGCCAGGCTACAGACCATGGGGTTGCAAAAAGTCAGACACGACTGAGCAACTAACCAAATTTACAAATAAGGTCACATTCATTGTACCAGAGATTAGGTACATATCTTTTCAGGGACACACTTCAACCCAGTGTATGAAGCATTGTATATGAAATATTATGAATACAAAGCATACACTCTGAGATGCAGTTTCACCCTCAAAGAAACCACAGCTGACGCTATCACACAAGTGTAGTAACACTCAAACAGATGTATGCATGGCAGTACACAAAATGGCAGCGCTTTCTGTGGGGGGACAGAGGCACTTCAGAAGTTGAAATTTGAGCTAGATTTTTAAGGATAAGTAGGAAGCAACCAAACAGAGGAGGAAAGATAAAGGCAGCAAGAGTTATAAGTGGTACCTTTTAATCCTACAGAAAGCCACTGAAATAGACTCTTTCTGTCTTTATACAGTAGAGCCTCATCTCTGAAACAGGCCTATAGCCAGGACACTGTAGAAAGCAAGTTCATCAGCTACCCAGGGGTCAGTACCTGTTTGATCCCATCTCCTCCTGTCACAGGACACACATCCACAGTTCTGTCAATGTATACACCACTGTGACTGATGGACTTGATGAGTTGTCAGCACCTAAATGGAATCAGTACACTCTCTTAGAAAAGTCAGGAAGTCTAATACACTTTTTTAGGATCTTTGAAACTGATTAAAGTGAATGTTTTCACTGCTTTAAGAATTGATCCTCATTTTCCTAGAAAATCCAGTTACATAGAATTGCTCATTTCTTCACAATGCTACATAACAGCAGCTAATGTTCATTTCTTTCTTACTCTGTGCCAAGCTCTGTTGTAAGCTTTACAAATGTTACCCATTCAATCCTCACTATGACATAGATACTGTTGCTGTCCCCATCTTATAGGTGAAAAGCCTGAGGCCAGAGAGGTTAAATAACTGAGGCTGACACATCTAATAAGTGAGAGTCATGATTCTCAGCCCCAGGCCATGGGGCTCCGGAGCCCAAGCTCTAAACCTACAGGAGGCACAACCTCTGTACTCTTATTACATGACTGAAGAGTTATTTATATGGATTTGTCTCCATATAAACAAAACTACTAAGGTTTTGTTTAGAGAAAAATAGAGGCAGGTGGTAAAACTACTCTGATTTCTATCAATTTAGTAACATGTTACACTCCTCAGATGTTGAAAGTGAAGGTGGCTCACGACTCTGTGACCCCATGGAATTATCTAGGCCAGAATACTGGAGCGGATAGCTGTTCCCTTCTCCAGGTGATCTTCTCAACCCAGGGATCGAACCCAGGTCTTCCACATTGCAGGCAGATTCTTTACCAGCTGAACTACCAGATGTTGCAAGAGGTCAATAAAAAGGTTTTGCTTTCCTTGGCCCTTTGAGGTATACAGAATACCTCCCAGCAAATACATAAGCATACTTTGCTCTTGACTGATTCATTCAAAGATACTTATTAATCTCCATGGGTACAAGGCACTGTGCTAGGCATTAGACTAGAAATAGAAGGCAGAAAGAGCAAGTCTCTGGTTATGATTGTTGGGATGGAATAAAAATGTACAAACTTCAAAACTGTATTTCCCTTTCAGCTGTTATGGAGGACTTGGGAGATCTTGTCTTGGTAAGAAATATATTTCCATTATTCAGTTTTTGTTTTTTACCTCAAAGTAGGAAAACTTATTTTTCTGGGCCATATGCTCACTTTGTATGAAAATCAGACAAAACATAATATATGTCTACTAAGACCCAAAGGATTATTTAAGGCCCTACATTTAGTGTTCCTTAGAAATCTTGGGTGAGAGTGGAGTGGGAGGTGTTTTCAGCATTGTTTTAGAGGATTCTGGAAAACAATTTTTGTGTCTTAGCACCTGCCTTCTTGTGTTTTACTTTCTAATATCTTCCCTATGCAGGTATTATGATACAGTAACTTCTAAATATCCATGGGTAACATAAGCATAGAAACCTTAGTTACATGGTAACTTTAAACTTTTCAAAAGTATGTTGGAAAAATAGCTAATGAAGTAACACAGTGGGAGTAACAATTATTCCTTTTAGTGTTGGACAGTATCAAAATTACAAACTTTTGTGTAAAGATACTATCAGGATGAAAAGACAACCCACAGAATGGGAGAAAACATTTGCAAACCATGTATCTGATAAGGGACTTACCTAGAGTACATAAAGAACTCTTACAACTCAATAAAAAGACAGACAACCCAGTTAAAAACTGGGCAAAGGATATGAGCAGACATTTCTCCAAACAAAATACACAAATCACTAATTAGCACACAGAAAAATGCTCAACATCTTAGTTATCGGAGAAATGCAAATCAAAACCACAATGAGATACCACCTAACACCCATTAGAATGGCTATTATCCAAAAAATGGAAAGCAAGAGTTGGCAAGGGTGTAGAACAACTGCAAACTTACTACTCTGCTGCTTGGAATGAAAAATGGTGCAGCTGCTTTGGAAAATAGCCAGGCAGTCCCTTCTCCTCCTTACCCATCGTCCAACCCAGCAATTTCACTCCTAAGTATATATCCAAAAGAAATGAAAACATGTTCATACAAAACTTATGAACATTTATAGCCATATTATTTATGACAGCCAAAAAATGGAAAAGCTTAAATGTCCACATCAACTGACAAATGGATAAACAAAATGTATAGCCATACAGTGGAATATTATTCAGCTATAAAAAAGGAATGAAGTACATGCCACCAAATGTAAATATCTTGAACACATAATGCTAAGTGAAAGAAGTCAGTCACTAAAGACAACATATGATTCCCTTTATTTGAAATGTCTAGAATAGGCAAATCCATAAAGACAGAAAGTAGATTAAATGTTGCTTAGGGGAGGGGTGACAGGATGATGAGTGATGGGGGATGATAACAAAAGGGTACAGGGTTTCTTCCTGAGGTAATGAAAATATTCTGAAACTGTGGCAATGGCTGCACTAAAATCCACTAAATTATACACTTTCGATGAATGAATTGTGAGATATGAATTTTAATCAAAGTTTTAATAAAAAAGAATGAAGCCAGTGTTAAATTTTAATTCAACTGCAGTCATTTAAAATCATAATTTAACTATCAAAAACACACACTAAAAAGTCTTAGTCTTAGTTCATTTCAAACAATTACAGCAAACTCAGTCTTCTGCACAACAGAAGTCTAAACTAAATATGAACTGTTGCACCCCATCGTCAGTTTATAATATATGTAATATACGCTTTTTCTCTCATGTTCTGTTAGTAGCTGCTTGTCTCCTCCTATACCTGTCGGACACAGTATCACCACAGCAAGCCATCGACAGCCTGAGGGACCTGAGAGGATCTGGAGCGATACAGACCATAAAAGTAAGAAGGGTGACTGTTCTCATGAGGCTGCGGTTAGCGATGAACTGTCACAGTGCAACACGTCCTCAAAGGGGCCATGAAAATCCAAAGCATCCTGTTATCCATGTATCACCTGTTTATATTTTGACTTTTTAAATTTACATTTAAATAAGTTCAGCTTTTCCAAACAAAATAATGAAAAATTGTGAACTTTCCAGTTTATTCTTCCAGGATCCATTCCTTTTCAGTTTTGCCCATTCAGTTCTGGGAATGAATTCTGTCACCTGGAAAAATGAGGCAATTTTTACTATAAAATTGGTAGTTTCCTGGGTAGACTTTTGACCTAAAAGTAGCTCATGAAGATCCTCTTATGGTATCATTAAACATTTAACAAACACAGATGAATGACTAATAGAAAAAAAAAAAGTAAGGTCATTCTAGTTATCCTTTGCTGTGACTAACCAAAGTGACATCTTTCCATTTACTTTCTCTTTAAAACCAAAAACACTGAGTAGCAGTGCCCCAAGGATATTACTGATTTGTAGATCTGTCATGCCAACAGAAAAATACACCCAACTGAATGCAGAGTTCCAGAAAATAGCAAGGAGAGATAAGAAAGCCTTCTTAAGTAACCATGAAAAGAAACAGCGGAAAACAATAGAATGGGAAGACTAGAGATCTCTTTTAAGAAAAATTGGAGTTACCAAGGGAACATTTCATTCAAAGATGGGCACAATAAAGGACAGAAACGGTATGGACCTAACAGAAGCAGAAGATATTAAGAAGAGGTGGCAAGAATACACAGAAGAACTATACAAAAAAGATATTAATGACCCAGATAACCACAATGGTGTGCTCACCTAGAGCCAGACATCCTGGAGCGTGAAGTCAAGTGGATCTTAGGAAGCATTACTACAAACAAAACTAGTGGAGGTAATGGAATCCCAGCTGAGCTTTAAAAGGTGATGCTGTTAAACTGCTATACTCATTATGCCAGCAAATTTGGAAAACTCAGCAGTGGCCACAGGACTGGAAAAGGTCAGTTTTCATTTCAGTCCCAAAGAAAAGCAACGCCAAAGAATGTTCAAATTACCATACAATTACACTCATCTCACATGCCAGCAAGATTTTGCTCAAAACCCTTCAAGCTAGGCTTCAGCAGTATGTGAACCCAGAACCTCCAGATGTACAAGCTGGATTAGGAAAGGCAGAGGAACCAGAGATCAAATCTCCAACATACACTGCATCATAGAAAAAGCAAGGGAATTAAAAAAAAAAAAAAAAATCTACTTCTGCTTCACTGACTATGCTAAAGCCTTTGACTGTGGATCACAAGCAGCTGTGGAAAATTCTTAAAGAGATGGGAATACCAGGCCACCTTACCTTCCTCCCGAGAAACCTGTATGCTGAAAAGAAGCAAGTTAGAACTGGACATGGAACAACAGACTGGTTCCAAATTGGGAAAGGAGTACATCAAGGCTGTATATTGTCACCCTGCTTATTTATGCAGAGTACATCATGCAAAATGCTGGTGAATAACAAACTGGAATCAAGATTGCCAGGAGAAATATTAGCAACTTCAGATACGCAGGTTATACCACTTTAATGGCAGAAAGTGAAGAGAAACTATAAAGAGTCTCTTGATGAAGGTGTAAGAGAGCCTATCACTTCTTGGCAAATAGATGGGGGAAATGTGGAAACAGTGTCAGATTTCATTTTCTTGGGCTCCAAAATCAATGCAGACGGTGACTGCAGTCACTAAATTAAAAGATGCTTGCTCTTTGGAAGAATAGCTATGTCAAACCTAGACACGGCTTTTTAAAACTTTGGAAAACTCAGCAGTGACAGAGTTTTAAAAAGCAGAGACATCACTTTGCTGACAAAGGTCTGTATAGTCAAAGCGATGGTTTTTCCAATAGTCAGGAATGGATGTGAGAGTTGGACCATAAAGAAGGCCGAGTGCCAAAGAATTAACACTTTCAAACTGTGGTGCTGGAGAAGACTCTTGAGAGTCCCTTGGACCAGTCAATCCTAAAGGAAATCAACCCTGAATATTCATTGGAAGGGGTGATGCTGAAGCCGAAGCTCCAATACTTCAGCCACCTGATGAGAAGAGCTGGCTCACTGGAAAAGACTAATGCTGGGAAAAATTGAGGGCAAGGGAAAGGGGGTCACAGAGGATGAGATGGTTGGATGGCATCACTGATTCAATGGACATGAGTTTGAGGAAACTCAGGGAGATAGTTATGGACAGAGAAGCATGGCATGCAGCAGCTCATGGGGTTGCAAAGAGTTGGACACGACTTAGTGACAGAACAACAATGCTAACTTGCCTTCCTTTCCCAGTTACCTGGTCTCAGCTTTAGGACTAAGTCAGAGGAGCAGGTTCTGAAAACAGAAGCTCCCTCTTGTTACCTGTCAAAATCAAATGATGCTTCAAATTTAAGATATTCCCAAGTGTCTCTTTGACAAGAACAAATTACATGGACAAACATAATGTATATGTGTGTGTATATGAGTGTTTTGCATCTTTAATCTTAACCCTACATTAATATGGGCTATTTATCACCTCAGCATTCTGGGGCAAACATGGTTTTTCCAGCTCTATGCTGATATAAGTTAAGTTAGCAGTATGCAAGCCCAACTTCTCAATAGTAATACAAAATGAGATTTGGGGCAGGGAAAGAATATCCTCTGGGCAGCTGTTAAAACTCCAAATGAATTAAAGAATCTATTTTGCTTATCTGTTAAGATTAGTAATTTTATTTCAGTATTTTCTATTATGAAAATTGTTCCAAAATGATTTTATCATCACAAAAAGCAGACAACTAAGGCTTCTGTAAACCAATAAATAGATTTTTCTTGAATGTACTGTTAATTGCTGCAGACAGTGCCCTTCCCTGTGGACTTACTCCCCAGGAGAAAATGCATTAGAAATAGAATACCAGACCTGGTTTCCATCCCTGGGTTGGGAAGATCCCCTGAAGGGAACAGCTTCCCACTCCAGTATTCTGGCCTAAAGAATTCCACGGGGTTGCAAAGAGTCGGACACAACTGATAGACTTTCCCTTTCACTTCATGTGTTTAATCTTGTTTGCTCCTGCCAGTAAAGGGAAAAATGATTTTACAGACGTAAAATGCTCATCTGTATTTCATGATAGCTGCTATTTTTTCGAGATTTTTAAAGCAAGTTTTTCACACTGTATATAGCTTTTGTTGTTGTTTAGTCACTAAGTCATGCCCAACTCTTTGCAACCCCATGGACTGTCACCCTCCAGGCTGCTCTGGCCATGGGATTTCCCAGGCAAGAAAACTGGAGTGGGTTGCCATGCCCTCCTCCAGGGGATCTTCCTGACCTAGAGATCGACCTCGGGTCTTCTGCATTGTAGGTGGATTCTTTACCACTGGGCCATGAAGGAAGCCCTGTACGTAGCTTCACTGGAAGATAAAACTTCCCCAAGATGTAAATACCTCCTTACCCAAAAGGATGTAGAATCATTTTTACCAAGTATTATTTTGATTCCTGATTCCAACTAGTATCATGACTACTCTGGCAATTAGCTTTCTACAATGTATTTCAGTGTATCTTTACTTTTTTCAGCAATATAATTATCTTCATGAGTTCCGGGACAAGCTAGCTGCACACCTTTCATCAAGAAATTCACTATCAAGATCTGTATCTAGATAAAAGAACTTCAAATTGCATATATATATGACCATGTCTGAAATTTGAGTTCTCTAATAGCATTTGTATTGAAACTACTAGTGTTATCAAACTGAATGTAATGAATGTAAATGTACATGTGCAGATATTCCTAAAGATTTTACTGACAAATTTCATTGTGTCTCTTTCATATCTTATAGGAGATAGAAAAACTGTTAAAAAAAAAAACTGTTAAAAACTTAAAAAAAATACACCAGCTGTTCTGCTGTATTTTACCTAGAGGTAATGCTGAAAAACAGCATATGGGAAAATATATTTTTATTTTTTTACCACATTCTTACCTCATATTATTATTGGTAACTGCTGGGTGGCATATGACATAGTAACACCTATGAAAATTGCTACAAGCACCCAGGCTAAAATTATTTAAATAACTCTTACCCTCTATTCCTCTGAAAATTTCTCCCATTGTTTTCTCTACTTCACAGATATATAGAATTGTGAATTTGTCACCTCCCTCCCAATGCCAGATCATCCCCAATCCCCAACAAGTGTTTATCCAGCAGTTGCTGGAATTTTCCAAGATGAGGAATTCATTGGTTCAGACAGCTGCTATTTTTTACAGCATTGTTTTTTTAACCCTAGGAACTGCAATGGAATGAATTTAATACCTCTTTCACATTTATTTTATAAAGCACTTACCTAAAGTCTCCAGTTTTCTCACTCCTTCACTTCACTCTCTGTTACCTGTGTCTTTGTCTTTAAATTTCACGCTGAGCTACCGAAAGCAAGCATCTGCAGACAAGGATCATACCTTGAGTCAAAGTCACCTGTTTTAAGAGACGTCAGCAGTTTCAGTGCTGCAGAATCCCACGGCTCCCTTGGCTACTGGTAGTCAAGAAGGTGACCAACAGAGGAGGCACTTCCAGACAAGCAAAGCGTATTTCACCACATCAACCCTAATCTGTAAATAGTCGTATAATTACCAAAAGTCTTACTGTCTCTCACTCTTCTTGCCCTGATGAGCTACTAATCTCATTAAAGAATACTTTAAAACATTTACTAGCACTGTTTGGGAACTTCAGACCAGAGGCTCAGAATGTACCGTAATATAAAAATCAACGTTTTAAAACTTTAGAACTTAAGGTTTTCGTTCTAAGACTCTTAAGGAAGACGGGAGAATCACATATCCTTAAGGATTTCCGACCGAAGATAGTAAATGCCAAAAGTTATAACAAGGAAGTTATTTAAGTACCGGCTGCAGTAATAGATTGAGCTTTCTCATGATTTTGTTGTTATAACCAAGTACCATTTAAAATCACTACATTAAGCTTTAAACAGTCACTGAAATTGACATTACCAAATCTTATTATCAGCTTTCTCCCAATATATAGGTTACTTATAAATATCTAAAAATAGCAGAAAAAAATATTAGCATGGACTAATCAAATCCTTTAATCAGTTGAATTTTCAAAGTACATGCATCTCAATTTCCACTGCCAAGAAGTGCTAGTTAAGCCTTCCACAATAAAATGCTTGACTATTTTACTAAGTATAAGGAAAAACATCAATTATTCCATAACAAACATGGGATGTCACTATTCAAATATAATTATCCAATAAAGTTTAATAACATGTAATTCCAACATTCTTGAAAAAGAAGTTTCTCTGGTTAATCTACAGGACAGCCCTCAAAACAATGAGGGAAGGGAGGCAGAGAGACCTACTGGAATCCTGGTCATACACAAGCCAGTTAGTTGCCGAAATAGAATCAACACACAAAACTCAACCGTTATCCACAAACTACACAAGGAAACATTTGAGACAGTTTTTATTAAATATACAAAAGCAAAATAAAGCAAGCAAGCTCAAAGAAGGCGGGACAACATAAGGACATTGTCTTTGGATGGTGTACAGCACCATTAAGGTTAACTTTGATTTTAAGAAACCATGATCACAGATAGCTAACTACATTCTGTGTTTCCCTTAGTAGTTTTAAGATCTATCTAGTCATCAATTTATTATTTAAGAAATTTTTCTTCTCCATAATACAAGAACATTGTAAACAAAGAAATGTAAATGTTCAGGAAAAGCACTGTACGATAAGTTAACTTATTCATTCTTTTCTATGTCAAGATGTTCTCTACATCTTCCACAATATACATTAATAAAACTAATGTACGGTAAAACCTTCACTCCAATCCCACAGATCACCTTAATGGTTAATACTGTTTTCCAAAACCAAGCAGAACAAGCAGCAGAGTTGTTTACTCTTTTTAAGACATTTAGCTTTAAAACCATTAATTTTAATCAAAGCAAAATTGTTCCAAGAAAGCTATTCAACATATCCCGAAAGAGAACCCCATTTTCTCTCGGCATCGCCCTGCAGTATTAGTTCAGAATTATCTGCTGAGCTGTAATACTAGTGCCAGAGACTAATTAGCTACTGGTCTGATCACAGATCAATGCCTGCTTTGAGCAAAAGAGCTTAAATTATGAGATTAACATTATCAATAGTTTCCTAAAACAATGACTATATAGTTACATGAACAATGCTAGACAAGGTATCAGTATTTCTATCTGTCCCCTTTGAGAAGTGTTGTTTCAAATATTTTGGCTGTCAAAACTTCTGATGTACAGTTATACAAGTGATTATCAACAAATGCACATTTGTGAGTGGTAAAAGTGAAAGTGAGTCGTGTCTGACTCTTTGTGATCCCATGGACTGTAGCCCACCAGGCTCCTCTGTCCCTGGAATTCTCCAGACAAGAATACTGGAGTGGGTTGCCATTTCCTTCTCCAGGGGATCTTCCTGACCCTGGGATCAAACCCGGGTCTCCTGCATTCAGGCAGATTCTTTACCAACTGAGCTTTAAGTAAGTAAATTAGATATGTACTTTCAAATATAAATCATTTTAACGGACTTGATATTATCACACTGCTGTGTGACATGGCCACACCCAAAATGAAAGCTGGCCCTCCTGCAGAGATAAGAAAAAATCCACAAAAGTCATTCTTTGTACTATGACAGTAATATTCCATGAATGCTGTCTGTAAATATATATTGGAGGAAAAGAGAAGTGTTGTAGCAAGGAAAATAATTTGCTAGTTTCAAATTGTATCTACATCTCTATTTCCTTTCTATGCAATTATCTTACATATTTTCAAAATACGTTATCTGCAGAGAGCTCTATGAACATTATTAGCATAAGTGGTCCTCAAGCCAAAAATACTGAAGAGGCTTTAAAAGACACACACTGCAAACTGCCATGCATTCTGTTGCTCTGTGCGAGACTATTACCTGGGTATCTGAACTTGACTATAGGTCTGACCGTTCATGGTATGAGGCTTCTCAAACACTTTAGTACTATCTGATACACATCGAAAGTGGATTATCTGGTCATTTCCTGTCACTACCCTCCTCCCATGAAAAGTAATTCAAACAAATTAATAGTTTATGTGCAGCCTGTGACCCAACTCTCCTCTACCCTGGGATGGGGTGTGGGGAGTATCAGTTAAATATTGTGAAAATTATCAAATAATATTAATAAAATTCAGGTTCAGGCATTCGAGAATCTACCCCTAAACCTCCTTAGCACTACAGGACATATTGCCATGATACAGTATTATTACTCAATAGAATAACTGCTAAATAGACTACATTTGTTACATAATATTTTTAATACAGGGCAATCTGTATTACCAATAGCAAGTTGCTGATACAGATAAAAACCACAGTAAGTTACAGGAATGATTTCAGAGTTAGAAAGCTCTTAAAACACAACAGCAAAAGTAACCGTAACAAGGGAAAAAAGAATTCCTAAATAAACAGCTGTGGCTGCACAGGGTACAGTCTTGACTAAAGCTAGAAAGGATTATGAACCCAGACTATGTTTCAGCTGGACATGCAGAAATAATAGAAATACGGCTAGGACCACCCAAACCAGATTAACAGGGGAACAAATTAAATTTAGAGCAAAGAAAAGAACCACTGGCATACTGTCAATTGCAAATAGTTTCTGCTTTTTCTTGGTAAGTGACTTAATTTCTTAAAACACTGGTGAAGGTAAAGAGCAGATATTTTGAGAGCATCCAGGTACCCAATATTCTAATTATCTACATGCCTAGGACCTAACAACCTACCACTGACTGTCAATCATCCTTGAGGTATCAGCTAAGGACTACATATCTAACTTTTGAAACATGTGAAGGTGGCTTCCATGAATCACCAACCAATAAACCTGGCATTAATCCTGGAGAATACTGTGAAATAATTATTAAAAGGATGTTTGTTAAAATTCAAAAAGGAATGTGGTGTTTGCTAACAGACAGGAAGGGCTCATGAAAATACTTTAACGGGAATACAAAAGTAACTACCCCAGAAAACTTATCTGAAAGTCTCTCATGATAAAAAGTTCTTGTGAACAAGAAAGAAAAATGAGTGCATGCCAGTACAATTGGGTGGATTAGAAGCTGAATGGTTGCTTATACTCAGATCACGAGTCTACAGTGCCTAACTAGGACTCAATAAACAATTTACTGCATGAACTAATGAACAGTCAGATCCCTTGAGGTGTGCTCCAGACTACAAAATGCAAGGTCTTTAAGCATCTCTCATTATGAAATGGTTTGACTCTCCTCACTCTCTGGTTCTATATCCTCTTCTTCAATGTATTTACTCCTATGGCCCAATCTCAAAATAGTAACCTTCTCCCAAAGGTGGGGAAGTGTTTCTTCACTAGTAGAGCATAAAACAGCATCTAATTCAAGGGCTACTTAGAATAAGACTTGCACAAACACATCCATAAATCTCCTTGGTCATTATGTGGAATTTCTACATATGATTTTCTTCCTTGATCCTTTAAGAAACTTTGAACCACTTATCCTATTTTCAATTGCCTTAACTTAGCCCTCTCAAATAAACCACAAGAATGCTTATGAAAACATGCAAGCCATAAATCACCTGCCTTTCAAGCAGCAGCAAAAAAAAAAACAAACACAAATGTATAACTCATTTCACCTTAAAAACCTGCTGTTTCAAAAAGGAAAAAAATACTTTAAACCTTTTAAGTTTCACAATAACTTTAATTAGAAAAATGATGATACTATGCCATCAGTGTTTATGAATCTTGTCAAGTGACAACAGACGGTAACGTACTTAACCATTTAAAAACTGTCCTTTTTAGATCCAAGCATGGTATTAAAAAACAAAAAAGTAATACTCTACTATCTTCTTAAAAAACTGACAGTGATATGTCTTTATTTGGAATAAGCAAGTTTAAGAAATAGCTATTTATAATCTTTAAAACAATGCACTGAAAATAAGTCTTAATTTCAGAGTTTTATTGTATTGCACTAAAGGAACAGCAGGATGGTTATACAATGTTCTCTCTCATTTGGTTTTGAAAATCTGAAGTACTTGCAAATTCTTAAGAATACCTTTACCACCAGATTAGAACATTTAGTAACCAATTTCTTAATAAGTAAAGTCTCACAAATTAAAACATTTAAAATAGCTTTAAATGCATTCTTCACAAGTAAGTCAGCGTATATTTTTATATCATGTTCACTTATGCTTAAGAATTAAAGCAAGTATATTACTCTGGTGGAAATACGGGGAAGTCTCTCATTCATGCAATATACAGGGATAGTATTTCAAGTCCAAGGGGAAAAAAATCCCACTCATTTTTTTAATGCATCCATATATAATCACCTACATGATAGATAAGGAAACCCATGAAGTTTCCCACAGGTCAGATACATATTTTCAGTTCATCAGAAGCACCTGATATCTACAGCTAATTTATAATTAAATGGCATTTCAATAAAACCAAAATGAGCCCTACAAGTTCCTATAAATGAAAGCTTCCAATGGACTAAGGACAGTCAATAATTAATGCAATCAATCATTCAAGGGATTATGGCTGTTCCTTAAGGAGTGCAAGTTCAAACCTGTCAACACCAGAGGTATCATTTTATATTAATTTATACGTAATTCCATTTAAATTCTTTATCCAAGTATAACATATGAAAACAGTCTTTCCACAAGCAAAAAATGTGGAAACATTTAAAAAATAAGGAGTCATTTTTAAAGTAACTGATCAGATTCCATAGGCTACTCTTGGAAACAGGATCTTGCTGGATAGAATCCCTTCGTTGGTGGCTTTTTGCATGCACTTAACTGGACCAATTCTTCTAAGCGTTGTTCTAAGAGCTCACCAAAACATAAATCATGCTGAAAAGAAGAAAAAGGCTGTTGTTAATTCAAACATTTCTAACTATAAAAACTAACAGCACCAAAAAGTTGAGTCTGCTTTACATAACAGTTTGTGGTATCACAACATCACAGAAAATGGTAAGACCAATGACAAGTTCATGATACGATTTTAATCTGCGTTTATAGACTTTTGCCTAAGGTACGACTAGCTCAGTACATGGGCTGAGTTGTCCCCTGTTTCCTTTCCAATTTTAGCAAGTAGAACAGCACAGCTGAAAGCTTAATGGGGGATCAGAGCTTAAGAGAAGCAATCCAAAACAGCACACTGCTCCAGAGCTGTATCTAAGAATAGGAGTGAGCATCTCCAAGGGCTCACTTCATGCCAGGCCTTCTGCTAGGTCCTAGGAGGTAGGATACGTACCATTATTATCCCCATTTTACACACAGGAGTAATCAAGGAACTTTCCCATTAGAGAAAGGCTCTAGGCAACAGCAGCAAGTTTAAAAAAGAAAAGGAGACCAACAAGCAAAATAAAAAGCAATAACCATTTGATCCTACATGCAGGGCGAGGTGAGAGAGGCATGGTTCAAGAGCATGTGTGTCTAAATGGAAATACAAAGCAAGGAGGTGAGCAAGCTTGACAGACAATTTAAAACAAATGAATGGGACTTCCCTGGTGGTGCAGTGGATAGGAATCCGCCTGCCAGTGCAGAGGACAAGGCTTTGATCCCTAGTCCAGAAAGATCCCACATGCCACAGAGCAACTAAGCCCATATGCCACGACTGCTGAAGCCATGCTCTAGAGCCCATGAGCCACGACTGCTGAAGCCTGCATGCCGCAACAAAGAGTAGGCCCTGCTTGCCAGAACTAGAGAAAGCCCTCACAAAGCAACTAAAACCTAGCGCCGCCAAAACAAATTTTTTAAATAAAACGAACAACATAGTGCTACCATCTCCTGGCGAACATTTTCCCCCACCTCTATCATTCATTCACTCATTTGCCTTCCTTCAACATGTATGTTTTAAGTGTCTACTAAATGCCAGCACTGTTTTAGACACTTATTATAGAAACTAAAATATGAAAATTAACAGAAATTAAAAGGACACATGGAATTTCACTTCTCAGAACTTTTTCACTCTGTTTTATGTATGAACATCTGCAGACACTGATTTTTCACAAATATAACCTCTAAAGGCATAAAAATGCATTTTAAGTCCCTCTTCCACAATGGAAAATAATATGAACAAGAAATATGACTACATGCCTACCATTTAATACTAAGCAAGTTTTCAAATAACAAAAAGGAGAGGGAAGAGAACCTTTAATTACTGCAATAATTTCATCTAATACAATCTTCTTCATATTTTGAAAATCGGGTGGAAATTTCTCTCCAAGTTGAATATATATTAATAAAAAATGAGAGAGATATATTTATATAAAGAAAAATTATAACTGTATTCTAGCCCTAGTTTTATTCTAGTTTTAATAAGCAGCTGTTTTCCTCCACCTACAGTACAGCTAGAATGGTGGCTCTCAACCAGGGCGACTTTGCCCCACAGGGAGCATCTGGTAGCATCTAGTGACACTTCTGGTTATTATCACTGGGGCAGGGGGATGCTGCTGGCATCTAGTGGATAGAGGCCAGGAATGCTGCTGAACACTCTACAATGCACAGGACAGCTTCTCACAACAAATTTTGTCTTGCCCAGAATATCAACAGTGCCAAGGTCAAGAAACCCTGATCAAGAGGAATGATATGAGTCCATCTAAGTATAAAAGGATGAAAATCAGTAACTGCACCATCCTGTATGATAGAACTTTTCTTTCCTTCGTGCCATACAGAGCATGCAAACCAAAAATAAAGGGTAGAACATATAGTTTAACAAGAATGATTAAGAAAAAAATTAAACATAATCTTGAGACAGACCCTGAGGCAAGCAAAAACTTTTTTGCAAATGCACACAGCCACATGCTCTTGCTCTGGCATGGAAAATGAGGACTGGCCTTCACTGGCTGGCTGAGACTCTGGAAGCAGCATCCCCAGCCCAGTTTGCTGCCTCTGACTGCACATGAGCTGGCTGCCTGGACAAGCACCAGTTTATTCAATGTGCATGAACTTGTCAGTGTGCACTGTGCCATTACCAGTACCAGCATTCAGGACATGAGTTATTCTTCAAGTGGGTTTGAAGGTGTTAGACCCAATGCCAGCAAATGTTTCAGGCGGCAAAGTAAAATGGTATTTTCATTTTTTAAACTTACCCATATAGGTAGTAAAAAAATGCTAGAAGATAAAAAGCTAATTTGCACCATCCTTCTTTCTGACAATATGCTAGAATATCTGCATTCATGATGGTTGTAGGATCGTAGAGTCCTGGTCCACTCATCACTGGTCTACTCATATACCTGTAATAAGCACAATTGATTAGCCACTCAGAATGGAAGCTAACCTTCAAGATGGACAGCAGCATTCTTCTCAAACGATACTCGTGACAATGAGAGGTGGCCCACACAGAGAAGCATACTTTTAGTTCTAGGTGGAGCTCTTTCCTTTTATCATCTTAATTTTAAAACTAGAGCCCCTAAAGGGGAAAACAGAGCAGTTAAAACAAGGCATATCTGGTCTCCTCTACACTTTCAGAAATCCAAGAGAATTACAAATAACTGTAAAAAAGGAAATACGATTTTTTTCCTTTCCACTTTCTACTTTAACATAACGAAGCCTTCACTAAGATGTTGCAAATGTCCACATAAACCATGCGGCTCTGTGCTTCTCTTTTCTTTTTTAAATACATGTACATTTTTCCTGAGCCGTATCAGAGCCCGTTAAGTGATATCACATCACTTGACTTCTAAGTGTTTCTTCCACATGTACTTCCTAAAGTCAAGGGCAATGAGACTGCCTATCTGAAACAAAACATGTAGAAGTTATGAAATATGAATCTCTTATAAATAACCAAATTTAGAGTCATAGAGTAAACAAGTAGAAAGAAATAAAGACACACACTGTACAATCTGATTTCCATGAAGTTCAGAAATGGACAAAACTAATCTAAGTGACAAAAGATCACTGGTTCTCCTGAGGAAGTTAGAGGGCAGCTGGGATGCGACACGAGGGACTCTTCTGGGGGCTGGAACTAATGTATGTCTTGATCTGGGTGGTGGTTTCACAAGTGTACACAGACATAAAAATCCACTGAGCTGTACACTTCAGATTGTGCACACATTATTGTATGTAAGATACAGCTTAATTTTTAAAAAACCCTTTAACAAATAGTAACATAAGCTCCCCAAGAGGTATTAAAGCAGTATTTGTTCATCCATGTGGTTTAAAAAATAAATGCCAACTACTTTCATTTAGGGGGCTTCCCTGGTAGCTCAGTCAGTAAAGATACTGCCTGCAGTACAGAAGACCGGGTTTAATCCCTGGGTCCGAAAGATCCCCTGAAGAAGAAAATGACACCCCACTCCAGTCTTCTTGCCCGAAGAATCCCATGGACAGAGGAGCCTGGTGGGCTACAGTTCATGGGGTCGCAAGAGTCAGACACGACTTAGTGACTACACCACCACCACTTTCATTTCGGTGACTAGTATGTTAAGATAATCGTATCAACCGCAGTATAATTAAAATTTAATTAGGAAAAGTATTAGAAGTGTATCTCAATATTACCTCCAAATATGATATGCCAGGAGGGGCATATTGAGACCCAGTGTAAGCCACTCTGCTGCACAAAGAAACATGACACAGAAGAAAGCGTGGATGAGATACTCTGGAAGGACAAGCTGGAAGAAAGAACACAAGCCGGTTACGGTTATCAGAACACCTTGGCAGTAAATCAACTGCTAATCTGGAGAGCAGGTGGCAACTAAGTTTCCATAGTGAAAAATCACTTGTTTTCTTAGAATCAGAAATGAAAAATGCTACTGAGTTTTATTTTCATATTTAGCTTCTGACCAAAAGCAGGATTATATGCAAACTGACCAGAGGTTATAGCTTGCACTAAAACAATACGTGACTCAAAATTTAGAACCCAAATTCTTACAACAGGTTAAATTATACAAAGTTACCACCCAGATTGTTCAAACACAGCTATTTGCTAATCACTTAAAATAACTTAGAATATTTTTTCTTTCCACTATTTAAAAATGATAAAAATATAAAAATGAAGTATCTGATCACATGCAACATGATATAAAAAAATTCACAAGAACAAAGCTCCCTTTAGAAGTTCACACATTAGTGTTTTTAAGCCTTTAACAGAAACCAGGGTGCTACAAATACAATATTTAACAAAACACACATTACCACAAAAGTAATTTTTCAATGGAAAGCCAACAGCCAATAATCTCAGCACAGTCAGAGAGGAAGAACACTAAAATGCACGATGCAAACGATGTGCTTTCTGCAATGTAGGAGGGAAAAGACTGGGATCTACACCATGAAACTGGAATTCTCCCCGTTCCTGAGCTCCCATTCCTACACAGCTTTTCTGTTTCTTTCAGCCTGCTTTCTCCAGTGAAGTGCTACAAACACAGCAGACCGGTAGCAGCTCAGAACTCAAAAACAAAATACATCTTTTGATAGCAAGCAGTATTAAGTGAAGAAAAACTAGTCCAAGGAAAATGCTTTTTATAAATGACCAAGAGTTCATGCTTTAAATTATCTTTCTCGTCCTAAAGATTTCAGTCTAATGACTCTGTTAAATATAAATACTAAAACCTTTCATTGCAAGTTTCAGCTAGAGTTTCCTACAGTAAATCACAGCTGCAAAGCCAGTTTCTCAAATGTGTCTGTACTGTACCATCAGATCTTTCCTGAGGGAAAACTACAGCTGTAGAAATAATATAATTATATTACTTATTCAAGCCCATTTTCTAGTACTCCCAAATTACCCTTCCCATTCAAAGCTGTAAAGCAAAGTTTTAATTAATACTATTTTAAATAAAATTCCAGTAAAGCCAATTAATCTGTACCACTAACCAGATATTTTCCACAAATTTAAGCAATATAATAATAAGATTAAACTCTGCATATATATATAAACATAAAAATAATATGAACTGTTAAATCAGCATTTAGTTAAGATCAAAGTTAAACATCTGTAAGAAAACAAGAAAACGTCTACAGGGAAATCTTTGAAACACAAAGACTACAACCAGGACAAACCAAGAAAAATATACATTTTACTAGGAGTTCCACTAGAGCTTCTGTTTATAATACTAGTTTAAATAACAACATTTTTCTTTACAATATAATAAGCCTATTTCAGTTCCCTAAAAACCAACTGATCTAACAATACAAATCATCATTCAAGTTTTCATTCTACACTCCCAGACTAATGTATGGGGAGAAAATGACTTTAAAAGCATGCTCCCTACTGCTTTTAAACAATCTTCTTTAATAAGACTGATAATAAAGGTCATCTGGAATTCTACCAGTTCTACTATGAAACAAATGCCACACTCCCTCCCTTCTCCTCAAAGCAGTCCAGAAACTTGTACTATACATCTCTCATAAAGACCAGCACTCTTCATTCCTTAATAATGAAATTTCCCCATAAGTGGCACAAAATTATTCCATTTAGGAGCCAACATTTACACAAAAACTAGTATTCATAAAAAACACCTCATGCAAATATGGCTGAAATGATAGTACTTAAACATGCAAATCATAATATTCTCTAGATAAGGTTCACATTCTAAAAAATAATTGTATTTGTCTTCCCCCATACTTTGGCAGAATTGTCAAAACAAATTTTCAATAGGGAAAACTGTCAGATGCACTGCTATTGAGCCAATTATCAGCACCCTATCCAAAACACAACTTAGGCTGATCTAGAAACTTCCTTCTGACCCACCACAGCATTTGGAGGTCCCAAGCACAAAGTGAGAATTTCTTTCTATTAAAAAAAGCTAGAAACCACAAACTATATGTTAAAATGAAGTGAGTCCATCTTAGATTTACAGTAAATTAGGAAAACAGAAGAATTTGAACCTAAAAATCAGGCTGTCTGAGTTCCAATTCTGACTCTATGTTAGCAGCGTGACCCGGAGCAAAGTGCTCGAACCTCGTTAAGCCCCAGTTTACTCTCCTTTAGAGCATGATACACCCACCTCTTAGGATTGTCATGAAAACTGAATGAAAAACTCAGGTAAAGATGTTTAGCACAGAGCCTGGCACCCAGGATAGCCCTCACCTGATTTCAGCTATTATTATCTTCATCATCATTTGGTTATTTGAAGTAATGAAAAGCCAATGAAAATAGTAAACTATTAATAAACAACCATCAAAAGGAGAAATTTCAGTTCAATCTCTTGGTAACAAAGAGTAAGTTAAGACGTTTTACAATGAACATTACTACTTTCCAATAAGAACGCAGATTTATCTTATATTTTGTTTCGCAAGAGTAGAGAAACAGTTAATACTTTTAACTGTACCTACATCAAGTTTTATTCTATCAGTTCTTTAAAGACAAACTAGGAATGTATTCCATCATGCCTGTTTATCTAGGAAACAATGATAAAGAAGCAAATTAACTTTACAGACCCTTTCCAAATAAAATCCCTCTGGCATGCCAGTGTTCCAGTTTTACACAGCTCAAGTCTATACATGTTTTCATCTTCATTAAGTAATTTTTAAAGATGAATTAATATTCTATTTCTTGAAGACATACACACTACTTTCTTACAAACAACCTTTCGGTTTCTGACCAGTTCAACAAAAATCAAACCTACAGTCTAAAGGAGAATTTTCCTGAATGAGCAAACTAAATGAGGTAAAAATAAACATATGGCCCCAAGCACAATGGGGCCACATTATAACTAAATCAGAAGAGCTCAGAACTTAGTGTAAGACAGTTCTGTTTTAGAAACTTAGATTGGATATACTGAAATAACTATGTAGACATTTGTGTATAAATTGTTAACCACAAAGTTCTGACAGCATGAGTCCGAGGGTAAGCATTACTCCAAAATCTCAGAGCCTAAGAACAGAGCTACCCACCTTAAAGGTTCTGAATAAACAGCAGCTGAAAGAGTAAATAAATTCCAGAACCAAAGACAAAAGTAGATATGGTATTAAAGGCTCCACCTACAGACTATCTCAGAGTAAGTCACAAAAGAAGAATAATCTCACCTATTAAAGTCATTTCAGGTTAACCATCTTTCAAACACTGCACCTAATAATCTAATATCGAAGTGCCTATGGCTATAACATTTTTTTAAATGCATGAGCATTTAACAGCTTTCCCTACTTGACTGGGCCAGCAAGCAAACATTTGCATAAAATATGAAATTTCATGAAATCAGAAACCTCCACAGGCATATGAACAAGCACACTGAACAGAAGAGTTTACAAATACAAATGCCTAGCCCTCCCCATGAAATGAATGCAGCATTAAAACATTAAACTAAAAAGCAGTACACACCTTTAATGCAATTTTGACTCTTTTAATCTTTTTGACCTTTTCAACTGTCTTTGGCCGACAATGTAAAAAGCAGATTGGAAGAATGTTAGTATGACAGCTGACAAGATCACCAGCAGATTAATAATAGTCAGAATAGTCAAGCAGGACAGGAAAAAGAATATTTTTAAAAATTCTGCCTACTTAAAAAAAGTACAAATTTATCATGCTACTGAGAATACTGGCCATTTTCAAATTATATCAAGTTAAAAGCAAAAACAGTTTAAAAATCTAGAGAAATACCCTAGATTATAACTTACAGGATTCAGGGTATTACACTGGTCTATAGGATTCTTGTAATCAGTCTTCAGCTCATCGAATGCTATAATCTAAAATAAAAATAAAATAGTTAGGATCTCTCACTTTAACAAAAAGTGGCAACAAACCTGCCCCATCAAGCAACTGAATAAAGTTAATGAGGAAGTGTACTAACTTTACATGTGCCAGGTTATAGGAAACACAGTATGTGCTCATTAACAAATAACTAGAATCACATTTAAAGAACTGAAAACACGTACATCATTATCACTAAAATGATAAATATCGTCAATTTTCAATTTTTTCAATGCCTCCACTCCAGTTATTTTCTCTGCTTGAAATGGTCTTTCCCTCAGCCATAATTATTTACGGAAACTCCTCTTTATCATCCTAAAAAACACTCTTCCTATGTCAACCCCTCCCAGATTTCCCTGACTTCCTTGGGCAGAAATAACTGTCTATAATCTCCACAGAGCACAGGGCTTTATAACGCTAGCAGGCTGGCATTTCTCATACTAGAGGAGAGGATTTCAGTTCAGGTTTCTACCCTCCCCCAGACCCTGTAGCCCTTCGGTGAAGCGGTTTGCATCATCTGTGCACGTCCCCTCCGTCACAGTGTTCAGTGGGACACCAGAAATGGACTCGCATGCTTCAATTTGTTCCCATTTGTGTCCAAACACATAGATTTCAAGGTCCTGCTTGGATTTGGAAATTTCAAGAAATGGCCTCAGAATAGAGGAACACTAAGATTATTAAACTTCACAGCCAGGATCACCACATACAGTGGTGCAGCTTCTGCACAGGACCAAAGGCCAGGCTGGGGCACAATGCCATCGCAGGCTCCTGCTGCCAAACACCCAGGCATGGGCTTTGCACCCAGGGGTTGTTCAGGAGGGAGGACTTTTCCAGTCCTTCTGCCTCAAGGAGCATCTTATTCTAATTCACCTTAAAGCACCACACAGGACAGAGTAGGCCTGTTTAAGGCCACTGCAAAAGTGATCAATCTGGCCGTGTCCTCAGTATCTTCCTACCACATGCAGGTCCTTTCATTTGGTCACCAAATGGAAGACTAAAGAAAGGGAAAGCCCAGGTTAAGGCCAGCTTCTCATGGGGTGCTAAGTGAAAGTTATATACGTGGTAAGGGGGGAAAGACTCACTCTTTTAAAACACATGAATATAAATAAATAAATGGACAAATACATTTTTTTAAATCATACCATTAAAAAAACAAAAAACAAAAAAAAACCATGGCAAGAATCACAAATTATTCTGTTCAAGAAATAGACTCACAGACTCAAGAGAATAACCTTATGGTTGCCAGGGAGAAAGGATGGAGGGGAAAAGATAGGGAGTCTGGGATGGACAGGTACACAGGTATTTAAAAATGGATAACCAACAAAGACCTACTGCATAGCTCAGGGAACTCTGCTCAACGTTTTGTGTCAGCCTGGATGGGAGGGGAGCTTGAGGGAGAATGAATATATGTATATGTATGGCTGAGTCCCTTTGCTGTCCACCTGAAACGACCATACACTGTTAACTTGCTATGCCGCTGCTGCTAAGTCGCTTCAGTCGTGTCCAACTCTGTGCGACCCCGTAGACGGCAGCCCACCAGGCTCCCCCATCCCTGGGATTCTCCAGGCAAGAACACTGGAGTGGGTTGCCATTTCCTTCTCCAATGCATGCAAGTGAAAAGTGAAAGTGAAGTCGCTCAGTCGTGTCCAACTCTGAGCGACCCCATGGACTGCAGCCTACCAGGCTCCTCCATCCATGGGATTTTCCAGGCAAGAGTACTGGAGTGGGGTGCCATTGCCTTCTCTGTAACTTGCTATACTCCAATACAAAATAAAAAGTTTAATTAAAAAAAAAATATGTCAAAGGGGGCTAAAAATGTTTCTGTCCAAACTCTGAAAAGAAATGTGGCATTAACATTTAGGGTCAATGAACACAGAATTTGAAAGCCAAAGTGCACGAAAAATCAAATTGGGGTAACACCCCACTTTGTGGTGTTCAGTGTCAAAATAAGAAGCCAAAGGCCCCAAGTTTATGGGGAAGCTATTTTAACTGCTGCCACTAATCGCCTAGGGGACAAAGAATTTAATCTGCCCTTCCTCTGGTGGGCTAGGACTACCATCTTTGTATGTGAGACAGTGCTACTCAATAGTACCAAAAATCACTTAAGTCATATATTTCTACCTTTTAATATGCTGGTTTAAATCCTTAAACCTTAATCCTTAAATCCTGTTAAAATCCTTTGCTTCATAAAAAGATGAGTTTAATTTCTGGAATTTTATATAATTCACCAACCTGGCCTAATAAAAATTCTAATGCAAACAGAAATGGAAGGAAATTAATTAAACATTAAAATGTAAGCTCCATGAAAGCAAAGGGTTTTGCTGGATTCCAGGGCCTAAAAAATAGTGCCTGGCACATACTTAAGTGTTCAATCAATATTTACTGAATAAAAGGAGGGGAAAGGGGAAAAAATAGCCCTATGCTTAAAATAAAGTACAGAACTCACCAAAAGGCATTTTCCTTTGGGCTTCCCTGATAGCCCAAAGAATCTGCCTGCAATGCAGGAGACCCTGGTTCAATTCCTGGGTCGGGAAGATCCTCTGGAGAAGGGATAGGCAACCCACTGCAGTATTCCTGGGCTTCCCTTGTGGCTCAGCTGGTAAAGAATCTCCTGCAATGCAGGAGACCTGGGTTTGATCCCTGAGTTGGGAAGATCCCCTGGAGAAGGGAAATGCTACCCACTCCAGTATTCTGGCCTAGAGAATTCCATGGACTGTATAGTCCATGGGGTCGCAAAGAGTCGGACACGACTGAGTGACTTTCACTTTCAATGACCCATAACACACATACATGATAAAAATACAAGTGTACAATTAAAGATATTAATTTATGATGTTTTATAGATATTATTAGTCAATTATCTGATATCAGCTGTGATATACTCCCAGTGAAATGGCAACCCATTCCAGAATTCTTGCCTGGAAAATGCCATGGACAGAGAGGCCTGGTGGGCTATAGTCCATGGAGCTGAAAAGACTTGGACCCAATTTAGCAACTAAACCACCACCACAATAAGCTTTAAGACAAGGCCCATGATCACAAATACAATTACTTCCCTTTAACAAGATTCAATTTAATAGCAAAGTATGAAACTTGTGCTTACTTTTTTCCCACTGGACATTTTCTTCAGGTGATTTCAAAGGATCTTTTAATGAGTATGTTGCTGAATGGGTTTCTGTTTGAGTGCTATAAGCTAGAGTTGTCAAAATTCTTCTGAAGAGATTCTTAAACTAGTGATTTTCAATCTTTTGTGACTGTGGATCTGGACAAGGATGTTCACAAAATTTTTCACAAAAGTTCAAAAACAAAAATAAATAATTTGATGCACATCTTTGGGGAATGACTTCTGCATTTTTAGCTTTCAAACAAGCCTGTGCTCCCCAACTCTGTTCTCCAAAAAGCATCAAGCACATGAATTAGGACTACACTGACAAATGTAACCATCAGCATTAAAAAATCCTCCATAGAACAGTTAACATAAAGGAGATTTTTTTAATACTTTAAAATTCCAGATTAGTCTTCTCACAGATACTTAAACTACCTAAGAAAACAAGGTTACATAGTTAACAGAAAAATTATAACTATGTCTTTATTTAGAATTTTCAATTTGTTCCCCAAGGATGCATAATCTTCTGAACTACTAAGAAATCCCTAAGGACATAAGCTCTCCACTAATCTGAGTACAAACAAATTTTTAATTCTATAACAAAACTCTATCTGTGCAAGCTGTGTGCTAAGTCACTTCAGTCGTGTCAGACTCTCTGTGACCCTATGGACCAAAGCTCACCAGGCTCTTCTGTCCTTGGGATTCTCCAGGCAAGAATACTGCAGTGGGTTGCCGTGCCCTCCTCCAGGAGATCTTCCCAACCTAGGGATCAAGCCTGTGTCTCTTACGTCTCCTCCGGCGGGTTCTTTACCACTAGCACCACCTGGGAAAACCACATCCCCCAAAAATACCTATTTCACCCAGACACATATTCATTTAAATTACCCATTTTTTAAAAGTGCAGTTCCAGGTTTTCTTTAAGCCAAACACAATCCAGTTCAAAATGTAAGCCTCCACAGCTCTAAGAATCCTCATCAGCTCATCAGAAAACAAGTGCCCATGAAGCAGGAAGTAATTAAATCCTCAACTACAGATGGCAGGGAACCACACATTTCAGTTTTATCAGAGGCTTACTAAGGCAGAGCTAGTTTGCATCCCGAATTTTCTTTATTTATTAAGAAAGAGTCAAAGTGTCCAAAATGCTCTTCAAGTTATGGGTTCCTACTGAAAAGCATTTCAAGAGAACAGTTACTTAACAGCCTACATAAGCATTGCCCACTACACAAGCAGTTGGGTTTCAAATACTTATAAACATAATCACACTCTTTAGCAAAAGGGAATGGATTTAGATTTTTTTTTTTTTTTTGCACACGACACTGCTGCCATTTAAATCACTCTGCTCCTCTATGTTCCATAACAAATCCTTGCTATGGACATGATGAAACCTGACTTAAGATTTACATAAAAGTGAACCTGCCCCATAATCCAAATTAAGACCAATAATCCAAAAGGTATGAAGGGCAGAGCAAACATAAGATAGATTTTAAAGGAATGCTGATTTCCAAAAGGCTGCTTCTAATCTTATGTTAGAGAAACAGGAATCCTTAAAAAATCTCTTGAAGAGGGCTTCCCTGGTGGACTAGTGGTTAATAATCTGCCTTGCAAGGCAGGAGACACCAGCTGGATCCCTGGTCCAGAGACCCCACATGCCGCAGGGCAACTAAGCCTGCGTGCCCCAACTTCTGAAACCTGTAGGCCCTAGAGCCCAAGCTCCAAAACAAGAGAAGACACTGCAGTGAGAAGCCCACGACCACAACAAAGACCCAGGGCAGCCAAAAGTAAATTTAAATTAAAAAAAAAAAAAAATCTCTTGCAGAACTATTTCAGAGAAACAAGAATCCTTAAAAATCTCTTGTAGAACTATTTCACAGAGAACTTAACTTGTTCCTTACAGAGACCAGTAAGGATGCAACATGATATGCGTAAAAGAAGAGGGGGAAATTGTCCTAGAGAAACATAAGTCTTCTGAGCATTTTCAAAATCAAACTGAAACAATCTCTACTACGTCAAGCTACTCCGAATACAGAGGTGGCTAAGAAGACTTGTCTCTGGAGAAACTCTGTCGGTCAAAGTATGATTTCGGGGAAAAGTTCGGATTTAAGGTCAACAAAGTAATCAATTCAACCTGCATCAAAGTTCACCGGGTAACAAGAATCCGGGGAGGAAAAAGTGATTTTACTTGAAGTGCTGAAAAGCAGAGTTGGAAATTTATCTAAAGTAGGTTACAATTATCTCATTTGGGCCACACTCCTGTGAATACCCGAAAACAAAGGCAATCTGTATTAAATATTAACAATAATTAGGCAAACTTCATCACGGCTAAGCACGTAGCACGCCTCTCTGCGCCCTTGACATCCTGCAGAGTGATGCGAGACCTCGAGGATGCGGAGCCGGTTAGCTAAGCGCTATCCCGTAGGGCCCTTCAGCACCGCGGCCGCCCCACCCGGCGCGGGAAGAGCAGCGGCGCGCGCGGCCTGCGCCGGGACACCGCGGGCGCAGCCAGCCAACCGCCCGACGCCTCGACTCCTCCTGGACCTGCAGCTCCCGACCCGGGGACGGAGAGGCGTGTAGACCCCTGGCCCCGCGGCCTGCACCGCCCCGGCCTGGCCCCATCCCCAGCATGCCGACCTCCGAAGACCGTGGCCGCCCAGACCACGGGCCCGGCTCAAGATGAGGCTGCACAGCCACCTCGCCCTCCTTCCCCCGGCCCCGGCTACTCACGTGCCAAATGGCGAAGAAGATGAGCGCGGCGGTGAGCAGCAGCGCCAGCATATAGCAGAAGGCCGCGAACGTGAACGCCATGGCCGGGGGAAAGGGAGCAGCGCTGGTGCCAGCGGAGAAAGGCCGCGCAGGGCCCTCTGGGTAAAACCATTCACTTCCCGCGGCCACAGCCCACACAGCCGCTTGCGGCCGCGGCGCCTGCCCTCCCAACGCGCCTGCGTACCGGTCCCAGTGCAAGGCGCCCTCCGGTGGCCAGATTCCGCCATGCACTTATATTGTTTGCATAGTGGATTGATTTATTTTGTTTACTCCGCTTGTTTATTCTTTGAACAGAAATGTTCATTGAGTGAGTGTCCAGTATCTTCCGAATACTGTGCTTCTCCTTTGAGATACAAAGATGAGAAATAATACTTGCACGGAAAGAAGTTAGGATAATGCCGGAAATGAATATGTAAATAAATCATTACAGTATTATAACCCTGTGGCACGTTGTGAAAGGTCAGAGCCCGGCAACCAGCCCGTCCTGGAGCGTCCAGGAAAGGATTCCTGGAGGTGTTTCTTAAGCGAAGGCTAACATGATGGGTAGAAGTTGTCCAGGCATATTTGTCCAGACTATAGAATCAGCCTTCCAAGGAGAGGGTTCAACGTAAGCAAAGTCAGAGATGAAAGTAAGAAAAAAAGCTCAATGTCTTAGGTGAAACCACCTTAGCAGTTCTAAATTAGTGGTTAAGACAGTGTTGAGAGTCTGAAAGGGGTCCCCTAGGGTTTAGATCATATCATACAAGGATATGCCAGTTAAGGAGCTCAGACTTCATATCCCATAAGCCCATGTTTTTCAATCAGCTCACCACACACAATTTGACTTTTTCACTGCAAGACAACAGAACATCACACACATTGAATCAGAGAGAGATGGACATCTGGATATAGAGACAAAGAAATACAGATATAACAAAAATTTCACCAAACAAGACTACATATCCACGAGTACCTGTCTTGTTATTCTTTTTTGCTGTTTTGTTTTTAATATTGGTTGAGACCCACAAAATTGGCTCACCCGCCTGCTAAATGATTGCTGCTGATGGAGTGGAAATCACTGAAAGCTTTTACACAAGAGAGCAACATGTTTAGCTTTGCGTTAAAAGATCGCTCACACCAGCAAAATGTATAGAGAATGGTTTAGAAGCAGTCTATCCAGTGCTGTCTCACAGAACTTTCTGCAATGGTGGAAATTTTCTTTATCAGCACTGTTCAATATAGTGGTTATTGAGCAGTTGCGATGTAGCTAGTATAACTGAAGAAGTGAACTTTACATTTTTACTTATTTTAATTAATTAAAATTTAAAGAACCACATGTGGCTAGTGGCTGCCATCTTGGATAGCCGTCAGGATTATGTGGCACCTTGGTGCAAATTACAAAGGTACTCTCTCCAGATAAACAGAGCTTCATACCTGGGCACAAGAATGCAGGTTGTACTTCAGTCCCACTAACCTCCTTGGCCAGTCACCTCTGGCAGTATACAAATTGCCCAACTGACATGATGACCCTAATTAGAGAAGCGAGAGATTGGAAGCAAGGAGCCCATAAGAATGATCCAGGCAAAAGTTGCTGTGGCTCTGACTAAAGCTGTGGAAACTGGGAGAGAAAGGAGTGAATAGATTTAATAATATTTAGGAGAAATGCTCAGTAGGACTTAATTGACTGGATACAGTGGTGAGAGAGAGGAAGGTGTCAAAAAAGATGTATATAGTACTACAGGCCATGGAAGCATGGCCAAATGCAGCGCTGGGCAGTGTTTGTGCCAGGAGGACTCATGATCTAACGAGAGCTGACAGATTCCTGTTTTCCCGGGAAACAAGTGTTTGTGAGGAAAACTGTCCACGCCAGACCATGAGATCCAGCCACCTTCTTGTAAATGAATCCAATCTACATTTTGGAAAATGATGTTTCATCACCATTTACCTCGAGGATCTATCTTTTGGCAACAAGCTCCCCTGTCCCCTTAGTGAAAAATTAATAAATGGAAACCTGAATTAAACAGGATCTGGAGACCAGAAGGGGGAGCTCTCATGCCCTGTGATGGTAGCAGAGCCCAATAAGAGGAAGATAGCTTCCTTTTCTTTCCTGGTTAAGGACTCAGCCAACAAAAAGCCCTGGGCTCTATGCTTGCCACAGTCCTCCCAACTTCCTTTTCCCCCTTTATAAAAGTGTTCTTCCCTTGCCAATTGGAGGACTTGCACATGGATACAGATCCCGAGTTGCAATTCTCTACTGATCTGGAATAAATCCATCTTTGCTAAAGAAATAGCTGGCAGTCTATTTCAGGTCATGATGTGAAATATATCTTTCCCTTGCCTGGTAACTATGTCAAACACGTTATCACACAAAGTGCAACAGCCTTCCAAGGACCGACCCTCAGTTCTGCTGCTGCTAAGTCACTTCAGTCACATCCAACTCTGTGCGACCCCATAGACAGTAGCCTACCAGGCTCCCCCATCCCTGGGATTCTCCAGGCAAGAACACTGGAGTGGGTTGCCATTTCCTTCTCCAATGCATGAAAGTGAGAAGTAAAAGTGAAGTCACTCAGCCGTGTCTGACTGTTCTGGAACCCATGGACTGCAGCCTCCCAGGCTCCTCCATCCATGGGATTTTCCAGACCCTCAGCTCTAGAAGGGACGAATCACCTGAGAAGGTAGAAAAGTGCAACAGCCTTCCAAGGACCCACCCTCAGTTCTAGAAGGGACGAATCACCCGAGAAGGTAGAAGTCAGATAGAATGCTGACTGATTCACTCAGAGGCTGGGGCAGTGTGAGGCTCCCTTCACATTTTAGCAGAGCACACAGGTAAACTTTAGGCCTGTGCTGGCTAATACAGGAGCCATTAGTCATATGTGGCTGTTTAAATTGATTAAAATCGAATAAAACTAAAAACTCAGTTCCTCAGCTCCACTAGCCATATTTCAAGTGACCAATAGCCTGCTGTGGCTTCTGGACCCTATTGGGCAACATAGATACAGACTGTTTCCATCATCACATAAAGTCCTATTGGAGAGCATTGCTTCAGACAATAGTACACAACTGTAATTGCTTAGAAAATATTGAGTTGGCCAAAAAGTTTGTTTGGTTTTCCATAAGAAGTTGTGGCAAAACCTGAATAAACTTTTTGACCAACCCAATACACCCATTTTAATGAGGGCAAATGGTTAATTAGATCATCCAACCATAGACAAGGCAGCTTGTGAGGAAAAGATTGGGTTTATTTGACATTTTGGAGGACCATTATCAGCAGTAAGTGCAAACAAATCTCAGTATTTTTTTAGAAGTTGCATTAACCCTTTTTAGCCCATGGGAATAATTTTGTAGTATGGGGTCAGTTAAGTTCTTGCTTCTACTTACATATATGCTTGGGACTGGATGATACTGCAGATTAATCTTCTGCTTGCTCACTGTCTCTCTCCTCCTCCTCTCTCTTTCCCTGACTCACCTTTGTTCAAGTCATCTTTCTATGAGTTTGTGTCCACTCCACCCACTGCCTAGGCCCTCAGCCCAGATAGCTAGGTGCAGGTCAGCCACCAGAGAGCTAGAAAATAAAGCCCACAAACACAAAGCACGCAGCGTAAGAAAGTGAAAGTGAAAGTCACTCAGTCGTGTCCAGCTCTTTGCAACCCCATGGACTATACAGTCCATGGAATTCTCCAGGCCAGAATACTGGGGTGGGTAGCCTTTCCCTTCTCCAGGGGATCTTCCCAACCCAGGGATGGAAATAGATCTCAAAAGTTCAGATACAAAGTGAGAGAACTTGCCAGCCCCTTAGACTAAATAAAGAAAGCCAGTGCTGAGGAAGAGGGAAGAGGAGGTGCTGAGCAGTCAGGAGAACGTGAGCTCCAGGAAGCCGCAAGTGTCCATGGGAACCAGCACTACCTTGCCAAACTCTGAAGAGCACTTGGCGGCTGAGCTCAGTTTTCCTTTCCGCTGGTGTCTAGAGAACTCTGCCATTCGACAGCAGGTCGTCTTCACACATCCACCACTGAGTGGGAGTGATGCCACTCCGCTCAGCACCACATTCAGTCCTACCAAGGAGACATTCCTCTTAGCCCTGTAGGCTTGCAGACCACGCACCCTCTCCGTAAAAAGGGGGTGGGTAGACTTCGCCAAGACATGGCAGTAACGTAAAGAGAAAGCCCCAGCACTATGATAATGGGTAAGTTTGTCCTCAACCAACTCGAGGTCTCCCACAGGTGGGAACAAGCCATCCAGGTGACGTATACCATAAGGATCCCATGATGCTATGGGAGGTCCTGGGCCCTTACGTTGAGTAATGAGCATAGGAAATTGTGGGCCTGTTGTTCCAAGTCTTCCAGAAGAGGTTTGCATATTTGGGGGAAAGCAACTTCACCTGGTGATTGTGGGTAGCACCTGAATCCGGACATGTGACTAAGACATAAGCCTTGGAAAGAATAGCTCCAGAGCTGGGGAAAACAGGAGGTGGAGCAGAAGGTATTGGTTGTCCCTCAAGCCATTCCCACTTCCTTCTTGTTGGCAGAGCTCAGGGTTTGTTCAAGGATTATTCATGTGCTTCAAGGAGGATCCCTTCCCCCAGCCCCAGTTTTGGGGAAATGCAGCTGCTGCCCCTCCAGAATGATGTCTGACTCGCAACTGCTATGTATGAGGCAGAGCTGATGACTGTTCTATTCTTTTCTGTTTACCGCATACATTTCTAAATCATTGGATTAAGGCTACATACAAATAGACTGCTGGTGGCTCAGCGGTAAAGAATCCACCTGCAATGTAGAGGATGTGGGTTCAGTCCCTGGGTTGGCAATATTCCCTGGAGGAGGAAGTGGCAACTCACTCCAGTATTCTTGCCTGGTAAATCCTATGGACAGAGGAGCCTGGTGGGCTACACTCCATGGGGTTGCAGAGTTGGACACAACTGAACAACTAAACGGAGAAGGCAATGGCACCCCACTCCAGTACTCTTGCCTGAAAAATCCCATGGACAGAGGAGCCTGGTGGGCTGCAGTCCATGGGATCGCTAAGAGTTGGACACGACTGAGCGACTTCACTTTCACTTTTCACTTTCATGCATTGGAGAAGGAAATGGCAACCCACTCCAGTGTTCTTGCCTGGAGAATCCCAGGGACGGGGGAGCCTGGTGGGCTGCGGTCTATGGGGTCCCACAGAGTCGGAAACGACTGAAGCAACTTAGCAGCAGCAGCAGCAGCAGAGTGACTAAACCGCCACACACAGACTGCATTAGGCTGTCCAGCAAGATGTGGTTTCTCATCCGCCTTGCCCTTTGCCCTAGGAGTGCCTATTATACAACCACTATGAGAAGAATCAATGTGCAAAAATGACTCAATCTCATGTATGCAAAATATGTCTATTGTTATTCTTTATTATGTGTGCCTTTTTTAATAAAGCCACATGAAGGTAAAATATTAAAACAGTGAAAAACACATATTTTAAGAGTATACGTTTTAATACATGGACACAAGCTTTTAACAGCCACTCCCAAACAAGATAGAGAGCTCGACCATCACCCCACAAAGTTCCCACATGGCCCATCCCCACCCCTGTCCTACTTTCTAGCACTGTAGATTACCTTCATCTGTCCTGAATTTCATTAAATGGAGTCGTATTATATATATTCTTTGCATCTGGCTTCTTGGACTCGGCATAATATTGGGGGGTTTTCTTTGAGATTCTTCCACAGGAGTTCATTCATTTTTAAAATTAACTTTATTAAAGTTTGCTTTGCATAAAATAAAATATCACCATTTCAAGTGCACAGTCAATGAATTTAGGTAAAATTATACACTCAGGTAACTACCCATAATCAGTGTGTTCAACATTTGCAACATTCCCAAAATTTTCCACTGTGCTTCTTCCCAATGCCTAGCCCAAGGCTACTGTTGATCTGTCATTACAGATTAGATTTGTCTTTTCTAGAGTACCTTACCATTAAAATTATATGGTATGTATTCTTATGTCTGGATTCTTTCAGCATGTTTCTGAGATTCATCAACATTATTGCTGTGCTACTAGTTCATTCCTTTTTGTTGCTCTGTAATATTCTATTAAAAGAATATATCACAAGGACATCTAGATTATTTCTATTCTGGGGTTATTATGGATAAATATGCTATATACATTCTTGTACAAGTCTTTCTTTGCAGACGTATATTTTCATTTCTCTTAGGTAAATACTTAGGAGTGAAACTGCTGAGTCATAGAGAAGGTGCTGTGTTCTTTATTGTTTTTAAATCACTTAATTCCAACTCCAATTCTGCTTCCACTACACTAGTGGAAGGTTCTGTACCAGGTGTTATTGGGGATCTTCCTTTCCAGTGTCACACCAGTGTCCTGGAAATGTATGTGACCACAGCAGCAAAACTGGCAGGTATTAGAATCTTTGCCAATGTTAGAAACTCTGGTCCCTCCGGCACCCTGGGGTCCCCCTTTCTGTTACATCACCACCTCCCCAGGGCCCACAGAGCAGGGCACAAGTCTCCACTTCGACATTCTATCGACTACTTTCTCTCTAGTGTCTCTCCATTTGGGGCCTTGATGACTCAGATGGTAAAGAACTTGCCTGTAATGAGGGAGACCGGGGTTTGATCCCCAAGTCAGGAAGATCCCATAGAGAAGGGAATGGCAACCCACTCCAGTATTCTTGCCTGGAGAATTCCATTGGCAGAAGAGCCTGGCGGGCTGCAGTCCATGGGGTCGCAAAGAGTCAGACACAACTGAGCAACTAACCCTTTCACCTCTGTTGCTGACTGTCCTTATATATCTCACATTCAAACTCCTGAGAGACAGGGTCAGCTTGGGGACATTGCCCTAGTTTGGCAGAGCAGTGCCTAGATGCTAGGTACCCACAACTGTGCAAAACCACAGACCTCTGATTGTTTTCCAGTTTAGGAGACTGGCTAGCTATTCTCTCTTCTTTGTCTTCTCGACCCCCAAAATTCTCACACATCACCCTCTCCATCAGGAACACCTGGCAGTTTCTTCAGTGCTTCAGTGCACCATTAGAGCTTTCACAAAGGGTGAGGAAGCTATTAACTCAATGGCTCATTCTTTCTACCCAGTCTGCAAATATCTCCTAGGCATGGAAGCCTAAACAGCCTAGCCACCTTCACAATATAGGGGGGAGAAGGAAATACAAGAGAAAAACACAATAATTATTTCAAGAAACTATTTAGCCACCTTTTAATATCAGGGAGCACTTGATCTTCTGTATGATCCTGAGGTTGTAATCAGAACACCCTCTGTATTTCATTCTCCCTATGGGACACATTGCTCTCAAATTTCCTTTACTAGATGTTCTACCATTTGGATCTGTGAATGGTTTTTCAGGCCCATTGGAGCTGCAAAGAACAGGATGTGTGGGTTTAGGGAAGTTTATCATAGTTAGACTGGCAAGTAGAGGAACCTGGAACTGCTGCCTGGGTACTGCTCCACCCAACCAACACCACATCTCCAAGTGTACCACACACACACTCTGTGTCTCTGGGAGTGTGACTGTGAGATATACAAGGGCACCAGGCAACAGAGGGCCAGGACACAAGTGAAGAGATGCTAAAGAGAAAGCAGTCAACAGACCAGGAGTAAGTAGAATCCCAGGGTAAGTTGAAACCATAAATAACACAAGTATGAGTAGACCAAACCATATCTAATCAGAAGTAAAGTAGCCACTTTCCCCACTGGAGCCTGTGTCTCTTCCTAAACAAGAATGGCAAGTTATTCAAACTCAGTAACAGTCAAAAGTTCAGCATGTTCACTGCTTGGGTATATACTGTCCATGTCATCCTAAGCCAACCTCTAAAAGACCCTAAAACATCACAGAACCTGATGTGGGGAGTCTAGTAACTCCACTGGCTCAGAAAAGGAAAAAAAAAAAAAAAAAAGAGGAAAAAATAAAGAGAGCAAATCTGCAGATACAGCACAGCAAGTTGTGGTGCATGGAGGTACTTTTCAGCTAGTGTGTAGCGCCTTCTCAGGGCTTCTACATGTGGTAATTAGGCTGGCTAATGAGTGCATTGTTGTCGTTGTTTAGTTGCTAAGTTGTGTCTGACTCTTTTGCATCCTCATGGACATAGCCCACCAGGCTCCTGTGTGGATGGGATTTTCCAGGCAAGAATACTGGAGTGGGTTGCCATTTCCTCCTCCAGGGGATCTCCCTGACCCAGGGATCAAACCTTGGGTTTCCTGCATTGGCAGGCAAATTCTTCACCACCGAGCTACCAGGGAAGCCCAATGAGTGCGTGGGTACCTGCTTTATCTGTTAACCTTTGGATTTTACACTCTTGTGGTTAATCTTTAAACTGTACCCTCTCATGATCTTCATACACTTTTGTTAATAGAAATCTTTTGTAATTTTTTTAAAGTAACAAGTTTACAACTTTAAAAGAACTCATTTTCTTCCAGTTCTGTTGGACCAACTCCATTCGTTTCTCAAAGAGAGCCCCAAGCTGAAAGTGAAAGTCCCAAGTCGCTCAGTCGCATCTGACTCTTTGCAACCCCATGGATAGTCCATGGAGTTCTCCAGGCCAGAATACTGCAGTGGGTAGCCTTTCCCTTCTCCAGGGGATCTTCCCAGCCCAGAGATTGAACCCAGCCCCAGGCTAGTAAAACAATAATGAGATTCCATCTCTCACCTCCGGGGTTACAAGGACTCTCGCCTTTGGAAGTTGGGCTGCAACCTGGTCAGGCCAGGGCAGGTGCCGACCTAGACAGTCACCATGTTGCAATGCACTGGACTGTTTGCAGGGGTGTGGGCAGGGCTGAAGGAGACAAACAAGGGGATGTGCAGTACATGCAGCCAGAAATAGCCAGGAGCCACTACCACTCCCAGGCTGAAAAGATTGTAATGGGAACTGAATCTGAATTTATAATAAGAGTGGCTGTGAGGCAAGAAGGGCCAAGATGATCCAAGAGTAAGGGGAAGTGTAGTTGGTTTTGAGAACACCAAAGTGGTGAGATTGAGAAAAGACAAACAAAATCAATGGCTAGGCAGTTCAACTGCTGTAACAGTGGAATAGACAGAGAGGTGTTTTATCACCCTCATGCAGATGATCAACAAACTTCCGCATTTGATGTGGAAACCAGAAAATTCAGTCTTGCAGGTCAAGCTAGGTGCTTCCAGTTCCTGGGCCATATTCCAGTCCAATGATACTCACTTGTTCAGCCATCCCTGGGTCAGGTGCTTCTGAAAGCGAGCAGTTGGGAGAGATCTCACAATTAATCACATGACTAGAGATGGATTAAAACAAATACCCAGAACCTTCAACAAGGAATGTGTGCCACCAATATGGAAAAAAAAAGAAAAAAAACAAAACAATACCACTTCAGTAAGAAAAAGTGGAAGACCTAACTAAAAGATTTTCCTTGACTGAAGTTTAAAGAGATGTCATTTTCTCTCAAATGAATTTATGTTACCACAGTTGTAATGAAATGAGATTTGGAACATTTTAAAATTCACCTTAAAGAATACATGAAAATATCAAAATAATATTTGAAAACAAAAGAAGATGAAAAGAAATTAGCCTTATGAGATTTGAAAACATTTGACAAAGTAATAATTATAAGTATGATTGAGGCACAAAAATCAACAAACATATCAATATCTTAGAACTCCAGAAAAATACCCAGTTCCACATCATAGTTGAATACTTTTTAAAGGAGGCATCCCAACTTATTGGAAAAAAATATTTTTAGTGATGTTAAAATCATTGTTGAGGTACATTAATAATTTAAATTCTCTCTTGATACCATACGATTAGATAAATTCAAGGCTAACCATTTAAAATAATGAGAGAACAAATAGGCTGTCAAATCTCTGGGTGCTGGTAAACCTTTTAAACTAAAACCAGTCAGTTATATCTCATACACATACACAAACAGAAATAACCACACCCAATCAACAAAGTCAATTATAAAATAAATAAAAGTTTCAAAATACAAAAAACACCAAAATAAGGAAATTGAAACACTCCCAGTTAAAAAAAAAAAGACAAAGGATACATAAGTACATTGAAAACTCTCTAAAATCAGTAATAAACCCCAAACAGATAAATGGAAAAAGGGTAGTATCACATAGTTTACAGCTGCAGTTGATTAACAAACATGAGAAAATAGTCAGCTTTCTCTAGTAATCAAAGAAAAAGCCAATTTTAAAATAAAGATAGCCATTTTATTAAATCAAATTAGGTAGTACTTTAAGTAAAGGAAAACATTTTGTATTGGCAAGGGTCCCTTGTCCATAGCCATTGGGATCCCAGCTCAGGATAATAACCCTCTTGAAAATCACCCAAAGCACGGAAAAGCCTTTTGCACAAAAAATATCCCTAGCAATGGTATTGGAAACCACCAGAATATCCCAACAATAAAAGAATTGTTAACTAAACCATGACATATGAACTCAGAAAAATATTATAAATTTATTTAATTATGTTTATAAATAGTACCTTTTTAAATGGAAAATGTATATATTATATTACTCATAAAATTGGATACATACTATATACAATTATCTTTCTGAAATACATGGGAAATGATTGAAAGGAAACTAATGTATATTAAAATCCTTCTTTCCAGCTTTATTGAGATATTATTGACTTATACATAAATTTAAGATATACAACATGAATATTTGATGCAAATATATTGCAATATTAACCCAGTAAGGTTCGTTAACACCTTCGTCATCTCCACATAATTACCATTTTGTCTTAACAGTACATCAATACATTCAAATACATAACACAGTACTATTAATTACAGCCACCATGCTGCACATTAAATCTTAATCATCTTATAGCTGGAAGTTTATATCCTCTGATCAAAATCTGCCCATTTCCCACCACCACCCCACCCCCAGCCCCTGGCAACTTCCGTTCTACTCTCTATGAGTTCAGCTGTTTTAGATTCTACACGCAAGTGAAATCATACACTCTTTGTCTTTCTCTGTCTGATTTCACTTAGCATAATGCCCTCAAGGTCCCTGACTATTGTTGCAAAAGATCAAATTTTCTTTTTTATGGATGAATAATCTTCTGCTGGGTGTGTGTGATACTTTTTTATCCATTCATCCATCAGTGGATGCTCAGGTGGTCTCCATGCATTGGCTATTATAAATAATGCTGCAATCAACATGGGGGTGCACGTCTCTTTAGGAAAGTAATTTCTTTACCTTTGGATAACTGAAGTGGAATTGCTAAATCATACAGTAATTCTATTTTTAATTTTTTGAAGAATATCCACACTGTTTCCTATAGTAGCTATATCAGTATACATTTCCACCAACAATACGCAAGTGTTCCCCTTTTCTCCACATCCTTGCTAATGGTTTTTACCTCTTTTTTATGATGGCTATTCTAACAGGCACCTTCCCAGGTGCCACAGTGGTAAAGAATCTGCCTGCCAATGCAGGAGACCCTGATTCAATCCCTGGGTCGGCAAGATCCCCTAGAGAAGGAAATAGCAACCTGCTTCAGTATTCTTACCTGGAAAATCCCATGGACAGAGGAGCCTGGCAGGCTAGGTTGGACATGACTGAGCACACACATATTCTAAGTGGCCCAGGGTGATATCTCATTGTGATTTCTATTTACATTTCCCAGATGACTAGTAATATTGAGCATCTTTTCTTGTACCTGTTGGCCATCTGTGTGTCATCTTTGGAGAAAAGTCTTTCAAGTCCTTTGCCCATTTTTTAATAGAATTGTTTGAGGTTTTTTGCTGCTGGGTTGTATGAGTTCCTTATTGGTTGTTGTTCAGTTGCTCAGTTGTGCCCAACTCTTTGCGACCCCATGGACTGCAACCAGGCTTTCCTGTCCTTCATCATCTCCCAGAGCTTGCTCAAACTCATGTCCACTGAGTTGGTGATACCATCCAACTATCTCATCCTCTAATGGCCTCTTCTCCTGCCTTCAATCTTCCCCAACATCAGGGTCTTTTCTAATGAGTCAGCTCTTCACGTTATGTGGCCAAAGTATTGGAGCTTCAGCTTCAGCATCAGCCTTTCCAATGGATATTCGGGATTGATTTCTTTTAGGATTGACTGGTTTGATCTCCTTGCAGTCCAAGGGACTCTCAAGAGTCTTCTCCAACACCACAGTTCAAAAGCATCAATTCTTTGGTGTTCAGCCTTCCTTATGTATGCTGCCTATTAATCCCTTGTCAGATAGTTGGTTTGCAAATATTTTTTCCTATTCTGTAGGCTGCCATTCCATTTTGCTAATTGTTTCTTTTGCTGTGCAGAAGCTTTTAGCTGATGTTGTCCCTCTTGTTTATTTTTTATTTTGTTGCTTACACTTTTTGGTGTCATATCCAAAAACTGTTGCCAAGACCAAAGTCAAGGAGCTTTTTCTCTGTGTTTTCTTCTAGGAGTTTTATAGTTTCAGGTTTTATATTTAAGTCTTTAACTCATATCAAGTTAATTTTTGTAAGTGGTGTTAGATAGGGGTCCAATGTCATTCCTTTACATGTGAATATCCAGTTTTTCCAACATTATTTATTGAAGAGACTATCCCTTCCTTGTTAATTAATATTTTTGTCAAATATTAGAGTTCAACAGGCAACAGACTCTTAACAGCACATTGAAGGTAGAAGGTGGAGGAGCAATGACTTTAAAATTCTGAGGCAAAGTGACTTCTACCCTACAATTTAATACCCAGAAAAGAGATGACACTCTAAATTCAAATGACTTGAGGAAGATTTGAAGAAGGACTATTAATTACTAAAGAGTGGGAAGCGATACTGCAGTCCTAAAAACTTTGCTGTTTCCACCACCAGGCCCAAGGATAGAGAGAAGGTAGTGGTTATCAGGATTCAGAGAAAAGCACATCATACGGCAAGTACTACCATGGAGTGCAGGAATGATTTTTTGGCCACACAGCGTGTGGAATCTTAGTTCCCTGATCAGGGGCAAACCTGAGCACCCTGCCTTGGAAGCATGAGTCACAACCATTGGACAGCCAGGGAAGTCCTAGAAATGATTTTCAATGGAGGTCTGTACCCTGGAGAAGAAACCCTAATGGAGTGACTGAGAGAATACTCTCCCTTCACTCTCTATCCTCCTTAAAGACTGGCTGAACTCAAGAATAAACCAAAAGGCAAGGGAACCAGTTTATATAGTTCCTACAGATCAGCCTCCTGAGGGCAGAGACCAGGGTGGGGAAAGGAAGAAACAAAAAACATCTGGCTCACCAGCCAAACCACAAATCAACTGTGAGTACGGAGGAAAAACACTTTCAGAAACATGAAAGCTCTCCTCCCACAAGCCATGAGCCTCAGCGTAATGAGTTAATAAGATAAGGAATATGTGGGTTCTATCCAAGGGGCTTCAACTAACGAACAAGAGCAGGAAACTTCAGGACAACAGCTGGCCTCATGCCTCTAGAGCATCCAGTGCGTGTGCAGATTTAGAAAGAGAATGGGAGGCGGGGAAGCAGGGCTCCGAGGAGGAAAGGAGAACGACAGATTTTCTTACGTGCTGAAGCATTTGGAAGCATTGCTCTAGGCATTTGATTAATCTGTTGGGGTATTTGGGGGAGGGAATAGCAATGGATACATTAAAAAAAAAAAAAAAGAAAAATGGGGGAAATGATCATTATTAATCCAGTAAAAGCAAAAGTTGTAGAAAAAGTAATCATGAAGAAACCCCCAAAAGTTACCTTAAAATCCAAAGGATGACCCCTAGGAAAGAATCATCATCTGAATACTTACCCCACTCTTGGAACCACAGCTAGTTGGTGTTAAACAAAGAAGCAGTGACATCCAGAAGCAACCTATCCACCAGCAGCATGAGATGCTCAAAGAAAGAAACCCAACCAGAAGAATAGTCAGCTTGATCTGGGCAGGCACATAAGCGAACACCCTGCCTGTCTCCTCCCTCCCCCATCAGCAAACAAGGGGGTGATTGAAAGCCGCAGAGCAAGGGGACTGAGGCCAGGCACTCCCCCCACCCCCCCAACCCCCCCTCCCGCCAACCCCCAGTCACAAGTTTAGCCTGCGCTGAGATGGAATTTTTAAAAGGAACAGACCTGCATCTGAGTATCAGAACAGAAACTTTTAACAACTAAGGGACTGACATATTATGGAAATGTTATATCATTAAGGAAGCTTTCTAACTGGGGGGAAAAGAGAAGCTTGACAGGGAACAGAGATAGTCGTTTTTTAAAAACAACCAAAAATTTGTTATACCATTCCATTTGAGAAGACTTCATCAGACCAGTTACATAAATTAGAAAAATATCCGATGGTGGTTAAGTGCTGTGTGGAGAATGGGAACAGATGGAATGTGAGTGTGAATGTGTTGCCACCTTAGGAAGGATGATAGGAAAGCCTCTGAGTGACACCATTTAAATTCAGTTCAGAAAAAAAGGGTTCAGCCACAGGAATGTTGCAGGGGATGTGGTGAGGAGTAGACACGGGGAGTAGGCAATCTTCCCAAGAAGAAGCTACAGCAAGTGAGAAAGGCTGAGCTTGCTATTATAGAAGGACAAAAATTAGGCAGCTTGGCTCAGATGTAGCAGGCCAGAACAGGAGAGAATGAGACCAGAAAGGTATGCAGAGCTAGATCTGAGAGCTGACCCTGAGGTCAGAAGCAAATTCTAACCCCTTCCCCACTTCACCAACAGCAGCAAGGCAAAGACACATGTTTTTTATAGGTCAGATATGGGTCCTGAGGAAGGGAACCGAACCAGGGACCCTGCTCAAGATGCCAGACTGGAAAAACAAAGGGAGAGTAACATGTTGACTCCTAGAAGCCAAGAGCTGGGAGGGAAGTTGTAAAGTCACCAGCTCTAGGAGGAGGACCTGAGTCAAGTATCTTGCAGCCAAAGCCTCCACTGGCGGAACTGGTAAGGAACCCACAAAATCATTTCATGAGGGAAAAGAGTTAGTATTTGACACTGATCACCCCAGAGGGCACCAACTCCGGATAACATTTCCACCAGAACAATAAGTCATTTTCTGCTTCCTTTCTGCCCCTTTCCTCTAATCCCCAAAGACCCAGAGAGACTAGTGAATGGAGGAGGAAAGCAAGGCAGTGATGAGGGACAGGCCACACCCCGAGCCCCATGGCTGCGGGTTTCCCAGCCTAAAGGAGGTGGAGTGGAGGAAAAGGAGAGGGAAGACAGGGAGCTTTAAAGAAAGTAAGATGTTGAAGTTTTGACATTAGATTGGAATTTTTATTACCTGAAAAACTGGGCATAATTCTTTAATTCTTTTTTTAAAATACTTATTTGGCTGCTCTGTGTCTTAGTTGCCGCATGTGGGATTTTTAGTTGCAGCAACTGGGATCTAGTCTCCTGACCAGGGATTGAACCCGAGCCTCCTGCATACACTGGGAACATGGAATTTTAGCCTATGGACCACCAGTAAAGTCCTATTTCCATAATTCTTAACAGTGACCTGAAATGCTATGGAGTCAGAGAAGTCCTCCAGAGACAAGGGAAGAGATATACAAAAATGTCACTGGGTTTCTCCAAGTGGTAGATCTTTTCTACCTTTGGCTTATTTGTACTTTCTTCAGTTCAGTTCAGTCACTTAGTCACATCCGACTCTTTGCGACCCCATGGACTGCAGCACACCAGGCTTCCCTGTCCATCACCAACTTCCAGGGCTTGCTCCAACTCATGTCCATCAAGTTGGTGATGCCATCCAACCATCTCCTCCTCTGTCATCCCCTTCTCCTCCTGCCTTCAATATTTCCCACCATCAGGGTCTTTTCCAATGAATCAGTTCTTCTCATTAGGTGGCCAAATTATTGGACTTTCAGCTTCAGCATCAGTCCTTCCAATAAATATTCAGGACCAATTTCCTTTAGGATTGACTGGTTGGATCTCCTTGCAGTCCAAGGGATTCCCAAGTCTTCTCCAACACCACAATTCAAAAGCATCAATTCTTCAGCACTCACCTTTCTTTATAGTCCAACTCTCACATCCATACATGACCACTGGAAAAACCATAGCTTTGACTAGATGGACCTTTCTCGGCAAAGTAATGTCTCTGCCTTTTTAAAAATATGCTGTCTAGGTTGGTGATAGCTTTTCTTCCAAGGAGCAAGCATCTTTTAATTTCATGGCTGCAGTCACCATCTGCAGTGATTTGGGAGCCCCCAAAATAAAGTAATAAAGTAACTGTTTTTTTTTTTACTGTTACTGTTTCCATTGTTTCCCCTTCTGTTTGGCACGAAGTGATGGGACCCGATGTCATGATCTTAGTTTCCTGAATATTGAGTTTTAAGCCAGTTTTTTTCACTCTCCTCTTTCACTTCCAGCGAGAGGCTCTTTATTTCTACTCTTTCTGCCACAAGGGTGGTATCTGCTTATTTATACTTTCTAATTTTTCTCTAATGATATTAGTTGTTCAAGTTTCTTTTGTGTGTTTAAGATGCTGTATGTTTGGTTCAATGGACAGCAGGCGTCATGGTTTACATGGCATTTCGGATGCTTTTTGAAGACTACTGATTTTGGCAGGCAGCAGCAGGGTAGGCAAGTGTTTCTGTCGGTGGGGGATGAGACCAGGGCATGTTTGTACACAAGTTGGGCTGGAGATAGCGTAACTATAGGGAGAGGGGCAGATGAAAACAAAGGTCGTGCTGGAGGTAGGTACTTTATGCAAGTGAACAGACATATCCGTATTAAAAGTAATGGAGGCTTTCTAGTAAGGATAGACACGCAAAGGAACCCAGAAAAAGATGACCAAACAACCAGGCCTCAGAAAGGTGGGGAGCACTGAAGAGTGGCCCTGGATCAAAGGGGGCTCCAGGAATCTAGAAGTCAGGAGACAGCCCTTCAGGGCTCCATCTTTAACATGATTCAGCTGCTGGCTGTATACTTGCTTCATTCTATACTTCCCAGCTGGCATCTTCTTTCCCTCTACTCTGTAGGTTGCACTTGGCTTCTTCTCCATCTAATAGCATTCTTTGAAGCTCAGTTCCCACTGCTAACAACCTCATTCAAGAGAATGAGAACATGGTCCTGTTATCAGGAATTGAACTATTCATTATAAAGTACAAGATGAACAGTGGGAAAGCAATTGGCCCAGCTCAGTGTTTGGTACCAGTTAGGCAACATCTCGGCAACAGACTCCAGTATTCTTGCCTGCAAAATCCCATGAACAGAGGAGCCTGGGGGGTTACAGTCCATGGGGTCACAAAGAGTCAGATACAACTGAGCACACACACACACATGCAACAACAGCTACTGAGGCAGGTGGCTCTGGGGACAAATCTTGTGTGTACTGAGGATCGGGAGGGAGCTAAGGACAGGAAAGCACCACCATGTGGGACAAATCATGGCTGCCTAGACTCGCCCATTCAGCAAGATCAGTGGCGGGGATGTTTCTACCTAACAAAGGTCTGTGGCATATCGGGATGTGCTGTCCATTACTGGGATGTGCTGTTCCTAGCTATGAAAAGAAGAGAAGCGAAAGGCAAAGGAGAAAAGGAAAGATATACCTATTTGAATGCAGAGTTCCAAAGAATAGCAAGGAGAGATAAGAACGCCTTCCTCAGTGATCAATGCAAAGAAATAGAGGAAAACAATAGAATGGGAAAGACTAGAGATCTCGTCAAGAAAATTAGAGATACCAAAGGAACATTTCATGCAAAGATGGGCTCAATAAAGGACAAAAATGGTATGGACCTAACAGAAGCAGAAGATATTAAGAAGAGGTGGCAAGGATACACAGAACTATACAAAAAAGACCTTCATGACCTAGATATGTACCTAGAGCCAGACATCCTGGAATGTGAAGTCAAGTGGGCCTTAGGAAGCATCACTATGAACAAAGCTAGTGGAGGTGATAGAATTCCAGTTGAGCTATTTCAAATCCTAAAAGATTATGCTGTGCAAGTGCTGCACTCAATATGCCAGCAAATTTGGAAAACTCAGCAGTGGCCACAGGACTGGAAGTCAGTTTTCATTTCAATCCCAAAGAAAGGCAATGCCAAAGAATGCTCAAACTACTGCACAATTGCACTCATCTCACACGCTAGCAAAGTAATGCTCAAAATTCTCCAAACCAGGCTTCAACAGTACATGAACCATGAACTTCCAGATGTTCAAGCTGGTTTTAGAAAAGGCAGAGGAACCAGAGATCAAATTGCCAACATGGGTTGGTTCATCGAAAAAGCAAGAGTTCAAGAAAAACATCTATTTTTATTGACTATGCCAAAGCCTTTGACTGTGTGGATCACAATAAACTGTGGAAAATTATGAAAGAGATGGGAATACCAGACCATCTGACACATCTCCTGAGAAACCTGTATGCAGGTCAAGAAGCAACAATTAGAACCGGACATGGAACAACAGACTGGTTCCAAATCGGGAAAGGAGTACGTCAAGGCTGTATATTGTTGCCCTGCTTATTTAACTTATATGCAGAGTACATCATGAGAGACGCTGGGCTGGATGAAGCACAAGCTGGAATCAAGATTGCCGGGAGAAATATCAGTAACCTCAGATATGCAGATGACACCACACTTACGGCAGAAAGCGAAGAAGAACTAAAGAGCCTCTTGAACAAAGTGAAAAGGAGAGTGAAAAAGTTGATTTAAAACTCAACATTCAAAAACTAAGATCATGGCATCTGGTCCCATCACTTTATGGCAATTAGATGGGGAAGCAGAAACAGGGACAGACTTTATTGTTTTGGGCTCCAAAATCACTGCAGATGGTGACTGCAGTGACACTTGCTCTTCGGAAGAAAAGCTATGACCAACCTAGACAGCATATTAAAAGGCAGAGACATTACCAACAAACGTCTGTCTAGTCAAAGCTGTTTTTTTCAGTAGTCATGTATGGATATGAGAGTTGGACTATAAAGAAAGATGAGCACAGAACTGATGCTTTTGAAATGTGTTGTTGGATAAGACACTTGGAAATCCCTTGGACTGCAAGGAGATCCAACCAGTCAATCCTAAAGGAAATCAGTCCTGAATATTCATTGGAAGGACTGATGCTAAAGTTGAAACTCCAGTACTTTGGCCACCTGATGCAGAGAACTGACTCATTTGAAAAGACGCTGATGCTGGGAAAGATTGAGGGCAGGAAGAGAAGGGGACGACAGAGGATGAGATGGGTGGATGGTATCACCAACTCAATGGACACGAGTTTCAGTAACTCCAGGAGTTAGTGATAGACAGGGAGGCCTGGCGTGCTGCAGCCTATGGGGTCTCAGAGTCAGACATGACTGAGCGAGTGAACTGAACTGAAGTTTCCATTACCCACTGCAGGAATGGGTCAAAATACTGCAGGACTTAATTCCATAGTAACAGAATCTATAGTCAATCCTATAGGTAATAGTGACTAAAAGCCACACACACACACACAGCCTTCTTCCTGCTTTTCTGGGTACTACAAGGTGACTCTTGGATGCAACCAAGACATTCTTTTTCTTCCCTGTAATTGGAAAAAAAAGGTTACCTCAGCAGAGAACTTTCAGGATAAGAGAACTGTGAAAACTCCCTGAAGCTCCATGATAAGATCTTTAACTGGCTTTTCCACATAGTTAAAAATGTACTGCACAAGGAGAGACTATCCACTCAGGGTGTGCCCTCATGCAGATGAGAGTGGGCTTTCACTGTGAGGGTAAGCGATTAGAAATGCTTTTTGCTGCTGAAAACTGAAAAGGACAAAAAGACAGTGAAGGTGAAAAAATTTTGGAGCTGGCTGGCTGAGCAGCTGAATGGCCAAATTTGAGAAGGAAGACACTTCTTCACTCTGGCCAACTGTCCTTGTGAGATTCTTGAGTATTGGAAGGCATAAATAACTCCTTTCACAACTGTCAACAAATTGTGACTCTACTATAACACACAGTCGTCACAAGAGGTATATGGTCAAGTCTGAACACCATGTAAGTATTGTTGATTTGTATTCATTCAATAGACACCCATGATACACAAACTATGGACATTAGTCTGTAATATAGGCAGGATAGCTCTTTATGAATGTTTAATAAATAGTGATATATATATTCAATAAAATTTCTATTTAATTTGATTTCTTACAAAATATACAGCCCCTCTTAGTTTTCCCTTTGAAAGCAAGGGGTCATCATTTGAAACAATGCCCTCTGCCCGCACAAACTAACCATTTTAGTATCAGACTAAGTTTTAGAAATGTTTATAATCTCATTATATTTCCCCTCCCCTCATCCCACTTTTGCCTAGTAATTTGCTTATTCTGCCTCTCAGTTTTTCCAGATAAAGTAAACAACTGAATTTGTGTGGTTCACACGGATGCCACCATTAAGCCAGTTAGGTAACAGCAACTCTGAAAGAGAAAAGAGGAGAGTAAAAAAATGAAAAGCTAGAAGTCCTTTCATGTTAACATTTTATTTAAACCAGTACAAGCACCATGCTTAACAGAAGACTGTCCAAAATAAACATGCAATATGAACTCGCACAGACTGAAACCTCAGTTTCAGAAGTTGTGCCAGCTGTTGATTTTGTTAAACGATGACAGGAAAACTGTTAAAATTCACAAGACTAAACCATTAATGTTTCAAGCCTCCTGAATGAGATTACATTGGACCATCTAAATCAGTGGGCACTACCCTGGCATGTTAGTGATCTCAAACAATATTCAAGTAATTACACATGTATGAACTATACTCCAAAAAGAAAACACAGTTTCTATCACAACCTTAATGTAGTTGTTTTAAAATATCATAGGAAGATGATCATTGATTTGAAATGTCAAACAGCCTAAGAGGAAACAAAATTTTCAAGAATATTCAACTTGGGACCACTGGTGTTAAGTGGCCCGAGAGATTTACATTCTTCCAGAAATATAAGATTTGTCCAGAAATGTTTGAGACACTTCTTCACATAAGTTGTAAAGGCTCAAATTCTGTAGATTCCAGTATTATCAGTCTATTGAACAAACAGGGAAAGCAACCGTATTAAGAATATTTGAATTGATAGGTTACAAGTCACTCTCTATTTCCACCAAATATCAGCATTTAAACTCTTATGAAAATATCTTTTCATTACTAGTCCACATTATGGATTAACGACACTGCTCATGTTTTAAAGCAGTCCAAACATATTTTTAAGTACACCTTCCTTACTATCTATGTGGATGGGGAACAAGGACAGCCAAATTTAATTTGGCAATACACTCCTTTAACTGGAAAAAATTTTAAGTGTCAGACCAGGATACAGTTTATGGCTACATTTGACTCCTTAAAATAGGAGACAAAAAGGAAGAGAAAAGTGCTGACAGACATTTTGTTACAAAGATCATTTAGTAATGACAATATAAAATTTAGCAACACCCTTTCAAACAAGAGTATGTTTAACCACACTAGGTATTTAGTAAACTTTTTAGAAATAGACAATTTGAACATTTATTTTAGAAGTCAATTAAACAAAAACAGTCAAACAACTTTTTCCCTAATATAATTGCTTCAATACCAGAACAAAGTGAATACTATTCAAAACTCTTGACATTTTGGAATTTCAGCATAGTAACCTGAGAACAGTTTTCTTCATATGTCATTTATGTTGTCACAAAACCATACTAAAAAAACATGCTGTGATTACTAGTCGGTTCTACTCTGACAACATCAGATGCTATGCAGAATGTATGTAAGTCCAACAATTTCAAAACTAATTCTGACTTAGAAGACCATGAAGGAGGTTCCCAGGAAAAAAGCTGCTGCCAAAAAGGAAAGATTAAGACTTAAGGCTGAATGGGAATGGCTGTACCAGGAGTGGAATGTGAAAACTGGAATTATGAAATCTGGAGTTACTAATTGAGAGAAGGCAGAAAAAGAGATTATATAGGAAATATACTTAAAAAAAAAAGAACAATGCAAAAATTTGGTTAGACAAAAGGAAAATTTATATAAAAGTCAGAGAATACTCTAGGGTAAAGGATCTATAACTCTCCCTATAGGACCATGGAAGTAAAAAAATGTTCTATTGATCCCCTAACCTATTGTCTTGCAAAAATACATATTGATATCAATAATGAGTCAGACAAGCTCAGAAAAGCATACCGTTCATCACAGTTCCCCGTTAGAGAACAGGGGAACCAAGAGTTCTGTGTATGAAGGTCAATATTATTTGACATTATAGAGGACTTTCCAATTAAATTAAAAAAAAAAAACACTTAAAACATGCAAGACAAAAGAAGGAACCTCACTACAAAAACACACTCTTGCAGCCCTAGATTCTCTTATTGCTGTGAACCCGATGAAACAAAATCTCATTTCCTTCATTCAAAAACATTAGAAAAAGTCTCCATTCACTTGGATTACATTTGCATTTATGCAGAATTATAAGCATTTTCCTCCAGTATCAAAATAGCTGTTTAAAGAATTCTTAAACTTCCTGGGTGAAGCTCGCTCTCTCTCTGGAAATTGGAATTAAGAACCCTTCCCATTCAGTTACCAAAGCAAATACCCCTGTAGCACTTCCTCATCTCCAACTAACTTCCTATTGCTTCCTGTTTTTTAGATTAGTGAAGCCAAACAGTGTTGGGAATAGAAGATCCCATATTACAAAAATTCCAACTATCTTTACCTCTTTATTAAAGTTGGCACAGAAACCTCAAAAAAATGCAAAGCACATATGAATGGGAGATACACCAAAATTTAAAAATAAAATGCCTTTGCTAGCTTTGAAATGATTAAGATATTCTTAATATCAGAATTAACTCACCAAATTTGGGTGGTCTTTAGATTCTCAAGACCTTTTGTCAAATTAATGTCAAAAGAATCTTAGTTACTTACATGTTTTTAAAGTACACTATATATCAGAATCCTTGCTTTAAAAATGCCAAGGATACCATCATCTAACAAGACAGGTGTCCAGTTTAGAATAACTTCTGACACTGAGGATATAAGATGAGATTTCTATCAATGCGTTAATGTTATTAACTATGGCCAAGTTTTAAGATAAGCAATTTTTTCCTATGGCACAAAACTAATCACAAATATGTCCCAAACTATAACTTTCAACTGCCATATATTCACCAATGCAAGTAGACAGCTGGAATTTTTAAAATATCAACTTGATTTTACTACAAATTTCAGATACACATATTAGAAAATTGTTTTACTTGGACCCTTTACAAAAGTGTTAATTTCACCAAATCTGGAATACTGGCAGTGTAAAGTCTTCAACTAACTTTAAAGCTAACAAATCAAAGGCACAGTATTAACACATGTAAAATAACTAGTATTCACAGGACAACATTAAAAGGTCCTTTATAAATAAAGTGTTACTAACCTAGACTTAAGATTATTTAGAAATGACATAACTAAAAATGAAGCCCATGATTAGTTACAATCCATCAGTTTCTAAGACTAAAATGCTATTTCCCATGAAGAGAAAACCTAATAGTCATAACTTTATTATAAAATCTAACTTTCAGACCTTAAAAATGAGCAACTGATGAAAAGTTTCTGGACTTGATTAAAAAGATATAGAAAACTAAAGAAGGCATGGAATTGATGGAAAAACTATTTGTAGTGCAGATTATACTACAGTAAATTATTATTCATGGCTCAAAATTCAGTCACTTAAGTCTTTTATCCCAAATTGATTTCAAAGATTTGACAAGTGATAATATGCTATTTTCATATATAAACTGCTAATATCCAGTATTTGTCAAAAGGAGGCAACTGTTGTCTATCACAATCTAATAACCACTTTCCAATGGTGTCTGTAAATAGTAACAAATTCTGAACTGTAAGTTATAGAAATTAGTCACAAGAGTGCAAAAAGTCCCTGGAGAGAAGTAGTCCACCTAACAATTACAAATATAAGGAAACACTTTACAAAGTTTCATTACTATGAAGATGATTTCCTCTTTGTTCAAACTTTGAACAAATGAGAATTTTTCTTTACTGCAGGTAACAAACTGTAAATAACAGTGCATTTTTAGGCATAAATAAGTATTTATGTCTGGTTCCAGTATGGTCAGGTTAATACATAAATACTTTAGAACACAGAAGTTCACATTAGTGGAAAAATCCAAGTTTCTCACGTAGCCATTCTTCAGTTAGGTCTTCGGTATTTCTTATTTCAAATACCTTAAGAAAAAAAAATCAAATATGTTGCATATTTGAGTATTAAATACCAAATTCTCCTTCCTTTCAGTCAACATGGCTTAATCTGTGTAAATTAGATATACCTTCACTTTTTCTTAAATGCGAGGGATTCAGTTACCAAAGTTTAGCAGTCAAGATGGCATAAAATCAAAACTCTCTTAAAAGCACATATCTACAAATGTTCTAAAAGAGTAGTTTTGTAAATATTACCCACTAAAAGAGAGGCCCAAGGGTACACAACTAAAATCAATCCAGTTAGGAACTCGAAGAATGTGTGCTGATCTTCTACCGAAGGAGGAAACACCAGGCGTTTTAGATTAGTAGTCCATAGCCAAAAACCTCCAGCCAGAATTTGAACACACACAAGCCCACAAAGTAAAATGGGCGTAAAAAGATGACATAATACAGCAGGGAGAATGGGATTTCAGGCTAGATGTTACGAATGAATCCTAGATCTTACGTGTACTGATGTGCAACCCTCAGTAAGTCATTCATTACAGTTAAGAACAGTAGTTTCACCATCAACTTACAAAGCTGTGGGGAGGATTCAATCAGATTATATATAAGAGTAACTTGTAAATTGTCATGCCTTAATTCGTGGCTCAGATAGTCTGCCTGCAATGTGGAAGACCTGGGTTCGATCCCTGGGTTGGGAAGATCCCCTGGAGAAGGAAATGGCAACCCACTCCAGTATTCTTGCCTGGAAAATTCCATGGAGGGAGGAGCCTGGTAGGCCACAGTCCATGGGGTTGCAAAGAGTCAGACACGACTAAGCGACTTCACTTTAATTCAAACACTTTAGGGCATGCCTGGGATTAGAACAGACATGAGGCTGTTAGCAGAGCTCCTTTCTAGCCACCCAGAGTCACTTTAGAGTAGTCCTATGGTACAAATGAGGGAAGGTAATGTCTATAAGTTGGTGGTATTGGTGACAATCATGTGGGTTAAAGGGAAAAAGCAGAAGGCACTTAAAAACAACCCCTGGGTTAAGCACCCAAGGGGGAAACACTGAGACTGTCCCTAAAATAAAACCTGAAAGAATTATTAAAATTCCAATGATGTAAAATTCTATTTCTAGACCTTAAATGTATATACTTTTTCAACTCAAACTAAAACATGGAAGTTAAAAGTTTGAGAGTAAGTACCATTCTTACCTTTAATTTTCAAAAATGCCATAAAGTAGGAACACATTAAATCTTAAAGCAGGTGTCTTATATGAAACAGAATGTTCTAATAAAGCTAATAAGCATTCTTGAAAATTTTATTTTAGATTTAGAAACAACACAGTTAACTGCAGAGTACGGAATCCCTGCACAGAATTTGGTTCATTTAGTCTATGGTAAAGGGCTCAGAGAAGCTTCAAATGCTGAATTTACCTACTAGAGATTACATTATGGAAAATTAAAAAGTCTCAAAAGATTGAACAGTTTTCTAAAGTGGCCTACATTTTGAATGTGAGTTCTTATAATCAATGTGTAATTTTCATTCAAAAAACATGTGCTCAGTCATGTCCAACTCTCTGGACCCTCTGGATATAGTCCGCCAGGCTCTTGTCCATGGAATTTTCCAGGCAAGAATACTGGAGTGGGTTGCCATTTCCTCTTCCAGGGGATCCTCCTGACCCAGGGATCGAAACCATGTCTCCTGCAACTTCTGCACTGGTAGGTGGATTCTTTACCACTGAGCCACCTGGGAAGCCCTCAAAAATTGCACTTATGGTTAAATATTTATATCATTCTATTTCCAACTAGTAAAAAAACTCTAGATTACTGCTCTGTTCTAAATAACTTTCACCTACATAAAGAAATACTGAACTCTTCAGATTACTTAGGTATTGCTCCATTTACAAAAAGAAAATACTGTCTCAACAAGTTAGTCAAATATAAATACCACCTTGGTAAGTTCAGCTGTTTGGACTAGCTTATTCTTACTCCCAGCATACATCATCTGTTGTTCAGGCTTACATCCTGGAAGAGAGAAATCAGAGTAGAAATGAGACTTAAATTTTTAAACAGTGATGAGTTTTCATTATTTACTTGATAAAAGACACATTTAGGATTTCCTATGCTATCAAGTTTACAAAAGTCCTGTCTAAATATGTAAGGGCTTGAGAGTGTTATACTGCATACCATCTGCACAAAGAGAAATAGAGGTATTACTAATGAACAAGGCTTTAGGTCAGCAAAAATAAATGAGGCTAGATCTATACAGATCTTGACTTTCAGAGCCTTGCGAATACTTCAAAATTTTTCAGCACTAGCTTTATTGTGATGTTAAATATCAAGATCAGTTTTAGAGATACCTAATACATGTAAGTTTTGGGAGGTAGTTGGGTCAGTGGGGTGAAGAGATTGGCTCTGAAAAACATGTACAGTCTGTTTACATATTAAAAGACACTTCAGCATATTTAAAGTGTTACATATATGATACAAATAACAAAGATCAAGGAGGAGTTCAGTGAGCTGAAAGTTTATTGTGGGCTTGAATGGTGGTGGCAGAGGGAGTTCTGGTGATAATGGATACTTTAAACACCACTAAACCATATTAATATCCAATGTAAGCTACTCTGAGACTATTCTCAAGATTATGGACATATCACTGACAACTACTATTTTAAGGATAAACCAACTATATATCCTAATCCTACACAAAGTTTACATACTTATAAATAAAATTAAAATACAGAAGAAAATGTACTTTTGATATTTTAAAATATCATTTCAAATTCATTAAAAATACATATACAATTTGACCTAACAACTACACTTCTAGGAATTCAACCTAAAAAAAAGCAAGTTTTTATAGTAACTTCTTTTTAGGGATGCATTCCCATGTGCACGTGTGCACACACACAGTACAATTAATTCAACATTTTCCATCCTTAAAACAAGCATAAAATTCATCTAGGATAAAAGGTTTAATTTAATCAGAACCAGATATGTACTATTTAAAGAAATTCACTTACCTACAGGACTGGAGAAAATAAAGCACAGAGGGTATGAAACTCTTCCATCATCATGTTGATACTTATAACTATACACAATGAAGGTTTTTCTCAAGTTAAAGAAACTAAAATTATTGCTCTATTTCAGACAAGTACTTATCAACAAAGTTCTGAAGGACAACACACACCTACTGAGCCAGTGAGTGGCAAATTTCTATCCTATTCATTTAGGTCACTTTCATTATTCATTATCTTGCCACAAAATTATAAATGGGCCCCAAAGACAAATCATAAAATCATACACTCTCACAAATAAATTTATTAAAAGTATAGACTTGATGTGGATTTTTTTCTTTCTCAATTTTTATTATATGCAACAATAAAAGGAATTTAAATAAACAATATCCATCAACTTTTGGGGCCTTTTCCAGTATGTATATACATTTTAATTTGGTCGTGACCATGGTGTAGGGCTACCCAAGGTAGCACCAGTGGTAACAAACCCAACTGCCAATGCAGGAGACATGAGATATGGATTCAGTCTCTGGGTTGGGAAGATCCCCTGGAGGAGGGCATGGCAACCCACTCCAGTATTCTTGCCTGGAAAATCCCATGGACAAAGGAGCCTGGTGAGGCATGGTCTATGCGGTTGCAAAGAGTCAGACATGACAGAAGCAACTTAGCATGCATGGTGTAGAAGAAAATTTTGTAAAAAATGTACCTTAAAATTTGAACAAATGAACTTCATAAATAAAATTTTGACCAGTAAAAATAAAATTTTTTTAAAGCACTAAGAAAAGGATATCGAGGCTGTCGCTCAGGTAGTTCATCTTTAAGTTCATCTGGTGAAATGCCCTAGCACCATAAAGAAAACAACTTTTAACCATTTTCTTATCCATAGATTCTTAAGAGATATACTGAGGACCCATTCTGCTAATAGGTATAAATTCATAACTTTATACCACATCATAACATTTTATCTTACTAAACTGTACATAAGCTGAGGTTATTAAAACCTCAATCCAATGAAAGCCCACCCCAACCCACTCAGCTTAGCTCTGTTAATTAACAAAACATGGGGCTGAGAGGCAGCGTAGTCTATGCTCATGTTCCAACTGTCAGGAAACACCGAGTGAGATAAGCCAACCCCTCAGAGCAACAACAGTATCTGATTCAGGGGGGGAAGTTAATTTCTTTTCACTCTAAATTGGTTACTTAACTTGACAATCTAAATACTTAGGCTATAGGGAATTACTGGCCAACCAACTTAGAAGCAAGTTTTTATCAGACATGTAGCCCTAACTTCTACTGCTTATGACCTGGATTTCATTAATGCTTTATTGAAGGTGATTATATTAGCAAGACAATCCACTGCATAATAATTAACATGTGCTTTTCATGAATAATGAACACGTACAATGGTTTAGAACTAACTTTAGAAGTACATGTAACTAACGTTACATCTTTTGAGTGATAATAATTACTTAACTATAAAGCTATATTTAGCTGTTTAAACAAACCTCAAGCTCTTCATCCAGCACCACCAGGCGTTTATCCTTATCAATTTTCACTAAAATAAAAATATAGTATGAGTAAACTGTGGTTCTAACATGACCTAGATCTACCCAACCGCAGATTCCTAGCTCTTTTATTGGTATCCAAAATTAAAACATGAAGAAACACAAGCATACAACTCATTTGCAGTTTTAGTTTATGGTCTGTTAGCTAGCTTTGCTTTTCAAGCAGTCAGCATTTAAAAGCTTTTACCCATAATTCCCAGCACCTAATTTGCTTATTTAGAACTTTATGTCAACTCCTTACATTTACTGTGTATATGAAGAATTTTGCAATTCAAACCCAATCTCTTGGATGATGAGAAAAGGTCTGAAAAGGTCACTGTGACTGAGACTGGCTTATTGAACATGGTTAGAACTACAAGCGAAAAGTGGACAAGGGTCAGGACAGAACAATCACCAGGTTCCCAGCTTCTCAAGAGTCAGGATTTCATGGTGCAGGATGAATGTTCCGAGAAAGTGAATTACCAAAGAGCAGTGATATCTCTATTCAAATACATGTAACATACTCTGAAGCCAAACTGAAATATGTTTAGATAACCTATGCCTCTATTCTTTTCCATCACCCTGAAAGTTACCATTTTTGATTCTGCACTAATTTCATAGTAAATCCTGTGAGACACGATACGATCTCAAATAGCTTTACTCTTTGTGGTAAAATGGAACTGACACACTTTGTCACTTCTAAGAACTGTATGCCCGCGTTGTAGTATTTGTTTGTAAAAGAACCATAATTCAACAAGCTGTCACCGCCTCACCAATTCACATCTTCCAGATGTATCTCTGTTAGTATATATAGTTTTACATTCTCACCCCCTCATTCTTCATCTTTCTAAATCATTACCCACATATTAAATATTACAAAAGAAATCTACATAACATCACATATAGTTCACACTGGAAGAGGCAATATGCAAATCACTCTTTCCATTATCAAAAGTCAATGACACTTAAAAGTATTCTCCATGAAACTAGAATTCAAGTCTAGAATTGAAGTAAGACCTCAAATCACTTTGAACACAATGCTGAACTTTATCACTTTAGGTGTGGGCAAAGGTTTCTGCTTGAGGATGAATGGCCAGGGTGTTTTTGTCCCCAGATAAGTTAAAGGATGGAACTGGATGGGGCACTACAAATGACCAAGTGCCCAAGACAATGATTATCTTCTCCAGAGCTGTGCAGGCAGTGAGGGGGAGGTGAAACACTCTACCTCTGTTCTCTGACAATAAGTCTTACTTACTTTTTATTTTATTTTTTTTTCCAAACAAGCTTACCATCATCCATTCTGATTCATTATAATCACTGAAATTTTAGGTCACACAAGAGCCATCTGTGAAACAGCCTCCCCAGATGATTAAAACACTCCTGTACAATGTACATTTACAAATTGAAAATTAATGAGGAAACATGTTTTTTTTTTTTTTTTGCTTTTATTTTTTATTTTTTTAGTTTTTATTTATTTTTATTTTTATTTTTTTTTTAATTTTTTATTCCTTTACTTACTTTTTAAAGTGACCTAACAGGTTTGGGGGGTGAGGAGCTGGGTAGGGGGGACAGGGTTGGGAATTAAAACAGAAGGAGACAAATTACTTTCTAAAGGTTCAGTTATTGGATGCAGCTATAGAATAAAAGGATAAAACCAAACTAAGACCATGGAATGAAGACAATCATGCTTAGCTTACTTATAATAGCAGCATTGTTTGTTTCTTTGCGAAAACGAAACTTTCTCAGCTTTTCCACTAAATCTTCAGCAACATCACAAACCACCAAAGACTCACTCTAGAAAAGAAAAAAAATGTTATCAAATGCCATGACTCCAACATATATGTACACCTTAAAGCTATAAAACTTAATACCTTTAAGAAGGTATATGGTCATGTACAAATGTCATAATTATGTAAAACATAATTATGTATTAACATGAAACACATGAACGCTTAAAGAACTTTTAAATCTACCAAGCTTTGCGTTGGCATTAAATTATTCACATTTGTTCATCTTATATGTAGGGTATACTTTAACTTCCTCTTTGACTACTAAATATCTCAAAGAACTAGATATGTGCAATTTCATTAGAACTGGAGAGGAAGGGAAGAATATAGGAAGTCAAGGATCATGGCTGTTAGGAAGTATAATATTTCTCACTATGCAGGAAGAACAGGAAAATCATCTTATTGCACTTAAGAGTTAATAAGGCTTTAGTTCATTTTTGAGTCCAGCACAACTATGAAAAACCAAAACTAAGCAAAAGAATGGAAAATAAATCACCATAAGAGTAAAGACCAACTACTATTTTATGTCTTAAGTAACTATGGGAATCAAAAAAAGGGAGCTATTAAGAAATATGAGAGCAAAAGTAGATGAAACAAATATAAAAACTCAAAGAACCTTTTATAAATTATGAAAAAATATTAAGAGACTCTTCTCCAAAAACCTGACAAGGAAATCATCAAAAGCACTCTTCAGTTGGAGTTAGGGTCAGGTGGTACAAATGAATTTTTGATTGCAAGCAGGAAGATGGAAATCTTTTTCTTTAATGTATGCAAGTTCAAATACATAGAAAATTAGAGAAATTCTGTGAAATCTTAAGCACTTAATACTCAGCTTCAACCATTATCAACACATAGCTAATCTTATCTCATCCAAAACCCTCAGAACTGTTCCCATGGACCATCACACAGCAAAGGTCAATAATCATTTTACCTACAAATATTTTAATACATATTAATAAAATGATAATACGTGCCATTGAAAACACAGACAATAATAATTAGTTCAGTTCAGTCACTCTGTCGTGTCCAACTCTTTGCGACTCCATGGACTGCAGCATGCCAGGCCTCAAAGTCCATCACCAACTCCCAGATTTTACTTAAACTCATGTCCACTGAGTGGTGATGCCATCCAACGATCTCATCCTCCGTCTTCCCCTTCTCCTCCCGCCTTCAATCTTTCCCTGCATCAGGGTCTTTTCAAATGAGTCAGTTCTTCACATCAGGTGGCCAAAGTATTGGAGTTTCAGCTGTGAGTGTGCTGCACTCAATATGCGAGCAAACTCAGCAGTGGCCACAGGACTGGAAAAGGTCAGCTTTCATTTCAATCCCAAAGAAAGGCAATGCCAAAGAATGCTCAAACTACCGCACAATTGCACTCATCTCACACGCTAGCAAAGTAATGCTCAAAATTCTCCAAGCCAGGCTTCAACGGTACGTGAACTGTGAAGTTACAGATGTTCAAGCTGGATTTAGAAAAGGCAGAGGAACCAGAGATCAAATTGCCAACATCCGCTGGATCATAGAAAAAGACAGTTCCAGAAAAACATCTACTTCTGCTTTATTGACTATGCCAAAGCCTTGACTGTGTGGATCACAACAAACTGTGGGAAATTCTTAAAGAGACAATAATAATATGTCACCTAAAAATAATAATTCTAGTCTTATTCACATAGAGTTCAAAGTTCAAATTTCCCTCATTTTTTTTTTTTTCTTTTCTTTTTTAACAGTCAGTTTGATTGAGTCAGGTTCCAAACAAGGTCCACATTCTTTGGTTACTTCATATATGGGGTTTCCCCCTCCAATTCTTCAGAAAATTAAGAGTTTTGAGACCAATGCCAAATACAAGTGTCTCATTACAGTCCAAAAGAACTAAGGATTCAAATTTTAAGTTAAAATTAAATAAAAGTCTGCTTTTTCACCCTGTGTTGGGTAAATAAGAGCATATGTTACAACATTAAATGGCCATCAATTTTAAGTTGTCCTTTAAATTCATAACACTGGTAATATATAAGCTGTGATATACCACAGAATGTGCTATTTAGAGTTAGAAAATACACCCCACCAATACATATTTTCCAATAAATTAAGCTCCTGCAGGAGTCATGTATGTCCATCCTTTTACTTCTCTTTAGAGAAAGAAATGCTAAGTCATACGACGTTCCTACAGTATTCAAGCCTAGTTGGTTTTTTCCTGTCTTTCAAGAAAGACACACAAATCAGAAAACTAGAACTTCCAATCTCTTGTCAACCAAAACCAAAGGCAGAGCCCATTAGTAGAAACTAATAAATACTTTAGATTTTTGTAGGCAAAGAGCAATTTGTCACGACTCTTAAGGCTCTGATACCCAGAGCTGCTTGTGCAATTCTGACACCTTACGGATAGCAAACCAAGTGAAAAACATGCTGTGGTTGAATCTATAAAGCTTTTTTCCCATTCTCACTCCTCCCAATACCATAAGGTCAAAAACTCCTTCCTACAAGAAAAAGAAATGCAACTCAGCCAACTCTAACAGTTTCCAGTTAATAGATGCATTTAAAAATAACACCCTGAAAGCAACACTACACAGTAAATAACACACAAAGTGGGAAGCTTGAACTCAAGTAGTCATTTATTGGATAATCCACACAATGAACATTTAATGAATGTCAGGATGTGCTAAGTGTTAGAAACACAATGATATAAAATAGATTTAAACTGTGGGCCTGACCTAAAAGAGCTTATAAAGTCTATCAGAGAATAGGTCTACGTCAAAATCATCAGGCAAAAAAACACACACTTGTTTGTATAACAACTAGGAAAAGAGCTAGGAAAGAAACTCTATGCTGAGAACTTAATGACTAGCTAAAACAGCACAGTTACAGGAAGCCTGCCTGAAAAAGGCATCTAAAGGACCAAAATTGCCTATACAAAGATCCTTTGATTAAAGTGAGCACAGCACATATAAGATAACCAAAGGCCAGCATGATTCAAGCACAGAGAATGAGCTGTAACACGTACAAGAGGAGGTTGGCAGGTGTTGGACTACATAGGGTGCAGTGGGTCATGTTAAGTATTTTGGTCTCTATATGAGCAAAGGGAAGCCACCAAGGTGTTTTAAGCAGGGAAAAGAATCAGATTTGCATGCAGGAAATAGGCAGAGAGGTTGCAGAGAACAAGACTATTTAACTGGCAAGGCTAATCCAGGTGAGAAGTGAAACACAGCTTAGACATGTTGATGAAAAGAAAGAGAAGTAGGTGAATTTCTGCTAATACTTGTTAACATGTATTAAACACTATAAGAAGACACTGTGCTATGTCCTTTTCATCGATCCTCAGAACAATCCCATTAGATGAGTATTGTATTATCCTAATGTGAAAGAAACTAGGACTAAGAGAGGTTAAGTATCTTCCTCAGAGTTACGCAACTAGGGGAGCCAGGATTCTAGCCAGACAGCCTGACTCTATCTAGCTCACTCTCTGAACCACCACGAAGGACCTGGTGACAGACTGAATACTAGGCAGGGTAGATTAGGAAAAAAGGTGACTCCTAAACTTCTTGCTTATGTAAAACACTTAAATGGTGCTACCTTTCACTGAGTTAAGGAACACTAGGTTTAAGGGGAAGAGATGCATTCTATTTTGGATAAATCGAGCGGGCTTTGAGACACTCAAGTGGGTAAAGGCTTCCTGCCTGCTGCTGCTGCTGCTGCTAAGTTGCTTCAGTCGTGTCCGACTCTATGCGACCCCATAGACAGCAGCCCACCAGGCTCCCCTGTCCCTGGGATTCTCCAGGCAAGAACAATGGAGTGGGCTGCCATTTCCTTCTCCAAGGAGATGCTAACTAGTAGGATATACAAATCTGGGCTGGATCTCAGAAGTAAGGTCTGCAATACAAATTCCCAAGTCATCTATATGCAGGTAGGTGGTAACTGAAGCTATGAGTGTAGGTAAGAAAGGAAGGAGAAAAAATACAGAATGGAAAATGAAGCATTAGGATGGAGCCCAGGATTCCTACTTGTGATGTAGCACAGGGAAGGAGGACTACATGGGACACAGACAGACCCACAACAGGAGAAGCCCTCAGTTCTGTATCTGAGACATCCAAGGAAAGAAAATGCTTCAAAGAGGAGAGCGTTGTCAACACCCAGAATGCAGCTGAAAGATCAGAAAAGATAGATGAGAACTGAAGAGAGAGTCCCTTAGCTTTAGTGACCATGACAATTCGGTGGAAGTGGGTTGAGCAATAAGTGGGAGGTCAGAGAGGAGAACCGTGGGATTTTTGTGTTTGCTTCTAATGAAAGAAAAGCATATTTTAAAACCCGATGGGAAAGATCCAGGAGATCCTCGTGGGTAATTGATTTAATTCTCCACTATTTTTGAGCGTGGAGTCAAACCAGAGCCCCCAGACCACGAAAGACCAAGCTTTTGACAATCACTGAAAGGTCAAGCGCCAAAGCACTGGGTCAAAAGATTTCCAAGCAAGGATAAGCAGAAATCCATAGAGCCAGGCCAGGAGAAGGAAGAGACAGAGGCTAAGGCGAGGCCGAGAGAATGGAATCAGAATTCGAACCCTCCCCCAAAGGCTGCCAGGCGGAAGGGCTCGGCGCCCACCGACCCCTCAAGCCTGGCCTGGGCCCTGACAGAGAAGCCAGCGTTTGAGGGAGCCCTCAGTTGGGCCAGACCCCCTGGCCCCTCAGATTTTTCGTCGTAGGGGCTGTGACTCTCCATGCAGAAGGATTCGGTGAGCACGACCCATCCCTACTGGCCGCACCCTAGTCACCGAGCCCGCTAGGCGGGCCAACCGCGGGCCCGGCAGGATGCTGCTGCTCTTGGGCGAGGCGGCAGCGGCGGCGGGCAGAAGACAAGGCTCCGACTGTGGGTACCCGCCAGCAGCCGGCCGGAAGCGGCCGCCGACCCACCCCGGGCGATGCCCGCCGATACCGGCTCTGGCAAACAGGAAAGTCCGGCGGGCTGACCCGGCCCTTCGGCCAGCCCCCGCCCTCCCCAGTGGCAACTCACCATTTTCCTTCCGGCCGGCAGTAGCCTTTCGCCGTCCCTCGGGCCCCTTTAAGAATAGCCCTGCAGCCGCCTCCCTTCCTGCCCGGCGCCTGGCAGAACCGCCCCCACTGAACGACGCGACAGCGGCAGGCCATCACGTGATGGGGGACGGCGGGTGGCGCGGCTCAAAATTAAATCAGAACGCGAGCGCCCGCCTCCATCCAACCCTTTAGGGAGGAGGATGTCCTGTTGGATCCGGAGTGAGTGGCGGTGCCAAAATGCACTCTTTAAGATTTAAGTCAGTTTTTGCTTCCTCTTAACGTTCAAGTTCTGAGTGCAGTTTCCTGGTGACATGATTAAGTCCACGATTTCAGTGATAAATAGGAAGGTTATCCCCAGCCTACCTTACAGATTACACACCTAGATACACCTGCCTTCCCTCCCACCCTATTTGGAATCTTGTTTTCCCCCCGCGGCAACCACCTTCCGGTACTTGGTTAACACATTTGTTTCCTCAGTGGAGTTTATTTATTGAAGTATGATTGAATGATGATTGATGTCTGGATGAGTGCTCTCGTAGTCGTTGCCTAATCGCTCACTAAGAATTAGTTTCTGTAGGAAGTACTGACTTAGTTCAGTTCAGTCGCTCAGTCGTGTCCGACTCTTGGCGACCCCATGGACTGCAGCACGCCAAGGCTTCCCTGTCCATCAACACCCGGAGCTTGCTCAAACTAATGTCCAGACAGTCGGTGATGCCATCTAACCATCTCATCCTCTGTCGTCCCCTTCTCCTCCTGCCTTCAATCTTTCCCAGCATCAGAATCTTTTCCAGTGAGTGGCCCTTTGCATCAGGTGGCCAAAGTATTGGAGATTCAGCGTCAGCATCAGTCCTTCCAATGAATATTCAGGACTGATTTCCTTTAGGATGGACTGGTTGGATCTCCTTGCAGTCCAAGAGACTCTCAAGAGTCTTCTCCAACACCACAGTTCAAAAGCATCCGTTCTTCAGCACTCAGCTTTCTTTATAGTCCAACTCTCACATCCATACATGACTACTGGAAAAACCGTAGCTTTGACTAGACAGACTTTTGTTGGTAAAGTAATATCTCCGCTTTTTAATATGCTGTCTAGGTTGGTCGTAGCTTTTCTTCCAAGGAGCAAGCATCTTTTAATTTCATGGCTTCAGTCACCATCTGCAGTGATTTTGGAGCCCAAAAAATAAAGTCTGTCACTGTTCCATTGTTTTCCCATCTATTTGCCATGAAGTGATGGGACAGGATGCCATGATCTTAGTTTTTTGAATGTTGAATTTTAAGCTAGTTTTTTCACTCTCCTCTTTCACTTTCATCAAGAGGCTCTTTAGTTCTTCTTCGCTTTCTGCCATAAGGGAAGTGTCATCTGCATATCTGAGGTTATTGATATTTCTCTCCACCATCTTGATTGACTGACTTATTGGAACTAATTTATTTTTGAATGTGGTGGGAAAGTAGTTTGGAAGAAGTAAGGATTGAACTCAGAATTCATACAGGTACCTTCAATGAAAGAAGCTGCCTGAGGCAAATCTCATGGTATTTACAGCTTATTCCCCAGCTGCTAGCATGGTCCCCTGTCCATAATAAATGCTCAGTTCGTATTTGTCGAATGAAAGAAGCAAAGAAAAAGAAAATTCCAGAACATACCCCCACTGCCATCCTTCTTCATTAGTGTTAGACTGAATTATTAGAATTTTTTAAGTTTGTTTTTAATGTTGTTTAATGACTTGTTAGCATGTTAATAAATAACATTAAATCAGAGTTCAGAATATGTAAACTAATACAATACCTATTTTTTCTCATAAATTAGAAAACTATTAGAAGGATTTGTGGTTATTATTGTTGTTCAGTTGCTAAATCATGTCCAACTCTTTGCGACCCCGTGGACTGCACATGCCAGGCTCCTCTGTCTTTCACTATCTCCCAGAGTTTGCTCAAATTCATCTTCATTGAGTCAGCGATGCTGTCTAACCATCTTATCTTCTGCTGCCCCCTTCTCCTTTTGCCTTCAATCTTTCCCAGCATCAGGATCTTTTCCATTGAGTCAGCTCTTCACATCAGGTGGCCAAAGTACTGGAGCTTTAGTATCAGTCCTTCCAATGAATATTCAGGGTTGATTTCCTTTAAGATTGACTGGTTTGATTTCCTTGTAGTCCAAAGGGCTCTTAAGAGTCTTCTCCAGCACCACAATTCACAAGCATCAATTCTTCGGTGCTCAGCCTTCTTTATGGTCCAAATCTCACATTCCTACATGTTTACTGGAAAAACCATAGCTTTGAATATACAGACCCTTGTCAGCAAAGTGATGTCTCTGGTTTTTGATATGCTGTCTAGGTTTGTCACAGCTTCCAAGGAGCAAGCGTCTTTTAATTTCAAAGCTGTAGCCACTGTCTGCAGTGATTTTGGAGCCCTAGAAAATAAAATCTATCACTGCTTCCAGTTTTCCCCTTTCTATTTGCCATGGTTTCCCCTGGTGGCTCAGACAGTAAAGACTGCCTGTAATGCAGGAGACCCAGGTTCAATCCCTGGGTTGGGAAGGAAGTCCTCTGGAGAAGGAAATGGCAACTCACCACAGTAGAAGTCCATGCACAGAAGAGCCTGGTGGGCTGCAGTCCATGGAGTCACAAAGAGTCAGACACGACTGAGGGACTACCACTTTCATTTCCCATGAAGTGATGGGACCAGATGCCATGATCTTCGTTTTTTGAATGTTGACTTTCAAGCCACCTTTTTTACTCTCCCCTTTCACCCTCATCAAGAGGCTCTTTAGTTCCTCTTCGCAAGGGTGGTATCATCTGCATATCTAAGGTGGTTGATATTTCTCCTAGCAATCTTGATTCCAGCTTGTGATTCATTCAGCCCGACGTTTCACAGGATGTACTCTGCATATAAGTTAAATAAGCAGGGTAACAATATACAGAAAGATTATCTATAAGAAATTCCACAGTTCAACTACATTCTCTTAGTGATCTGCCCCTCTCCCTATACTTTTTACTATGACTAGGGAACTGGGAGGGCTTCTCAGGTGGTGCTAGTGGTGGAGAACCCACCTGCCAATGCAGGAGACGTAACAGATGTGAGTTCAATTCCTGGGTCAGAAAGATCCCCTGCAGAAGAAAATGGCAACCTGCTCCAGTATTCTTGCCTGGAGAATCTCATGGATAGAGGAGCCTGGCGGGCTGCAGTCTACAGGGTCACACAGAGTCAGACACGACGTGATTTAGAACGCGTATTAGACTCAAAGAGAAGTTGGAAAATCAAGGGAAGATCAGAATTAAAATAATCTTTTCTGACCTGAATTTTTCTAAGTTCATTCTCTGTATTGCAGCCATGCTAAATAAAGTGTTTGTATTTTTACATATTCTTATTCATGCATGCAACAAATAGTTATTGAGGACCTATAATGTATTGGCTGTGTCCTGGTGCCAAGATCCAAAACAGATTAAAATCCCTATTGTCCTAGATGGTGCTCAGTTACGTCTGACTCTGTGCGACCCCATGGAGTGTAGCCCTCCAGGCTCCTCTTTCCATGGGATTCTCCAGGCAAGAACACTGGAGCAGGTTGCCATTTCCTTCTCCAGGGGATCTTCTCGACCCATGGATCAAACCCCCTTCTCTTACATCTCCTGCATTGACAGGCGGGTTCTTCACCACTAATGCCTCTTTAGAAGCCTAGAAGTAACATTCTAATGGGGAGGAGGAGGTAACAGACAATAGCATAGTAAATCAGTAAATACTGGTAAGTTAGAAGGTGATTGGGGTTGGGGAAAAGAATTGAAAAAGGGAGATGAGGAGTGCAGGTGTTGAGGGATATTTTCTTTTAAATAGGGAAGCTGTCCTAATCCTCACTAGGAAAGTCATATCTGAACAAAGATTTGAAGCTGTAGAGATTGACCATAGTATCTGGAGAAACATCCCACACAAAGGGAACAGCACTGCAAAGGCCCTGAGGCAGAAACATGCCTATTGTTCTTGCATGCTGCATTCTGTACAGCCTTGTAAGCAATCACAAGGGTGTGCTATCAGAGAGACTGAGCAGGACAGTAGCATGACCTGTTACACGTGTCCTTCTAAAAGGATCCTTTAGTTTTATTAGACTGTAGGGATTAAGTGACTTCCGGAGCCAACCACAGTGAAGAAAGCAAGCTGCAGTCGCTCTCCCCCACTGATTACAACTAAAAACTCTGGCAGAATATGAAAAGCACTTCCTGAGGACTCTGAAGAGTAAATAATAGCAAATTAGCTGGTGGATTGGGAAAGGAAGTGTTTTCTGTGTTTTTTCTTGGCCACGCACATCTTTGTTCCCCAACTGGGAATCAAACTCAATCCCCTTGCAGTGAAAGCACAGAGTCTTAACAGATGGACCACCAGAGACATCCCAAAAAAGGAAGTGTTTTGACTGTCTCTTCTTCCTCCTGTTTGTGAGAGGGATTCTCGCCCTAGGATTACGGGGATGGCCGAGCACACAACATCCAAAACTGGACAGGAGAAGTGGACAGTTTTTTTAGTCACATACATTCACAGTCTGGGGGAGGGGGACACCAAATACCATGTACTTGGGAACAGAGTGAACAACTAGAGGCAGGCTTTGCAGTATCAAGAAGGTGAGGTACCCCCTGGTTTCTGCAGGAGGGTATGGCCGGCTTATCTGAATGATTTCATAATTGGCAGGAAACAGAAACCCAGTACTCAAGGACAAGCACTGTGCCTGGTGCCCATGGTAAAAAGAGTTGTTTGGCCAGGGGCCCTCAGCTGTGGGAACAGAGTGGGGACAGAAACTTGCTGTTAGGTTACTCCCGATTCCACCAGGTATCAAGGCAGCACATAATTATTATACCTTAATTTTAGGCCTTACACTGCAGGAAGTCAGAACTTGACAAGTGACTAGGATGGTGCTGGTGAGTTTTCTAGTTTTTTCCCTCCTCTACTGCCTGACTTGAGAGCAGTCTAAATCGGTGAAGCAGGGACTGCAAAACCTCCAAAAGGAACCCTTTCTTCTAGCCTGGGGGTGGGAAAAAGGAGCCCCTGGGAACAGGAGAGTATGGATGGAAACTCCTTCTTTCTCTCCTAGCCCTCCCCTGAGGACAAAAATAATCAAGTTGGCATTATCACGGCAGGGCAGGCTAAAGCACCTAAAGCCCTGAGAGAAAATCCATTTTGCTGCATAAAGGAATTTGGAAAGGGTCCCTGTCATACAAAAGTTGATGGAGGTATCCTGGGTTTTCTTTTTTACTTTGGCTATGCTGGGTTTTCACTGTGGTATGCGGGCTTTCTCTAGTTGTGGCTCCGCAACAAGTGGGATTGTAGCTCCCAGACCAGGGATTGAAACCCAGTCCCCTGCATTGGAAAGCAGATTCTCCACCACTGGACCACCAGGGAAGTCCTTTCCAATTATTTTTTCCTCCCTTTTCTCTTGTTACTTCACCTGAAGGATAGGCTCAGTCACTCAGACCAGCACAGTAAGTGTAGAGGGAAAATATTCTGGGAGCTCCCATCTTTCAGTCCAGAAGAACAGAGAAAAGGGCCTCTGGGAGTCAGAGGGTGTAGAGGAAATCTTGAATAGGAGAGGCTGGGATTGACACTGGGCACATACCCAAGTTCCACATGTGCAGGACACACCCACAGAAGCACAGCAAAGACTTGGAGAGCCTAACTACAATGTAAATCATTGCCAGGATTGGGGTTAACCCCAGAGTGGCTCATGTGAGGAATGGACTTAACAGCATAATAAAGACTTTGAAAATTGAGCTGCCACTCTGTATCTTGATTGTGGTGATAGGAACATAACAAGACATGATGAATTTTTCTGTATATAAATTAAAAATTAAAATTTTAAACATGGGAAAAAAATAAAAGAACTAAGTGTGGGAAACAGAGGAGCAAGGAAACCATTGAAGAGACTGTTGTAGTAATCCAGGGTACACATGGCCTCGACCAAGGTGGAAACAGTGATTTGGTGAAAAATGCCTAAAACTGATAGAATTTTCTGTATCCATAGTTCTCAACTTCAGCAATATTGACATTTGGAGTTGGATAATTCCTTATGAGCAGGCTGTGCTGGGCATTGGAGAGTGCTTAGCAGCATCTCTGACCTCTATCCATTAGACACAAGTAGCCTCTCAATCAAAATATGTCCAAATGCATCCAGACATTGTTAGATGGTGCCAGGGCACACCGTTGAAGATGGATGTTCTAGGTGAATGCCTTAAGCTTTGGGCCACAGGTTAAGCGTTGCATTAGTCATCAGTGTCAACTCAGTTGGAACAGGCTTCAGGTGGCCTCCTGACACTTAGTACATACAGATTATAGAAGTGCAACATATAAGACCATGAGACTTTTTTTTTTTTTTTACTAGAGGAACTTACAAGTTCAGTGGGCTACAAAAGGTTAGGTTCTGCTAAAGGACTGTAAAATTTTTCACAGTTCTTGTCATCTATGAGATCATACCCAAATTGCACACTCATTCAATTGCGTTGGGCAGTGATTGTCTCAAAGCTTGAAACTCAAGAGTCATGATGCTTATCATCTTCCTTGGTGTCTCCAAGACACAGATGAATTTGTCCTTCTAAGAAATAATATAGGTGATAGAAATAGCCATATAAAATGAATGAAGGGGTTGCAGTTCCAAGGAAAATTTACAATGGAAAATACTTTTTAAAACATAGTAGTATTTTTGGCATTTCTAATGAGACCTTCTCCTTGGTCACCTAGAAGTATCCATCAACCCTGGAGGATAAACAGAACTGTGATGTCAGAAATGCCAAAGAAAGTAAGCAGCTTTTAACTACCAGAATAAGATTTTTGAATCTGAAGAAACGCAGTAGTCTTGAAAAAGCCAGACACTACCAAGAGAGAAAGGTTTTATAAAACTGTAAAGCTCCATGAACATTTCAAAATCCAGACCCTGGCAAAAGTAAAAGTGGCATTTAATACACACCATATGGTAGAGAAAACTGAGGCTATGACATAAGGAAAGTACCTGCTGAGTGGGAAGGAGAGAAAGTTGCCCTTGGGATGTGGAGCAGCGTGGGAAGAAGGGGCTCAGGGAAGTGCAGTGGGCAGTCCGAGCCAGCCTGTTCTGGCAGCCCAGCCCCCAGGCTGATGTCTTAGAATGGGGGACAAGGAGGGGTCATAGGAAAGCAAGAAGAGATAGGACTGGGCAGACCACTTTCCCTCTAAGAAAGGAAGGGAGGCCTTGCACTTAGCTTTGCCCCTCCTTGAATATGGGTTTCCCTGGTGACTCAGATGGTAAAGAATCGGCCTGCAATGCAGGAGACCTGAGTTCAATCCCAGAATCCAGAAGATCCTCTGGAGAAGGGAATGGCAACCTACTCCAGTATTCCTTCCTTGGATGGACAGAGGAGCCTGTCAGACATGACTGAGCGACTTATGCTTCCACTTCCTTTCTCCTTGAATATGACTCAGGAGCAACAGGGTTCAATGGCAGTGGGGGTCTAACTTGGTATCCTGCAGTTCTTAGTGGCCTGCAGGGTACAAGTGGGAGAAGCTACATATTCCTAGTTCCCTCAGGAAGAACCACTGGAGATGATGAACAGTCTGGGGAACCAGCTAAACTAGTGCCTGAGGGGTTTACAACCAGAGGTAGGTGGCTAGAACCCTGAGTCTCAGGAGTGGTTGCCAACCCATGGCCACAAAAGACCGGATGAAATCTGCATCATCTTACTGAGGTCCCACAGGTGTACAGAATGAGACCTCATTTTCTCACCCCTACCATGAGATCACACGAATACCCTTTACAATTGGGCACCATCTTAGAGAAAAGCAAGAAAAGGAGAGACTAAGAACTTTTCTGAAAGAGATCAGCTGCCCAAAAAGTGCAGTTATACTTAAAGAGACTAAGCTAACTTATTAAAATTTATTTATTTATTCACTTTTCGCTGCACTGGGTCTTGCTGCTGCAAGCAGACTTTCTCTAGTTGTGGCTCTCTAGTTTCTCTGGTGGGGGCTACCCTTCACTACAGTGCTCGGGCTTCTTAGCGCAGTGGCTTCTCTTGTTGTGGAGCATCGGCTCAGTAGTCGTGGCTTAGCTGCTCTGCAGCACGTGGAATCTTCCCAGACCAGGGAATGAACCCCGCTGCTGCTGCTAAGTCGCTTCAGTCGTGTCCGACTCTGTGCGACCCCATAGATGGCAGCCCACCAGGCTCCCCCATCCCTGGGATTCTCCAGGCAAGAACACTAGAGTAGGTTGCCATTTCCTTCTCCAAAGATTGAAAGTGAAAAGTGAAAGTGAAGTCGCTCAGTCGTGTCCTACTCTTCTCGACCCCATGGACTGCAGCCTACCAGGCTCCTCTGTCCATGGGATTTTCCAGGCAAGAGTTTTGGAGTGGGGTGCCATTGCCTTCTCTGGGAATGAACCCTAGTCTGATTCTTCTCTGAATACTGCATCACCAAGGAAGTCTGAGGCTAAGATAAATTTAATTGATGCGTTTAAGCTCCCATTGTCCTTTCTACTTTTCAGTGGGGTGGGAATTCTTGAGCAAAACTGTATCAGTTATAGACAATAAAGAAGAAGCATTCTTTCCTTTCACCAGAGAGTAATACATTTTTTGGCCTAATATAGGTGGCTCAGATGGTAAAGCGTCTGCCTGCAATGCAGGAGACCCAGGTTCGATCCCTGGGTCGGAAAGATCCCCTGGAGAAGGAAATGGCAACCCACTCCAGTACTCTTGCCTGGAAAATTCCATGGACAGAGGAGCCTTGTAGGCTACAGTCCATGGGGTTGCAAAGAGTCGGACACGACTGAGCGACTTCACTTCTGCTTCTTCTATAGGTTCTTTATGCTGCCAAGTTATCTTATGGAGAAGAATCCCCTCCCATCATCCCTCCCTTCTCTAAACGGGTGTTGAGTGGCTACAAGACATATGCTAGGTGCTGGAGGCACACACATCGACTAGCTGTCTTTCCGGCCGCAGAGAGTTGGGAACCCCTAGGCCAGACAGACTCATGAGCAGATCTTCACTAGGGTCAGGGGGATCCCACATAGATCCACATGGGGTGCTCTGGGAGAGGCATCTCCTCAAGGGTTGGGAAGTGTTCAGGAAGACTTCCCAGAGAAGGAAAGTTCAGAACTGAGGCTTAAGAAAAGCTAAAAATTCTCTAGGAGAAGGGGAAGGAAAGAAGGGTTTTTCAGGCAAAGGGAACAGCGTATGTATAGAGGTGTGATGATTAATTTTGTGTGTTGACTTGTCCACGTATTGCTCAGATTAAACAGTACTTCTGGGTGTGTTTGTGAGGGTCTCTCTGGTTGAGATAATCACATTGAATCAGTGCACTTGGTAAAGCAGATATCCTTCCCCATTGTGGGTGGGTATCATGCAATCCCTTGAGGGCCTGAATAGAACAAAAGGCAGAGGATGGAGGAATTTGCCACCCCATTTTTCTTTCTGCTTTCCAGCTTGAACTGGAATAGTGGTCTTCTGCCCTTGCACTGGGATTTATACCATTGACTCCTTGGGTTCTCAGGCCTTTAGACTTGGACTGGAATTACCCCACCAACTTCCCTGGCTCTCCAGCATATAGATGGCTGAGCTGACTATGGGACTGGACTTCTCCGCCTTCTTAATCCTGTGAGCCAATTCCTCATAATAAGTCCCTCTCTCTCTCTCCCTCCCTTCCTGGAGAAACCTGACTAAATAGTTTCTTTCACTGATTTTAAAAATTTATCCTCCACCCCCCCCGCCCCACAACATTTTGTTGTGGTTCAGTTGCTCAGTTGTATCCAACTGTCCAACTCTTTTCAACCCCATGAACTGTACCATGTCAGGCTTCCGTGTCCTTCACTATCTCCCAGAGTTCGCTCAAACTCATATCCACTGAGTTGGTGATGCCATCCAACCATCTCATTCTCTGTCGCCCTCTTTTTCTGCCCTCTATCTTTCCCAGCATCATGGCCTTTTCTAATGAGTTGGCTCTTCCCATCAGGTGACCGAAGTATTAGAGCTTCAGCTTCAGCATCAGTCTTTCCAATAAACATTCAGGGTTGATTTCCTTTAGGATTGTCTGGTTTGATCTCCTTGCTGTCCATGGGACTCACAAGAGTCTTCTCAAGCACCACAGTTCAAAAGCATCAATTCTTTGGGGCTAGTCTTTACGGTCCAACTCTCACATCCGTATATGACTACTGGAAAAACCATAGCTTTGACTATACAGCCCTTTGTTGGCAAAATGATATCTCTGCTTTTTAATATGCTGTCTAGGTTTGTCATAGCTTTTCTTCCAAGGAGCAAGTGTCTTTTAATCTTATGGCTGCAGAAACTGTCCACAGAGATTTTGGAGCCCAAGAAAATAAAGTCTGTCACTGTTTCCATTTTTTCCCCATCTGTTTGCCATGAAGTGATGGGTCCAGATGCCATGATTTTAATTTTGAATGTTTAATTTTTAATTTTGATTGTTGAGTTTTAAGCCAGCTTTTCCAAAGTGCCCAAAGTAAATGAAGTTTAATTTTTGGGCCACTTGCTTGCATAGGCCCCCTCCCAAGGCCTTATATTTAATTTTGTATTTGTAACTTTGTGTTCACCCTCCTAGAATCGAGTCCCGACATGGTATATGCTTCAGGCCTCACAAACTTGCATCTCTGATGTGTTTTAGAAAACCAGTAATTCAGTAGATCTAAGAGTTGTATTTGGAGAGGATGAGGGAAGGGGAACAGGGATGAGTGATGAGAGATTGGAGATTAAGGATCTAATTTCAGTGAATGACAGCTACATCCACTCATCTGGTAGAAGAACCAGAACTTCAACTTCTGCTATTCTCATGCCCCATGTCCAATCCATCATTAGGTCCTGTGACAGAGTGCTGGTTCTCCCTCAAACTGTTTTTTCCTTCTATAAGGAATAAACCCTTCCAGTTTTAGATGGACTGTATTTTCCAGCCTCTTCCAGTTAGATTTTGGCCAACAGTATGTGCAATATATCCTGAGATTTTTCTTAAATTGAAATGGTGTCTCATTCTCCCTCATCTTCCTCCCTCTTGCTAGAAGGAATATGGACATGGTAGCTGGAGCTACAGCAGATGTCTTGGTCCATGAGGTGATTTTAGGAATATGGGGGCTACACATAGTGGAGCAAAACAGAAGCCTGAGTCCCTTACACTGTGAAGCACTATACCAGTCATGCATTACCTAGTTTTGGACTTTCATCTGAAAGAGAAATAAACTTCTATCTCAGGTAATACTGTTATTTATTTATTTAGTCACTCATAGTTGAAATCCCTTCTAACTGATAATCCACTTCCCTGCAAGTCCTCATCACTTTCCTAATCAGAGTTACCAACATTTCTTGTCTAGACTTTTGAAAGAATCTATTAATTGGTACCTCCATATTCAGTTATATCCATCCCACCTTCCTTCCAATGAATTTTCTACACAATAGCTAAACTGATTGGTTCAAAATGCACATAGAATATTACTCCCTGTATTAGTCTGCCTGGGCTGCCATAATAGAATACCACAGACTGACTAAAACCAAAGAAATTAATTTTCTCATGGTTCTAGAGTCTAGAAGTCCAAGATCAAGGTGCCAGCAGCCATTTTGGAGAGAATTCTCTCACTTGGTTTTTAGAAAGCGGCTTTCTCCCTGTGTCCTCGTATGGCCTTTTCTCTGTGCACACAGCTATCTCTGGTGTCTAGTCATTTATCTTTTTATAATAAATACACAAGTCCTATTAGATTAGGGTTGCACCCTTATGACTTCACTTAACCTTCATTACTTTCTTAAAGGCCTTATCTCCAAATATAGTCACATTGTGGGGTTAAGCCTTCAATATAAAATTCTTTTCTTTTTTTTGAAGGGAGACATTTCAGTCTGTAAAACTCTATTTCTCAATCATATCAGGGCTTCTCATTACTCTTAGTTTAGCTGAGTAGCTAAAATGGCAAAACTTCTGTATGATCTGAGCCCTATATCTCCATTTTCATCTCATAGCAACTTCCTCCTCCCTCTCCATGCTTTAATCATACTGGCCTTTCATTTTCTTAGGTATGCTATGCTTTCCCACCTCAGGGCCTTTGCACATACTGTAGCCTCTGTTGTAAATACTCTATCTCCCTTCCTGTCCCTTGGCCTGGTAAACTTCTCCCCATCAGCTCTCACATCAGTCATCTGTTCTTGAAGGAATCCTTCCCTGATCATCCTTTTATTTCCCCACTTCCGAGTTACATGCTCTCACAGCTCAATGTACTTATTTTTAATAGCACTTATCATAATTTTCCCAGGTGGTGCTGGTGGTAGAGAATCTGCCTACCAATGCAGGAGACACAAAAGATGCAGGCTCCATCCCTGAGTTGGGAAGAAACCCTGGAGAAGGAAATGGCAACCCACTCCAGTATTCTTGCCTGGGAATCCTATGGACAGAGGAACCTGGCGGCTACAGTCCCTGGGATAGCAAAGAATTGGACATAACTGAGCACTCTTATTATATCATAATTTTTGCCTTTATATGTTGCTCAATATTCTTCTGTTAATGTTTGTCTTTTCCATCAGATGATACACTCCATGAGAAAAGAGATATGTCACCTTTTGCTTATTACTGTATCACTAAGATGTTCAAGCTGGATTTAGAAAAGGCAGAGGAACCAGAGATCAAATTGCCAACATCTGCTGCATCATCAAAAAAGCAAGAGAGTTCCAGAAAAGCATCTACTTCTGCATTATTGACTATGCCAAAGCCTTTGACTATGCAGACCACAACAAACTCTGGAAAATTCTTAAACAGATGGGAATACCAGACCACCTGACTTGCCTCTTGAGAAATCTGTATACAGGTCAGGAAGCAACAGTTACAACTGGACATGGAACAACAGACTGGTTCCAAATAGCGAAAGGAGTACGTCAAGCCTATATATTGTCACCCTGAGTACATGATGAGAAACGCTGGGCTGGAGGAAGCACAAGCTGGAATCAAGATTGCCAGGAGAATTATCAATAACCTCAGATATGCAGATAACACCGCCCTTATGGCAGAAAGCGAAGAAGAATTACAGAGCCTCTTGATGAAAGTGAAAGAAGAGAGTGAAAAAGTTGGCTTAAAACTCAACATTCAGAAAACTAAGATCATGGCATCTGGTCCCATCACTTCACAACAAATAGATGGGGAAACAGTGGAAACAGTGACAGACTTTATTTTTTGGGCTCCAAAATCACTGCAGATGGTGACCACAGCCATGAAATTGAAAGACTCTTACTCCTTGGAAGAAAAGTTATGACCAACCAAGATGGCATATTAAAAAGCAGAGATATTACTTTGCTAACAAAGGTCCGTCTAGTTAAAGCTATGGTTTTTCCAGTAGTCAGGTATGGATGTGAGAGTTGGACTATAAAGAAAGCTGAGCGCCAAAGAATTAATGCTTTTGAACTGTGGTGTTGGAGAAGACTCTTGAGAGTCCCTTGGACTGCAAGGAGATCCAACCAGTCCATCCTAAAGGAAATGAGTCCTCAATATTCATTGGAAGGACTGATGCTGAAGCTGAAACTCCAGTAACTTTGGCCACCTGATGAGAAGAATTGACCGTTGGAAAAGACCCTGATGCTGGGAAAGATTGAAGGCAGGAGGAGAAGGGGACAACAGAGGATGAGATGGTTGGATGGCATCACCGACTCCAGGGACATGAGTTTGAGTAAACTTCAGGAATTGGCGATGGACAGGGAGGCCTGGTGTGCTGCAGTCCATGAGGGTCACAAAGAGTCAGACATGACTGAGTGACTGAACTGAACTGAATGCCTTCTACAGTGTCTGACACATATCTGACCTTTAACTTTTTCTGAATGAATAGTAAGACGTAAGTGGGACTTGGGTCATGGAGAGGTGAGTTTGCCAAATAAGGAACTTGGGACTTCATTCTCAAGGACATATAGCTTGGCAACCAAGAATTTTCACCAGTGGAATGAAATAAGAGATGTGTTTAAAAATATATAGTGTGTTTTAAGAAATCATTTTTTTCTAGCACTGTGTAGAATGTACTAGAAAGAATTTATGTTGGAAATAAAGTTACAAATTTCAACAGTTTTTGTAATTATCCAAGTGGGAAATAAAGGCTTGAGTTACATTTGTGTTAGTTCCTGTTGTTTTTTTTCAGGGACTTCTTCTGTGTGAGTCAGATTGAGTCTGTTTTCTCCACTGCTGGTTTGGGATTTAGCTTTAATAGCATGGCTAGTGAATTATCCTTGTTCATCTGTTTTCCATCTCTCAGTATGTTGCTGCTGTTATTTTATTTCCTGTTCTTCTCGTTTTTGTTGATTTATTTTAAAAATCCCTTTGATGTAATTTTAGTGGAGTTTTGGGAGAGAGCAGCCTTATAGGCATATGTTTAATATATAAGTTTAACTTGGAATTCCTTACATTTTTGTTTTCATTATGGAAATTCTTCACTGTTTATTTCAATAAAACTGCCATTCACATTAGCCAAGATCTTGTTAAGTGACAATGTGAAATGGTGACAAAACTGAGGACAAAAGAGAGGGAGCATAAATTGGTACATTTCTGGAGAATGGTGTTTCTTCGAAGGTTTAAGATACATACATTTTTGAACCAAAAGTTCCACCTCTAGAAATTTATCCCGAGGAAATGATTTAGCTTTAAGAATGTCATTCCTGTGTTGTTTGTAATAGTAAAAAGCCCAACAATTGAGGGTTGATTAAATAAACCATAAATTTGCACAAGTCATATATGCAGTCATTAAAAATTATGTTGTTAAACCAAGCTTCTCACACAACACTACTCCAGAGCACAAACAATACATGGTCCTTCACCAAGGGATAGGTGAAACCACAGGACAAATTTAGCTCATCTTCCTCCTGCAGTAATTTTATTGGTGATATGGGAGTGTGGAGGCATAACAAGTTATCTATCTCTAGGTCCTTTGTCCCTTTCTTCCATGATAGCAAACCCCCATCTGTAGCAGTGAATACTGCTGCTCAGAATCAAAGACTGCCTGCCTTTCTCTTACCTATGGTAGGTAGGTGGCCTTACCAGCAAACCAATGAGATATCAGTGAATGAGTTTTGAGAAGCAACCAGTATAACTTTAGTTGGAATCTGTGGTACTTCCGCAACCACTGACTCAACCAACCACAGGCCATGTAGTACTGTGTGTGTGTGCTCAGTCACTCAGCCTTGTCCTGCTCTTTGCCACCCCATGAACTGTAGCCCGCCAGGCTTCTCTATCCATAGGATTTCCCAGGCAAGAATACTGGAGTGGGTTGCTATTTCCTTCCCCATGTAGTACTGTAGTATTTACTATTGAAAAATATTCACCTGTAAGTGGACTTTGTGCAGTCCAAATGTGCTCGATCCAAACCTGCACTGTTCAAGGTATATATGTATGTATGTATCAATCAATCAGTTCAGTCGCTCAGTCATGTCCGACTCTTTGTGACCCCCATGGACTGCAGCACACCAGGCCTCCCTGTCCATTGCCAACTCCTGAAGTTTACTCAAACTCATGTCCCTTGAGTCGGTGATGCCATCCAACCATCTCATCCTCTGTCGTCCCCTTCTCCTCCTGCTTTCAATCTTTCCCAGCATCAGGGTCTTTTCCAACGGTCAGTTCTTCTCATCAGGTGGCCAAAGTTACTGGAGTTTCAGCTTCAGCATCAGTCCTTCCAATGAATATTGAGGACTCATTTCCTTTAGGATGGACTGGTTGGATCTCCTTGCAGTCCAAGGGACTCTCAAGAGTCTTCTCCAACACCACAGTTCAAAAGCATTAATTCTTTGGCACTCAGCTTTCTTTATAGTCCAGCTCTCACATCCATACCCGACTACTGGAAAAACCATAGCTTTAACTAGACGGACCTTTGTTAGCAAAGTAATATCTCTGCTTTTTAATATGCCATCTTGGTTGGTCATAACTTTTCTTCCAAGGAGTAAGAGTCTTTCAATTTCATGGCTGTGGTCACCATCTGCAGTGATTTTGGAGCCCAAAAAATAAAGTCTGTCACTGTTTCCACTGTTTCCCCATCTATTTGTTGTGAAGTGATGGGACCAGATGCCATGATCTTAGTTTTCTGAATGTTGAGTTTTAAGCCAACTTTTTCACTCTCTTCTTTCACTTTCATCAAGAGGCTCTTTATTTCTTCTTCGCTTTTTGCCATAAGGGTGGTGTCATCTGCATATCTGAGGTTATTGATAATTCTCCTGGCAATCTTGATTCCAGCTTGTGCTTCCTCCAGCCCAGCGTTTCTCATGATGTACTCTGCATAGAAGTTAAATAAGCAGGGTGACAATATACAGCCTTGACATACTCCTTTTGCTATTTGGAACCAGTCTGTTGTTCCATGTCCAGTTGTAACTGTTGCTTCCTGACCTGTATACAGATTTCTCAAGAGGCAAGTCAGGTGGTCTGGTATTCCCATCTGTTTAAGAATTTTCCAGAGTTTGTTGTGGTCTGCATAGTCAATGGCTTTGGCATAGTCAATAATGCAGAAGTAGATGCTTTTCTGTAACTCTCTTGCCTTTTTGACGATCCAGCGGATGTTGGCAATTTAATCTGGTTCCTCTGCCTTTTCTAAATCCAGCTTGAACATCTGGAAGTTCACGGTTCATGTACTGTTGAAGCCTGGCTTGGAGAATTTTGAGCATGTGAGATGAGTGCAATTGTGCCGTAGTGAGCATTAGTTGGCATCACCTTTCTTTGGGATTGGAATGAAAACTGATCTTTTCTAGTCCTGTGGCCACTGCTGAGTTTTCCAAATTTTCTAGCATATTGAATGCAGCACTTGCACAGCATCATCTTTTAGGATTTGAAATAGCTGAACTGGAATTCCATCACCTCCACTAGCTTTGTTCGTAGTAATGCTTCCTAAGGCCCATTTGACTTTGCATTCCAGGATGTCTGGCTCTAGGTGAGTGATCACACCATCATGATTATCTGGGTCATGAAGATCTTTTTTGTATAGTTCTTCTGTGTATTCTTGCCATCTTTTCTTAATATCTTCTGCTTCCATTAGGTCCGTACCATTTCTGTCCTTTATTGAGCCCATCTTTGCATGAAATGTTCCTTTGGTATCTCTAATTTTCTTGAAGAGGTCTCTAGTATATATGTGTGTGTGTGTGTATCACATATGCACACATAATATATATTTTAAATTATTATTAAAGTGAAAATTAATACAAAAAATGCAAATGTTTAATTCTTTTTTTTTTCAAGTATCTAATTCTAATTTGAAGGGTAGAGGGGGACGAAAAAAAGAAGAAAAGCATATGGGAAAACAGTTGATTTATTTCTCAGAATCTTGACATCCAATGCTAATTTGCCTCTAGCATTAAATCCAACTTGAAAAGGCTAACAAGGCGCCTAAAAAGTGCTTGTGAGCCTCTTCTGTGTTTTGTACAGTGCCTATTTGTAAGTTTTGTGGACAGAAAACAAGAGTTGGTGTGGGGTTATTTTACTTTGTAGAACTTAAAATGCCGGTTCTCCTCTTCCTGCCATATCTCTCAGATGTAATAGGCAGGATCTCAAGATTTAGGCTCTGTGACGTGGATTTCGGGCTGAGTCTCCTCTCTCTGGCATCAGAACACCCTACCTGAGTCTTGGACGGAGTCGGCACCAATATCTCTTCAGACTTTGCCGCAGAAAACCGTGGACCACTAGGACAAACAGCCAAAGAACACGCCCGCTGGATACCAAATCCGGGATCCGGGGGCGGGGCGAGCCTGGGCCCCGCCCCTCGGCGAAGCCAGTAACTCGGCACTGGAGCGGGAGGGGCGGGGCGAGCCCTGCAGGCGACCTCGTGATTGGCACGCAGGCTCCCGCTCCCGATGAGGCTACCCTTATCTCTAGCCTGCTGGAGCGCTAGGCTAGTGCGGATCTACAAAGTTTGTCCGCTCTGGGGCACCGTAGTGACTTTTACGCTGGCGGAGAGGGCCCGGCTGGGCTAGGCTGGGCTGGCCGGCAGGAGCCCGGCTCAGCTTAGGAGATCCTGATGGCTGCGGTGTTTCTCGTAACGCTCTATGAGTACTCGCCGCTTTTTTACATCGCGGTGGTCTTTACCTGCTTCATCGTGACCACCGGCCTGGTGTTGGGATGGTAAGAATCCCCAGGGCTAAGGGCAAGTGGCGTCGGGGCGGACAGCCAGGGAGATGAGTAGCGGCGGGCTGCAGGGTGACTGCTGGACTGGGGCTGTAGGAGAGCCGGTGCTCAGGGCTCCCACCGGCTCAGGAGGAAAACTAGGTGGACACCGCACCCGCACCACTGCCCTGCATCATCGTCCGATCCCCGTCGCTGCGGGTATCTGGGGATGGTGCAGGATTGAGGTATTTTACTCAGCTTTGTTTCTAGGTGATAAAGTAGCCAGTAAGGGCTTGGTCTTGGTGTGAGGATAGAGAGGCTGTCCAACAGGCTTCTGTCCGGATTTGGGGCCTACTGTGTGCCCGGAGTGAGCCCGTCATCTGCGGTACAGTGCTCAGACGTGGACAGTAGACCCAGTTGTTCGTTGCTCTTCTGACATGAACTGAGCATTTGCCGTGAGATCTTCGAGTGTAATTTATAACTGAACTCTGTGCCGTTTGAGAATGTAATGATTTCTACACACATTCCACACCTTTTGAATGCTGAAACTATAAAGACATAATTTTAGAGCTGGAAGAGACCTCAGAGATAAGTTACAGTAAGGCATAAGGGCACTTCACCTATTGGAGACTAGGAGAGTAGACTGTTAGCTCATCCGTGAGCCATTCTAGCTCAGAAATTCTAAAATTTCTCTCTCGAAGAGATGCCACTGTGTCTTATAATACAGCTAGCTGAAACCATCTTACAGGCCCATCCTTTGAGAAGAGAGACAGGAGCTGGATTTTGAAGAGTGAGTATTTTGAAAAAGAAATGGAGCTAAACGTGTATAGTAGAGAACAGAAGGCATTTCAGAGATTACATGAGCAGAGGGTCGGAGGAGACATGCTAGTGAATAGAGCAGGCTGTGTAATATGAGTTTTAAAATACCCTTTGAAAAAAAAAATTAAAAAAAAATAAAATAAAATAAAATACCCTTTGAGCATGTATATGTGATTACTTTGGGCTTCCCAGGTGGCTCAGTGGTAAGAATCCACCTGCCAGTGCAGGAAATGCAGGAGATGTGGGAGATCTGGGAGGAAGATCCCCTGGAATGGGAGATCCCCTGGTGGAAGAAATGGCAACCCACACCAGTATTCTTGCCTGAAAACTCCCATGGACAGAGGAGCTTGGGGGGCTACAGTCTGTGAGGTTACAAAGAGTCGGATACCACTGAGCAACGGAGCACGCACATGTGATTACTTTAAAGAAAGAACACAAACTCTTGTCAATTTCTGAAAATATGCCATCTTTAGGAACTAAGTAAAGTTTTTAACATTTTCACACTGCTTTCCATGCTGTCAGGAGTTGATTATAAAATTCTTTCTTGGTTGGTGGGGGAAGAATAGGACCAATTTTACACAATTTGATATTCTTGACACATCAGAATTTCTTGCTGTTGTTCATTTCAAGAAAGTTTGTAATTGGATTTAGGAAGATGTTGTCTAAGTGAGAAGTGATGTCTAAACACGAGATTTTTATTGGCTATACTGTTGCTGTCTTCAAGAGTATAATTTTCCTCCATTAAGGAAAATAAGTAACCAGTTGATAATTGCATAATATCCTTAAATTTTAATTTTCAATCAGCCTAATAATTTTAAAATTAATTTTCAGTTGGCCTGATTCAACTAATTAGAGATTGTGGATGTCTATCTTTAGTAATGGGAGGAGGAAAACAAGTAAAGACCTATTGATAGTGATGGTGGTATTTGTGAGTGAAGGGTAGTTCAGAACCTCGTGCTGGGATGGTGAAGAGACAGACTTTGGAGTCAGACAGGTTCAAATCCTGGCTCTGCCAAATTTGAGATTTGGTTTGAAAAGTTAATGATTATCCAAACACTCCATTTAAGTATGACTTTTCCCTGGTGGCTCAGAGGTTAAAGTGTCTGCCTGCAATGCAGGAGACCCGGGTTCAATCCCTGGGTCGGGAAGATCCCCTGGAGAAGGAAATGGTAACCCACTCCAGTATTCTTGCCTGGAGAATCCCATGGACAGAGAAGCCTGGTAGGCTACAGTCCATGGGGTTGCAAAGAGTTGGACACGACTGAGCGACTTCACTTTCACTTTCTTTACAAGGATGGAGGCCCAGATAGTTGTAGAACTTCGAGAAGTCTGAATTAAGCATGGCTGAGGCCACAAAACTATATAAGTGCCAGTCACTTCCATCCTGATTTGGCCGTAACAGTCATCTTAAGCTTAATCCAGCCATTCTCTCCATATGGGTTAGCTTTGCCCATGTAGATAACCTTATTATTATTATTTTAAACTAGTGTTCACAGTGAAGGTCATCTAGAGCTCCTCAAAGTAATTTTCTAATAGTACCCCCAGGCAGAAGGCAAATGCATTAATCCACTATGCTTTTTCACTGTGCTTGTCATTGTCTTTAAGCTCCCCCAATATAATTCCTATTGGTCATCTGTCTTCTCTGTCATGGTTCTTACCTCAGTACTGCTTTGCATTTCTGTCCCATTGCTTAGTTCCTTTCCCCGTCTTTTGCACTGTGTGGGAGTAGAGAAAGAACAGGAGCACCTGACTGTTGGAATCCCAGTACCAGTAGCAAAGAATAACACAACTGAAAGTACTGAATTTCTATTTAACTACATGATGGTTTCTGTGAGCTCTAATACTCAGATTTATCAAGCTCTAGCTATTTTGCCAGGCAGTGTGCAGAAAGGAGGCCAGGGTGCCATATACATCCTTAAATAGTTTCAGGTAATTCGTGACCCTGACTCTGCAGTTGTGCTCTGCTTCCTCTTGACTGCATATTATTAAGCTATTATCCTTCTGTACTTTGCTTGGTGACTGTGGGGCAGAACCTCTAAAGACCTTTCTTCTTTGCTAGCTCACTGCTTCCATGAGGCTTTGCCAGTAGGGGAAGGGAGTAGAAGGTTAGAGGAGGACAGAAGGACTTGCTGCTTCCTGCTTGATTATTTTCCTCCTCTGTCTCACCACAGCCCTTGTGCCTCCCTCTGGCCTTAACAGTGGGTCACAGTTTATAGTTTTCTCCGCTCTTAGAACGAGCCTCATTGTTGCTGCTGCTGCTGCTGCTAAGTCACTTCAGTCGTGTCCGACTCTGTGCGACCCCATAGACTGCAGCCCGCCAGGCTCCCCGGTCCCTGGGATTCTCCAGGCAAGAACACTGGAGTGGGTTGCCATTTCCTAGCCTCATTATCGGAGAAGGCAATGGCACCCCACTCCAGTACTCCTGCCTGGAAAATCCCATGGATGGAGGAGCCTGATAGGCTGCATTCCATGGGGTCGAGAAGAGTCGGACACGACTGAGCGACTTCACTTTCACTTTTCACTTCCATGCATTGGAGAAGGAAATGGCAACCCACTCCAGTGTTCTTGCCTGGAGAATCCCAGGGACAGGGGAGCCTGGTGGGCTGCCGTCTATGGGGTCGCACAGAGTCGGACACGACTGAAGTGACTTAGCAGTAGCAGTAGCAGTAGCAGCCTCATTATACCCCTCCAAAGATTTCAGTACACCTTCCTCAGATCTGAGTCCCAGCTGCTCGGAGGTCTTTCCTCCAAATCTCTAAGCAGTAGGAATCCTCTTTGCTCTGTTCTGTGTCCTGGGAGTGATAGTTGCTTCCCACTGTAACTAATTCTGTGATACTCAGCGTCTCCCTTTTGCCTTTTCAGTTCTTCAACATCTGGCTAACAAATTTTTATATTAAATTATCTGTTAAAATGCTGATGTGGCTTTGGTTTCTTGACTAGACTGATAAATATTAATATATTGATTAAGAATTTGTTACTCAGAATGGGATCTGGGGGGAAATCCTTTAAGGATGGGATTTGGATTTGGTCATTTCTTCAGCTCCCTGCCAATGGGAAATAAGATTCTAGTAATCCATGGTATGGATTGGCATCATGATTAATCAGCTTACTGCCTTTTTTGCTTGTGATTAATGATTTCTGAAGCTAAGTGCCTTGGGGGACCAAGTGGCTGAGGTACATGACCATTATGGGAGCAGTGATACTGCAGAGACTGGGGGAAGGATGGAAAGGTTGCTCGTGGGGCCACTGGAACACTTACAGAAAGGAAATGACATGTTCCTGTCTTTAAACACTCAGATCAAGTCTTAGTCAGAGAATCAGTTTTTATGATGCTAAAGCTCTTTACTTCATGTAGCCGCAAAGCTTCACAGTTTTAATTGTGCTGGTATTAGAATTGCATAGCCGTGCCAATGTCCTGTTTAGGACAACGACTAGGAAAGAGTCAGAGCCCTGAAACTTGCAATGGCAACATCTAAATGCACTTAGATAGAGCTGAGAATCTTGAAACCCCAGTCACTCTCTGTGTGCCTCTCTCGTTGATGGAAGCAGCTTGCTTTCCATGTCTGAGAAAACTAGCCTTCTCTTGCTTGTAGGTCCTGTAATACCTCTCCTACGGCAGCTGCTTTGCAAACAGTGTCTATACTCAAAACCTACCTCTGTAACCATTTGTCGCTAGGCCCAGATCTCTTCATGTTTCACAGAACAGGGACAAAAACCTGACCTAGTTAGAAAGAACCAAGCCTCTAAAAGAATAACAAAAGTTGGCTAGTTTGTATCCATGAGAATTTGGGAAGTATGTGTGGGAATGAAATGTAAATATATTAGGCCAAGGAGGATAGAATGTAACAATGGATCAAATTACATTTATTGATCTGGATGTATTCTTAAAAAATTCTGACTTTTAAGTGTTAACTTGTATATGGTTGACTGAAACTTGGACTAAGAGCTGCCCTGTATACAGAGTCGGGCACGACTGAAGCGACTTAGCAGCAGCAGCAGCAGCATATTTAGAAAAGTTGAGATGCTAGAACTTTCCTGGCATAATGAAGAGGAAATCTGAAGGCTTAGGAAGATAGGAATATTGGACTGGATTTATTATGTGCCACCTGCACACCTATCCTCTTACTGCATCCTTCAGCATGGCCTAGAAGACACATTTCACAAAGGCGCTAAGGAGAGACTGGTAGCCTTAAACATCTCTGGTGCCTGTCCACTGTAGGGCTTTTATGATGTGGGAGATGCTGCCATTCGGGTGGACCTCCTGATCTGAAGTGAAGTGACAACACATAACCACAGGAGTCAACGTGGACTTCTGTCCCTTAATGGGCAGTGGAGGACAATGCAGAGAATGATTTGGCCCACAAGGATCTTTGGAAAACTCAGAAGTGGCCACAGGACTGGAAAAGGTCAGTGTTCATTCCAATCCCAAAGAAAGGCAATGCCAAAGAATGCTCAAACTACCGCACAATTGCACTCATCTCACACGCTAGTAAAGTAATGCTCAAAATTCTCCAAGCCAGGCTTCAGCAATACGTGAACCGTGAACTTCCTGATGTTCAAGCTGGTTTTAGAAAAGGCAGAGGAACCAGAGATCAAATTGCCAACATCCGCTGGCTCATGGAAAAAGCAAGAGAGTTCCAGAAAAACATCTATTTCTGCTTTATTGACTATGCCAAAGCCTTTGACTGTGTGGATCACAATAAACTGTGGAAAATTCTGAAAGAGATGGGAATACCAGACCACCGGATCTGCCTCTTGAGAAATCTGTATGCAGGTCAGGAAGCAACAGTTAGAACTGGACATGGAACAACAGACTGGTTCCAAATAGGAAAAGGAGTTCGTCAAGGCTGTATATTGTCACCCTGCTTATTTAACTTCTATGCAGAGTACATCATGAGAAATGCTGGACTGGAAGAAACACAGTTGGAGTCAAGATTGCCGGGAGAAATATCAATAACCTCAGATATGCAGATGACACCACCCTTATGGCAGAAAGTGAAGAGGAACTCAAAAGCCTCTTGATGAAAGTGAAAGTGGAGAGTGAAAAAGTTGGCTTAAAGCTCAACGTTCAGAAAACTAAGATCATGGCATCCGGTCTCATCACTTCATGGGAAATAGATGGGGAAACAGTGGAAGCAGTGTCAGACTTTATTTTTCTGGGCTCCAAAATCACTGCAGATGGTGACTGCAGCCATGAAATTAAAAGACGCTTCCTCCTTGGAAGGAAAGTTATGACCAACCTAGATAGCATGTTCAAAAGCAGAGACATTACTTTGCCAACAAAGGTTCATCTAGTCAAGGCTATGGTTTTTCCTGTGGTCATGTATGGATGTGAGAGTTGGACTGTGAAGAAGGCTGAACGCCGAAGAATTGATGCTTTTGAAGTGTGGTATTGGAGAAGACTCTTGAGAGTCCCTTGGACTGCAAGGAGATCCAACCAGTCCATTCTGAAGGAGATCAGCCCTGGGATTTCTTTGGAGGGAATGATGCTGAAGCTGAAACTCCAGTACTTTGGCCACCTCATGCGAAGAGTTGACTCATTGGAAAAGACTCTGATGCTGGGAGGGATTGGGGGCAGGAGAAGAAGGGGACGACAGAGGATGAGATGGCTGGATGGCATCACTGACCCGATGGACGTGAGTCTGAGTGTACTCCGGGAGTTGGTGATGGACAGGGAGGCCTGGCGTGCTGCGATTCATGGGGTCGCAAAGGGTCGGACACAACTGAGCGACTGGACTGAACTGAATGGATTAGCGTATCCATAGGAATAAAATAGATAGGTGGCCTCCTAAGTCCTACATCAAGTACACAGAAGGAGAAACTCCAGGCTGGAACTAGAAACCTGACTTGTCATAGTGTCATATTGGGGAGTTATGACCTTTATGGGGAGTTATGACCTTTGGCCTACTTTTCAAATCTAAGTCAATCCATAGAGCTGGAGCCCCTGCTTGATAGTGAGGTCAGGTCCTCTTGAGGAAAGTCTCTGTCTCCTGAGTACTGCCCCAAGGGTACTGTGAGTCTTCATTTGGTCTTCTCAAAGTCTCTTGTCTCTCAGCAGCAGACACGCTATCTGTACTCTGCTTTTGATTCTGGAGCTGGGACTTTGCAAAGCTATTTCTCTTATGCTAGTTTGCTCCCTGTTAGGCTCTGCCGGTTCAGTTCAGTTGCTCAGTTGTATCCGACTCTTTGAGACCCTGTGGACTGCAGCACGCTAGGCTTCCCTGTCCATCACCAACTCTCAGAGCTTGCTCAAACTTATGTCTATCGAGTTGGTAATGCCATCCAACCATCTCATCCTAGAGTCTGAAAGGCTGGTAAAGGAGGAAGGGACTTCCTGTTAACCATTTGCTTCCTTTTCCTGGTCTACATTCCTGCAGTACTGGCATCACCCTGGCCTGTGAAGCAGCAGTTTATTTTAGTTTTCAACTTTTCCTCACACCAAGAATCAGGCTTATTGCACTCCTTCAGAAATATCAGTACCAGCTGGCCAGCAGTCCTACTACAGAGGTCTGGATCCAGCTCTGGGGGATTCCTGCTCCCAGCTTCTAGCTGTAGTAATCCCCACGCTTCCTTTTGTTTCCTTAGCCTTAGGAAGGATAACTGCTTCTTGCTGGGATACCTTAGTGTCTCCTTCTTGCCTTGACTGTCCTCCAGTACTTGGTTAATAGTTCTTTATGTTAAATTCTTTGCTAAAATGTTGATGTGGTTTTCTGTCTCCTGCCAAGCCTGCCTGAGACACTGACCTTGACTATTTCTCATCTCACTTGTCGAATGCAGCAGGTTGTGTGTGTGTGATGAGGTTGGTGATGAGGTACATGTACAGTCGCTTCAATCATACTACCCCATGGACTGTAGCCCGCCAGGTTCCTCTGTCCATGGGATTCTTCAGGCAAGAATACTGGAGTGAGTTGCTATGCCCTCCTCCAAGGGATCTTCCCAACCCAGGGATCAAACCTGTGTCTCCTGCATTGCCGGTGGATTCTTTACCCATTGAGCCATCTCGGAAGCCCTCTTAGGAAAAGAATATAACATTATTTTGTATTTGCTTAGGGTACAAGATATGGGACACTTCTGCTGGGAATAGATTTCTTGGAACAATTTAGAAGAAAAAACTTTTAGAAATGGCATTTCAGACCTTAATAGGGCCTTAAGATAACTTATTCTAACCTTTCTTTTTACAGTTAAAGGCACAGAATTTTAGAGATTGAATCCCTTGACTCAAATTTGCTCAGAAACAACGCTCCTCCTCTCCAAGGATTTCCCCATGAAAGTTTTTTATTGATATATCCTGACCCAGCGTCAGTATCCAGCTAGCCAAGTGAGGCCAATGTGCAAGATGTCACAGAAGAGAAGCGCCCTCACCCCCAGATTAACAGCTGCCTGCGCATTTTCTAACTGGCTTTAGCACTCAAGTCTGAAGGGGTGATAAATGTGTTTACTTTCGGAACTTGAAACTTTCGCCTCAAAGTAACTTTTATTCATGAGGGACTCTGTGAGACTCCAGCAAGAAAAGGAGGTCAGTTCTACTGATTCAGCAGCTGACAGGAAGCTTAGGAAGTGTGTACAGAGTAAGACAGTGGATGGGCCCTATGAAAAAGCATGGATTGAATTGGAAGTCCCCAGGTCACCACTGTGCTGGAAGTTTAAGCAGTAAAAGTGCAGCAAACACTTTAGAAATGGGAAAAACCGGAATTATTGAAAATTCCAGGAGGATTAAGTATGAAATTGTAACAGTAAAAAGAATAGAAAATTCTCTCCCTCTCTCTCTTTAGAAAGTTCTCTTAATGGGAAAAAAAAAAAGGAGGGGGCTGGATTTATATAAAAGAGAAAGCAGTGAATGTTAAGAAACATTTATTTAGTTAGCATTCCATTATTAAGAGTTGTCAAAATGACTTTGAATGGAAAAAGATAAAAATGCAATTTGATTGAAAAGAAAATTTGTCAGTTTTATATTTTACTATTTCTTCTAAAATCATATCAGCTATGATCTGATACCGCATATCAATGTCTTTATTGCAATTTGATTGAAAATAAAATTTGTCAGTTTTATATTTCATTATTTCTTCTAAAATCATATCAGCCATGATTTGATACCAGGCATCAATGTCTTTATTCAGATTTTTGACTAAAAATGTGGAAAAGACCAGATGTAAGGATGGTAGCCAGAGGCACATACATTACTGGGTCTAAATACTAGCATTTGACAGAACCAATTGTCAACACTAATTATGAATTGTTCTATAGCCAGTCTCCAGTGTTTAACCTTATTCTAAATCATTTCTGCATGTTACCTTTGAGTAATACATTAAAGACAGAAATATTGGCCCACATCAAATAAGTTTAAACTGTGGAAGTTGTGGAATTTTTGTGCAAAAAGAGCAAATTCATCATAGGTCATGTATATGAAAAGGTTGAGGATTATTCTAGGCTGAAAGCTCGACATGTCATCAGTGTGTATGGTGACGTGATCTTAGACTACATTAAGCATAATGTTTAGGACAAGAGATGTGGTTGGGCTATGATGTCACCTGTCACACAGTGAATTCTACTCGCCTCACCCCCTGTTTTCCCCTCAAAGCATGAGGATATCAGGGGAACAGGGCTGGCTAAGTCAAATAAGGACCCAGAGCCTTGACTAAGCCCTGGCCACTCTAGCTATGCTTTACTGACTCCTTTAAGGGGATAGGAATATGAAAATGTCTGAGATTGTAATTTAGAAGTGTAGCAGTGTTAAGCAGAGAAGGCACTGGCAACCCACTCCAGTACTCTTGCCTGGAAACTCCCATGGATGGAGGAGCCTGGTGGCTGTAGTCCATGGGGTCGCTAAGAGTCGGACATGACTGAGCGACTTTACTTTCACTTTTCACTTTCATGCATTGGAGAAGGAAATGGCAACCCACTCCAGTATTCTTGCCTGGAGAATCCCAGGGATGGGGGAGCCTGGTGGGCGCCCATCTGTGGGGTCGCACAGAGTCGGACACGACTGACGTGACTTAGCAGCAGTAGCAGCAGCAGCAGCAGTGTTAAGACATAATTCATATAAAGCAGTAATGAAAAGTCAAAGAGCAAAAATATCAACCTTAAAGGAAAAGATTAATAGATTTTATGTTAAAATTAAGAACCCTGTTCATCTAAAGATACCATTACGTATGTGAAAAGGCAAGGTATAGAGAAGCTAAAGATATATACAAATAAAGGACTAATATTCATACCATATAAAGAATTTTCTATAAACAAGACAAATAAAGGCAAACCAGTAGAAAAGTAGGGAAAGGATATGAAAGGGCTTTCCCCAAAGAGGATATCCAAGTAGCAATAAACAAAAAAGTGCTCCATATCATTAGTCTTCAGGAAAATATAAATTAAAACCATAATTCAGTGCCACCATACACGTACCAGGATGGCTAATAATGTTTTGGCAAGGATATGGAGCAAGGGGGGACCTCATTCATTGCTGGTAGAGTGTAAATCTATATGTTCTATAACCATATAGAACAGTTGTTAACATTTTCCACCAAAGTTGAAGCACAGACCTTTTGGTCAAGAAACTCCATTCCTAACAGAAACGTATTTGCATATATACATTGAGAACCTGTTATGAAAATATTCATATAAGCAATATTCCTAATGGCCAAAACGTGAGAACAACTTAAATGTCCATTAAGAGTAGAACGTGTAAGTAGATCATGGCATATTTTTGCAATAGAATACTATATAGCCACAACAGTGCAGTATCAGTTCAGTTCAGCTCAGTCGCTCAGTCGTGTCCGACTCTTTGCGACCCCCCGAATTGCAGCACTCCAGGCCTCCCTGTCCATCACCAACTCCCGGAGTTCACCCAGACTCACGTCCATCGAGTCAGTGATGCCATCCAGCCATCTCATCCTCTGTCATCCCCTTCTCCTCCTGTCCCCAATCCCTCCCAGTAAGTATGGATACAAAAATGAATCTTCAATGTAATGTGATAAAATAAGAAATAAAAGTATACACAGCATGCTTCCACCTATATAAAAGTTCAAAAACAGGTAAACTAAATTATAGTGCTTGAAGTAAGATAGAGAAGGAAGGGGTAGTACATGGGAGGTGACACAGGAGACTTTCTGAGGATATTGTTCGGTTCTTAACTTGAATAACAATTATTTTGTTATTCAAAAAAGTACTTGTGTACCTTTTTATAGGTATGTTATCCTTTGCAATAAAAAGGTTATGTCAGATAAAAAGGCTGAATATTGAGCAACATGTATAACAACAATTTTAAAAGACATTAAATCAAGGACTGAAAATGTAGACCTGAGATTAAGCATGAGGGAAAGAAATTAAAAATCTAGAGAAAGGAATCTCTTTTAATAATAGATGTACTTTGCCAACTGTTGATGTGATGCTGTGCCAAGCAGCCTTGGGGCATCATGCTTAAAGAGAAGCGGCATTTGCATGTCAAATTATTTGTTTCATTCTGAGGCGTATAGGCACAGAGCAGATATGGTATAACCTCCAACAGTATTGATTTATGTAAAGATTTGGAGAAATATTTTTATATTAAAAGCAGATACATTATGAAATATAAAAAGCTTTTCACAAAGGAATATGCTCACAGTGGGCTGCTTCCAGATATTTCCCTAAAGCTTTGCCTTTTGGGGTTTCTGGCTCTAATACCTTAAAGGATTCTTTAATTGAAATTTTTAGGCACAGGATTATAAAATGCCTGAAATACAGTACTTGAACCTACAGTAGAAATGAACATGATGAGATCTAAATGCTCGCTTTTACTGCTGGTAATGTAGTTATAGTCAGGCAGTGTGGGTAAAGAAAAAAAATGGTGGGATGAGTTAGGGAGAATTAAATAATGAGGAAGGGGCCAGAATTATTGCAAAATTCAGACTTAAATTGAAGAAAATAGGGAAAACCGCTAGACCATTTAAGTATGACCTAAGTCAAATCCCTTATGATTATACAGTGGAAGTGACAAATAGATTCAAGGAATTAGATCTGATAGACAGAGTGCCTGAAGAACTATAGATGGAACAGGAGGCGGTGATCAAAACCATCCCCCAAGAAAAAGAAATACAAAAAGGCAAAATGGTTGTCTGAGGAGGCCTTACAAATAGCTGAGAAAAGCAGAGAAGCTAAAGGCAAAGGAGAAGAGGAAAGATATACGCATTTGAATGCAGAGTTCCAAAGAATAGCAAGGAGAGATAAGAAAGCCTTCCTAAGTGATTGATGCAAAGAAATAGAGGAAAATAGAATAGGAAAGACTAGAGATCTCTTCAAGAAAATTAGAGATACCAAGAGAACATTTCATGCAAAATGGGCAAAATAAAGGACAGAAAATGGTATGGACCTAACAGAAGCAGAAGATATTAAGAAGAGGTGGCAAGAATATACAGAACTATACAAAAGAGATCTTAATGACCCAGATAACCACAATGGTGTGATCACTCACCTAGAGCCAGACATCCTGGAGTGTGAAGTCAAGTGGGCCTTAGGAACTGGATGTGGAACAATGGACTGGTTCCAAAGGAAAGGAGTACGTCAAGGCTGTATATTGTCCCCCTGCTTATTTTAACTTATATACAGAGTACATCATGAGAAACACTGGGCTGGATGAAGCACAAGCTGGAATCAAGATTGCCGGAAGAAATATCAATAACCTCAGATATGCAGATGATACCACTCTTACGGCAGAAAGCGAAGAAGAACTTGATGAAAGTAAAGAGGAGAGTGAAAAAGCTGGGTAAAACTCAACATTCAAAAGACCAAGATTGTGGCACCTGGTTTCATCACTTTATGGCAAATAAATGGGGAAATAGTGGAAACAGTGATAGACTTTATTTTCTTGGGTTCCAGAATCACTGCAGATGGTGACTACAGCCATGAAATTAAAAGACACTTACTCCTTGGAAGAAAAGCTAGGACCAACCTAGAGAGGATATTAAAAAGCAGAGACATTACTTTGCTGACAAAGAGTCTTCTAGTTAAAGCTATGATTTTTCCAGTAGTCATTTATGGATGTAAGAGTTGAACCGTAAAGAAAACTGAGCACCAAAGAATTGATGCTTTTGAACTGTGGTGTTGGAGAAGACTCTTGAGAATCCCTTGGACTGCAAGGAGATTTAACCAGTCCATCCTAAAGGAAATTAGTCCTGAATATTCAGTGGAAGGACTGATGGGAAGCTGAAGCACCAATACTCTGGCCACCTGGCAAAGAACTGATTCATTTGAAAAGACCCTGATGCGGGGAAAGATTGAAGGCAGGAGAAGAAGGATGACAGAGGATAAGAGATGGTTGGATGGCATCACAGACTCAATGGACATGAGTTTGAGCAAGCTCTGGGAGTTGGTGATGGACGGAAGCCTGGCATGCTGCAATCCGTGGGGTCACGACTGAGTGACTGAACTGTAGAGTGGTTTTTTCTCTGCTTTTTTTCACTCTATAGGATGTAGGTAAGAAAGAGAAGGTGTTTTGACTGTCACAGGAAGATTATATCTTGTGTCCTACCACTTCATATGCCTGACTTGACCTCTAAAGGGCATTGGGGCAACAATGAGCAGTGAAGTCAAAAGCTGTGGGGTAACTGATTCTGAGGATCAAAGAGAAGTTACTGGATTTGTGTTTTCTCTCTGCCAACCCATAAGTCCACTCCATCATCAAGATTACTGTTGCAAGCACTTCCATAATGCCAAGCCCTGTTATAAACATTTGCAGGTGGTGAAACAGTTACATAAAGTTGGAGTGATTGCTTAAGGACACATGGCTGTTAAATATCTTGTTCCTGACTTTAGGAGGAAAGCAGTTTTTAATTAAGTATGATGTTAGCTATACTTTATTTTTATTACCACCCTTTATCAGGTTAAGTTCTTTTTCCACATTTCTAGTTTCCTGATGGTATTTATTGGACTAGACATTGGGTTTTAGCAAACACTTTTTCTGCGTGTATTGAGTGTATTTTCTGTATTGAGAAGATTGTATGGTTTTCCTTTTTTGGTTTGTTAATATGGTGTATAATATTACATTTCTAATGTAATGTTAAGCCAGCCTTGCATTCTTGAGATAAACCTTGCATTCTTGAATATTAACCTTCTTATATACTGTTGGATTTAATTTGCTAAAATTTTGTTAAGGATTTTGTATTTATGTTCCTGAGAGATATTTGTTTGCAGTTTTCTTGTTTTGTCTCTTCCCTTCCTCTGCAGACTTCAGTTACGTGTATATTAGATTGCTTGAACTTGTCCCTCAGCTCGCTGATGTTTTGGTTTTTTGTTCAGCCTTTTTTCCTTTGTGTTTCATATTGGATACCTTCTGTTGGTATATCTTCAAATTTACTAATCTTTTGTCCTGTGATATCTGTGGTTGTTGTTTAGTCGCTAAGCTGTGTCTGACTCTTGTGACCCCAGGGACTGTAGGCTGCCAGGCTCCTCTGTCCAGGGGATTTCCCAGGCAAGAATACTGGAGTGGGTTGCCATTTCCTTCTCTCGGTATCTTCCTGAACCAGGGATCGAACCCATGTCTTTTGCATTGGCAGGTGGATTCTTTACCACTGAGCCACCTGGGGTGTTTACCGCTAATCCTATCCAGTGTATTTTTCATTTTCAGAGATGGATTGGAGTCTTTTCTGTATCATCCTTGACTCTATACTGTAGCACAATCTTTACTTATTTTCTTGACACATGGAGTATGGTTATAACAATTATTTTGATACCCTTGTCTACTCATCCGAATATCTATCCCATTCCTGGGATCTGTTAATACTAATCCCAGTATCTATCCCATCCTTGGGATCTATTCATTAGTTTCTCTGCTCATTCTGGGTCATATTTTCCTGCTTCTTTGCATGCCTGTGAAGTTTTGTTAGATGCTAAACATTGTGAATTTTACCTTAGTGGGTGTTGGATATTTTGTATTCATATAAATATTCTTGAACTTTGTTTTGGGATTTAGTTAACTTACCTGGAATGCTTTGATCTGTTAGAGACTTGCTTTTTAGCTCTTTAAGGCAGAAATAGAACAGCCTTATCCAACATTCTATAAAATTAAAATCATCTGGAGTGAAATTTTATTCCATTTGTTAATTTTACTGGCTTTCTCTTAGCATTATAGGTATGATTTTGAAATTTTAGTTTGCAGCCTGGATTTTAGTGGAAGTCCCCTGTCCCCTTCCTTTGTCCTCATCCTTGCTGTTTAACCAGATTCCTAGACCCCCTCAGGAAGGACTAGGTCTTACAATGACAATTCTGTTCCATATTGATATTGCCCTAACCCAATTCCTGGATTCAAGGTGTGAACCTGGCTCTGGCCTTTGTCTTGAGTGGACAACCTGTAAGGCCCTCTATTTGTGAGAAGGCTTAGTTGCCACTGCCTGCTGCCAGACTCAGAACATATCAAACCATGGTATCAGTCTTACTCATTACTTTATTACTTTTTTCTTTTCAGATCCATAAAGATCCATCTTTTAACTCAGCTATGATTTTTTTTTAATTAAAACTTATTAATTAACATTTTCAAACATACAGAAAACTTAAAAGAATACATAGTGAACACACATATACCCATCACTTAGGTTCTACAATCAACATTTTATTATAATGTCTTTATTACATATGTATCTATCCATCTATTCCTCTATCTACCCATCAGTTCATGTTAATTTCTTGAAACTTCAAAGTAAGTTTGTAGTCTTCATCTGTAAGTATTAAAGCATTGCATATTGCTGTCTAGAGTTAAATATTTGTTTTTGTTTGTAGTTCTTTTATTTTCTTTTGCAGTAATATTTATATACAGTGAAATGTACAAATCTTAAATGTTGTCAAACATACGTATGCAACTCAGACCTCAACCAAGATATATGACATTACCATCACCAGATAAAGTTTGCTCACACCCTTTCCCAGTCAGTTCATACTCCTACCCCCTAGAAGAAGCCATTGTTCTGTTCTTTATTTCTACCATAAATTAGTTTTTCCTACTGTAGGCTTTCCTATTATGGAATCATAGAGCATGCACTTTTTTATGTAAGGCTTCTCCAGCACAGTATGTTGTTTTTGAGAATTATCCACATGGTTGTTTCCTTTTCATTGTTGCGTGGTAGTATTGCTTTGTTTAAACAGTGACTAAACCACTATTTGTTTACTCATTTCAGTGGGCTCCTTTTGATTTGTCTTTTTCTTAATCAGTCACTGCTACGTGTTTGGAGAGAAAACAGTGTACTGAAGTAACTGTGCTATCTTAAACTAAAGTCCCCTGGTTTAACTAATGTGTTTTCATTTTTAGTTATTTTGTTTAAACTGAGTTAACTTATCTTATTTCTACCATTATAAGGAATTGAATTTATGCATTCCATTTTCCCTCTAAGTTTGTTCTTTATCACACTTTTACATGAAATTTAAAAGTACAGAATATGTTATATTAATGAAGGGCTATATTTAGTGTTTAAAATTCTTTTGTCCCTTAAATAATATCAAATAGTCTACATATTAAATATATATTTACTTTTTATATCATTTAGAAGTTCAGTAATTCTATCATGTTTTTGCTATTGTATTAGGCACATTTTGGTTATAATCATGGAACTCCTTTGTAATCAACAATAATTAACAATAGAAATCTTTGTTTTCAAGAGTATGTTGATTCAGCCAGGTGAACAATATATTCCAATTCTATGGGATATCTAATCTCTCTTAATTTTGGATTACTTCTTCAATATAATGTAAATTTTCTGATACTTAGGTTAAAAGGAGTAACTAATAAAAAACAAAATACTTTACATATGACAGAAAGTTTCAGTATTTGTTAAAGTTATGCTTTATTTTGTTTTTACCTTTCTTCAGGTTTGGTTGGGATGTTCCAGTAATTCTGAGAAATTCAGAAGAGACCCAGTTCAACACAAGAGTTTTCAAAAAGCAAATGAGACAAGTCAAGAATCCTTTTGGCTTAGAGATCACCAATCCATCTTCAGCTTCAATTACAAGTTGGTGGCTATTTTCCAAAGATTTCTCTGTCTTTCTATGACCCTTTCTTAGCCCCTTAATTTTCTTTCTCTATTGCTTTCTCTTCCTCAGACCCAGCAAACATTTGTTGAGCACCTCTTCTGTTCTAGGAGCTATGCTGCATACCTGAGACACGATGACTAGTAATTCACAAATCTTGCTCGTAAGGAGCTTATCAACTAGTAAATAAAAGCATTTATATGAGAAGAATAAAGTGTCACAGGAGTTAATAAGAGAACTCTTATTAGGATGCTATGCCATTTTCATTGGTCTTCAGCGTAGAGAGAAAAGCAAAGCAATGTAGTAGAAGTAGAGCTAATTAACGTTGCTACCCTCCTGAAGAACAACCATCATTTCATCTGAAATTCTGGTATTTTGATATTAAATGGTAACAATACATGGTAGTTGTTTGTTTCTGTACTTGGGAAGTTAAGTTGTCTGCAAGATTATCTAGGAAAGTGAAGTGAAGTAGCTCAGTTATGTCTGACTCCTTGCGACCCCCGTGGGCTATAGCCTACCAGGCTCTTCCATCCATGGGATTCTTCAGGCAAGGATACTGGAGTGGGTTGTCATTTCCTTCTCCAGGCATCTTCCCGACCCAGGGATTGAACCCAGGTCTCCCGCATTGCAGGCAGATGCTTTACCATCTGAGCCACCAGGGAAGCCCATTATCTAGGAAACACTGGAGTAAAAGAAAGAAAGGGTTAAGTTTCGGGAGGTGTATGCAGGAAAAGCTTCATAAAGAGAAATGTTCTGTCTGTCTCTTATTTTTCTTTTCTTCCCCTACCCACTCTTTCTTTTTTTTTTTTTTAAGAGTAGAGTCTTGAGATAAGTAGGTGTTTATTTGGGAGGTTGGAAGAACTTCTAGGTAGCAGGAGAAGCATGAGCGTAGCACTGAGATATAAACAGAAAAATACGTTAGAGAATCAGTAAGTAGTTTGTTGGGCTTCCCTGGTGGCTCAGATGGTAAAGAATCTGCCTGCAGTGCGGGCAACCTGGGTTCAATCCCTGGGTTGGGAAGATCCCCTGGAGAAGAGAATGGCAACCCACTCCAGTATTCTTGCCTGGAGAATTCCATGGACAGAGGAGCCTGGCTGGCTACAGTCCATGGAGTCACAAAGAGTTGGTAGTATATACAGATATTATGATATGACTCAATTCTTTTTTAAGACTCATAGTACTTCATTATAAAGTGTTCCATATTTTATTCATTTAATCTCTTTTGATATTTGTGTGGCTTTCAGCATTTTGATATAACCAGAGCTCTAAACATACATCTTTTCACATTTTTGCTAATAATATATTAAGAAATTCTTTTCTAGATTCTGTTTTTTCTTTTTTCTACTTTTTTTTAATATGCCTTTTCTGTTTTTTCTTCTCCTATCTACTTGCAGATTTTTTATCTTGTTTCATGTAGTGTGGTTCTTGGGTGAAACAGAGGAAAGTATGTGTGATTTTAATATATGTATGTAATTTGTATTAATGGAATGTTTTTCTTCAGCTACTTAATAGCTAGTTGAAAAACAGAGCTAATTGAATTTTCTATTCTTGAATTAATACCTGTAATGTTTGGAATTATATAAAAATTTGAAATCAAATTCTGTTCCAATTACCTATGTGAAATTCCTACCAATTAAGATTTTTGCTTAACATTGCTGCTACTGTACATATTCAGAATCTGAGCCTCTGTGTACATACTACTAAATTGAGAAGAAAAGTGAAAAACTCAGTCAGTTTTTGATGTCCTCTAGAGCATCTGCTTCTGTCTATGTAGCTCCTTCCCCAAGGAGATCACCCTTTAAGAAGTAGGTAATACATCAATAAAAATTCCTATTTGTAAACAACAGAAATGATTCCAATAAAAGGACATTGAATAGTTTACAGAATTGCCAGTAGGTTTGGAGAGCCAGAATCAGATACCAAAGCTGTTCAGTCAGGAACAAGGACCAAAACCACGCCCTTTTGCTCTGGTAAGTACGCCATGGCCACTGAGCACGAGACGTTGCAGCTTGCAGTGTCAACAGTATGAGAAGTGAATGTTGCTGCCCTTGAACTTGATATTGCTACAACTGCCATAGGCAAGGGGAAAAAAGTCATACAGCTGGCATACAGTCCTATGTAAGTGTTAATAGGTAAAACTACATAAGATAATTGTATGTGCATAAAGCAATTACTCTCCAATAAAAAAATTTTAATTTAGAAAAGATAATTGTATGTTCACTTATAACATATATCTACATAATCAGGTTTACTTAAATTATAATATCTTTTATTATGCTGAAAGCAAATGAGTGAGGGCATCACTGTCAACCCCTCCATGTTTTGGAATCTCCACTCTTTCCTCATATTTTGCATATTACATGGGACATTGACTGGATGACAAGAGTATATTAGTGTTGTCACTGAGAATGTTCATATTAATACAGCTCAATTTCTTTTTAATGTTTTTTCTATTCTACTGATCATCTTGTGGCCCCCATGGTTGTATACCTGCACTTTGGGAGACAGCTCTATTAGTTCTTGTAGTGAGGATTATATATGCTGTTAGAGCAGTAGGTTATCAATAGTGAACTGTATTTCAGTCTTTTAAATCTGTGTGGGCAGTCTTGAAGTCACCAAAAAAATATTATAACTTCCAAGGCTAAGTATGAAATAATGTAACAGAATTTACTGAGAGCGCTTCAAAACTGTGTAGACATTGAAGTTTTTATATCTTTTGTTTCAGAGACCATTTCCTTCATTTATAGACACATACCCTTTAATGAGTCCCTTTAACTGCCATCAGCCTGGCCAGCATCCAAAAGGAAGCTTTTGTTACTCACTGTGTATAATTGTAATAGAAATTACATTAGGTAATTTTCTTCTCTTTGTCTCGTTTGTTTTCTACAGCTGGCATAACTTTGACAACAGATTGCCTTGAAGATAGCCTCCTTACATGCTACTGGGGGTGCAGTGTTCAAAAATTATATGAAGCTCTGCAGAAGCACTTTTATTGCTTCCGGATAAGCACTCCACGAGCATTAGAAGATGCTCTGTATAGTGAATATCTCTATCAAGAGCAGTATTTGTATCCTTTTATTTGATACATCCATTAGCACATGAAAATTTTAGACTTAAGACTTTCTATGAATAAAATTGCGTTCCTAAGTTATTATTTACTCCTTTTGGTATATTGTTGTATTCTTTGCTTATAGTGGCAATTTACCTTTACATCTTCAAAAAGTATTAAAAAGGACAGCAAAGAAGAAATATATTGCCAGTTACCAAGAGATACTAAAATTGAAGACTTTGGCACAGTGCCGAGATCTCGCTATCCTTTGGTAGCGCTATTGACCCTAGCCGATAAGGATGACCGAGAAATTTATGACATTGTAAGTAATTTTAAAATTCTGGAAGCATTACTTTTAAGTGATTTGATTGATGGGTTTTAATTATTTGGTGAGATAGAAAAAGATTTATTTTAATTTCTGCGGCCTGGACACATTTTTCTTGGAAAATGAATGTATGGGAAGTACTCCTGTAAGAGTTTTTTTATATGTATTGCTTCTTCAGAGTGTGATTTGTGGTTTCCCATATGGGTTGCAGGAATATGATTATATTTAGAAAATAAAAGACAGAGTTGAATTATGTTAATTTCCTCATTCTGTATTCTGTGGTATTTGCCACATAGAAGAAGGCTGTTAGGGAGCATGTTTATTCCTGGCATTTTTAGCACCAGATAAATAAATATTGTAATGATCTGAAGTGCTCAATTTTAAGACAGTGTCCACTCTTTTCTTTGCATGCTTGCAGTCATCTTGTTTCCATCACAGCCCCTGTTGCACCTACATCTTATATGTCTTTGGTCCCTATATTTTCAGTAATTATTGTAATCTTCTTTCTTCATTATGTGCTATTTCTTTAGTCCAGTAGTTTATCCCAATTAGGAAGATAAAAGCATGTTAGAGATCTAAAAGGCCCTGAGCCTGACATTCCTCTAAGTACAGTAGAAGCTTGTGCATGAAAATAAACTTCTGGTAAAATCTTATCATGATGAGAATGCCTTTATAACCAATTTGCTACTTTTCAGAAGTGCTTGAAATAGATATATTGATTAATACAGATATGGTAACATTTTTATGACACTTTGTAACATACAAAGTACATTTGCCACCAGTAACTTTATTCCTTCCAACAACCTTGTATGTTAGGGCAAATATCCTTCTTATAAACACTGAGAGTTTGAAGAAAAATCCCAGCCATTCACGAAATAAGAGATGGAACCAGGGCTTGATTTTGAGCCTTTGTAGTCCTGTGCCAGCATCCTTTGTTTTTAACAGGATTATCTCCATGAAACAAGCATGCACTGAGTTTTGGAAGGTGCAGACCCTAATTGGGAGATGTAGACGCTGCTCAGTGTAGTTATGCCTCTGTAGTTTTTTTTGAAGGAGGATGTTAATTTGAAGTTCCACTGAGCTGAAGTCAGTTTGTTTTTTCCAAATAAAAGTCATACTAACTTTTTGTTTATTTCCAGGACCTAACAGTACCTAGAACTCAATGGGTACTCAGTAAATTTGTTAAGTGGAAAAAAAAAAGTCATACCAATCAATGTTAGCAAGCCACTTACAGCCCCACAGCTAAGCTCCTGGGTAGTCTACAGGAGAGCTCTTGTCTCTGTTTTCCTTCGTGCTCCTGTGGCCCTCCTGTCTTTTCCACCGAAGGAAATAAGATTTGCTGAGTTGGGCGCTTCGTATTTCCAGCCTTTCCGTCCTTTACCCCGCCTACCTGGGCAAGATAGCCCTTCTCTCTCCACCATGTCCCCCCACCCCCCATCTCTTCTAGGTTAAGGTTAAGTCACTTCAGTCGTGTTCGACTCTGTGTGACCCCATAGACGGCAGCCCATCAGGCTCCCCCGTCCCTGGAATTCTCCAGGCAAGAACACGAGTGGGTTGCCATTTCCTTCTCCAATGCATGAAAGTGAAAAGTGAAAGTGAAGTCGCTCAGTCATGTCCGACTCTTTGCGACACCATGGACTGCAGCCTTCCAGGCTCCTCCATCCATGGGATTTTCCAGGCAAGAGTAACCAAAAGGTCTTTATAATTTGGCAGCAACTGAAAGCTACTACAGGTTTTAGAGAGTAGTTTTTTAAAAGTTGAGAAAATATAGAGGCAGGGGTCTCTTGAATAATCTGGATGCAGAATCACTGGACTATGAAGGTGTGTAAAGATATGAGGCCCGATTTCAGTCGAAACAGAAAGGGTCACACCTGTCACCTTCTTCTCAGCCTCCCCTGTGGTTCCTTTCCCCCTCACTGCTGCTGCTCTTTGTCAGCTTGAATTCTCAGACTCTTCCTTATTTTCTAGCTTTCCTCCTCCATCTAAACAGAGGAGTGTGTGTGTGTGTGGTAAAATACATATAACATAAAACTGACCATTTCAACCACTTTAAAGTTCAGTGGCATTGTAAATGGGGAAAGATTTGCTCTCGCACCCCTGATCCAACTGGAGTGAAGTCTCCTGGCCCAGTAGTGCTTGGGGGAGGCTTATTCCCACAGGGCAGCTGGGTACCTGGCTCTACAGGTCAGCCATCCTATTCTCTCTTTCTTTGTACTGGGTCCTTCTCTGGGTCTTCTGTTCTTATCAGCCCGCTCCCTCCTTTCCTTCCTGTTAATCCTAGCTTCTCCATCTCTCAGATAGGGCCTAATACCGGAACGAAAGTCTATTAGTGTATTTTGTAGTCATGTTCTGTTAATTTTAAAAGCAAACTGGGCATTTGGTTTTTCAATATTTTATCTGGAGTCAGAGATTCTAAATCTAAAAAAATAAAATTAAACTCTCTCATTCCTATTGTAACTCTTATTGTAAATTACATTCAGATCCTATAGTTAGGAACTAGTTCGTTATTTTAGCTAGATAAGGAAAGTGAAGACTGTCATTGCAAGATTTGGACTTAAATTTTTTTTCACTTTTACTAAATTATGCTAGTTTCTGTTTTGTATTACTCAAATAATGTATGTTTGTGGAAGGAAATAGAAAATCTAGAAAGGCCAAAAGGGAAAAAAGGAAAATCACTGGTATTCTGTCACACAAAGACAGTAACTATATTTGTCTATATCTTTCTAGACCTTTATATATGTAATTTCGAGACAAAAATGGGATCAAATTGTCCATTTTATTTTGGGGGTCAGCTTTCATTTAATAATATGTTTTGTACATTTTTCCATATCAAAGGTATATCTACAACTACCTATATATTCATAACTAGCATGATAGTAGCTTCAGAGGCTTTTGATGTTAAATTAAATGGCAGGATTGTTAGTAATAGGTGATAGCATTACTGTCTTCTACCAAAATACAATCCTGTTATTTTGATATAATATTAAAAGTCTCTAAAGTCATTGCCAAATTAATATATCCTTATGAGGCTATAAAAAATATTGTATGTTTACAGCCATTGTTTTTTAAACTTTATATGCATATAATTTCAGAAACTCACCAAAATAAAAATGTAAAAGAACACCCATATACCCTTGACCCAGATCTAATTGTTGACATTTGCCCCATTTTCATTATTTGCCCATATGTATATGTATATATGGGCTTCCGTGGTGGCTCAGTGGTAAAGCATCCACCTACCAATGCAGGAGATGCAGGTTTGATCCCTGGGTTGGGAACATCTGCTGGAGAAGGAAATGGCAACCCACTCTAATATTCTTGCCTGGGAAGTCCCATGATCAGAGGAGCCTGATGGGCTAGAGTCCATAAGGTTGCAGAATAGTCAGACATGACTTGGTGGCTAAAAACAACAACAAACAACATGCATGTGTATGTATATATATATTTTAATGAATTGAGAATAAGTTGTATACATGATGATTCTTTACATCCAAGTACTTCAGTGTGTATTTCGTAATAATAATAGGTGTCTTCTCTTAAGTAACTATGATGTAGTTATCTACTTTATAAATCTAACATTGGTACAATATTTTATCCAATCTATTACCTGCATTCCAATTTGTCAGCCTAACAGTATTGTTTACAACATGTCTTTTCCCTCCAGAACATATTGTAGTTTAGAGTCAGAAATTATATTTGTCATGTATTTTTAACCTCCTTTAACCTGAAACATTTCCATAGCCTTTTTTTTGTCTTTTATGACATTAGCATTTTTGAGGATTACAGTCACATGCACACACTGTTTTTGTAAAACAGGACATTCCTCATTTTGTCTGATGTTTCATCATGATTAGATTAAAGTTAAGCATTTTCAGCCAGTGTACCAGGCAGGTGATAGCATTTGATTTTCAGGGCATCGCCTATAGAAGAATAGGAGGTTCTTTTCCCTCATTGACAATGTTAATTTTGATCTCTGTCAAGGTATTATCTAATTTCCCATCGTTTCCTTTTTTTTTTTTTTCTCCCTCCCTTGCAAATAATAGGCAGTGTGTGAAAAGGCACTTTAAGACCATACAAATATCTTGTTCTTTATCAAAATCCCCCCTTGGATTTAATATCCATTAATGATTCTTATCAGAGTTCATCTTTACCATGATGGTTGCAAAATGATTATTTTCCAACTTCAGCTCTGCATTCAGCCCTCTGCCTTCTATTACAAGTAAGAGACCTCTGATTTATCTCTTTAATTATCTATTTGTTATCTCACAGCTTCGTAAATTCCTTTTCCTCCCAGTGGTTTATAATTCATTACTGAATTTGATTATTTAAGTCCTCAAACTACGCTTTGCTTATTTCCTGCCCCAAACTGAGGATTTATCGTCAAAAACAGTGCCCATAAATTCCTCGGATTAGTTCTCTCAAAAGTAAAAAACCTACGTAAAGAGGTATAACTCAGATGATGCTTTCATCCCCAAGTTCATTGTTTTCTGGCTTATCCTTCCTATGTTTCTTGTTCTAATGGTAAGAAAATACAGATATCTATCTATTCTCATTTTCCCTTCTTTCTTATACAAAAAGTAGGAAACACTTTACACTATGCATATTCTCACTTTTTTTACTTTATATCTCCTGGAAATTACTCCAGATCAGTTCATAGAGATCTTCCTCATTTTTTTTTAAACAGCTGCCTAGCACTCTATTGTATGTAGGGTATACATGCATTAATGCCATAGTTATTCAACCAGTCTCCTGTGGTTGGACATTCAGGTAGTTTCCAGTATTCTGTAATAACAAATAATCTTGCACTGGATAACTTGTGTGTCGGTAGTTTAATATTGGTGAGGTTATGTGGTTGAAGGTTAAGTAAATGCAGTTCGTTTTGTTACCTACTGCTAAATTCCCCTCCATTGGAGTTGTTCCTTTGGAATTTTTTTTTTCTTTAACACATTTCCTCCAGCAGTATATGAGAGTGATGGTTTCTCCATAGAGTGTACTGATAAGCTATTCAATTTTTGTTAATCTGGTAAGCTAGAAGTGATATTTCAGTGAAGTTTCAATTTGCATTTATCATATTATAAGTGAAATTGAACATCTTTTAATATGGCTAAGGACCATGTTTTATCTTTCCGTAAATTATCTGTTCATGTCTTTGCCCCATTTCTGTATAGAATTTTTATTCACTTTTTCTTCAATTTTTTAAAAGTTCTTTATAAGTTAAGGATATTCACTTATGTCTGTGATATACATTGTGAATATGTATTTCAACTTGTATGTCCTTTGACTTTACTTATAGTGTTTCTTGTCATGCAAATTTTACATTTTTATGTAGTTATATTTGTCATATTTATCTGCCTCTAGGTTGGAGTCATAGAAAATCTTTTTCTACACTGAAACTAAAAAGAAATTCATGTTTTTTTCCTAGTACTTGTATAGTTTTATTTTTTACAATTATGAGTCTAATTTTGTTTTCCCAAACAGCTATCAGTACTTTTTATTATTACAAAGACTCTCTTCGTTTAGTTATTTGAAATGTAACCTTTATATTTGCATATAAGGTTAAGTCTGTTTGTGGACTGTTTATTCTGTTCCATCCAGCTATCTATTCATTTGCCAGTACCACACTGTTTTAATTTTAGAGGCTTTGTAGTGTGCTTTAAAATTTTAGAGGCTTTGTAGTATGTTTTAACATCTGACTGAACTTAGTCCCTCTCATAGCTTTCTTTCCAGTATTTTCCTAGCTCTTATGTTTTATTTTAATTGTACAGTCAACTCATGTAGCTATATGAAAAACTAATTGCTATTTTTGTTTGGATGACATTAAATTTGTGAATTTGAGGATAAGTAAAGTAACTCTGGCAAAATATATATAAATGGGTTCTAGTGACTGTGATTTAAGGAAATTATTATAAGTTTTCTAATTTATCAACTTCTTATTTTTATTTGAGAAATATTTTTCACATATCTGTGAAATAATAAAAGGAAATCACATACTAACTGGTGTTCAATTTCTGTTTTAGATTTCCATGGTGTCAGTAATTCATATTCCTGATAAGACTTATAAACTCTCCTGTAGGATATTATATCAATATTTACTTCTAGCTCAAGGTCAATTTCATGATCTTAAGGTAAGTTGTACCCTCGAGTCTTATTTTTGTCTTTTCTGTTTGCAGAGTTTCAGAGAATGACTATTATAAAGAGATAATATTTTCAGTTACTTATCACACAAGTTAACTTTTATTTGCTATTAGATTTGCTAGTTCATATGTTTTTAGCAGCTCTTATAACCCCTGTATCTGAAGCATAATTGTCATTTGTAATTATTTTTACATTTGTTTCTTTGATTTTCAGCAACTTTTCATGTCTGCAAATAATAATTCCACTCCCTCCAGCAATTCTTCTCCAGAAGAAAAAAACACAGACCGAAGTTTGCTAGAAAAGGCAGGACTCTCTGAAAGTGAAGTGGAGCCTCCAGAAGAGAATAGCAAGGACTGTGTGGTTTGCCAGAATGGGACTGTGAACTGGGTGCTCTTGCCATGTAGACACACATGCTTGTGTGATGGCTGTGTTAAGTATTTTCAACAGTGCCCAATGTGTAGGCAGTTCGTTCAGGAATCTTTTGCACTTTGCAGTCAAAAAGAGCAAGATAAAGACAAACTGAAAAGTCTCTGAGGATGTTGTAGCAACTGAAAAGTACACTTCCCACTGAAGATGCAAACTGTATTCTTGGAATTAATCAGAACATGGAATCTACAGTGTTAACCGTCAGTGAAAATTCTATTTTAACTTCATATTTGTACGATACATGGACGGCGAAAATTAATTATTCCTTGCTGTTCGGTATGGCACATAGTGAAATTCCACTCTGTGTCAATGCATAAAAACCCATTCAACCTCTTGTGAAGAACGTAAACATTTGGCCTTTTATCAGCTAGAGGATTTCATGTAATATCAATTAGAAAAATTCTGAAAAGCAATCCACCTAAAATTTGAGGAAGTAAAAGTCTTAAGATTTCAGAATGTTTTTTCTTTGATGTAATCTGGAGTGCAATTGGGTAAAAGCTGAATTCTTCTAAAATAATTGTATGTTTCTTAGTTTACAAAAGAGTTGGAAAGGGCTTCTAATTTTAAATCCTTTCCTGAAATATCAGTTTTTATAAATATCCGTTTTGGTTTCTCATTTTCCTTATAATCATAGTCACATAAACATATCTTAATTTTTAAATATAGCTTCTTAAATTATAAATGCAAGAAATAATTCTTGACTGTTCTCAGTGTATCATAGATTTAAATGATACTCATTTATAGGAAGCAGATATATAAAACATGGGTAATAAAATTTCTTGGATAATTAAATTTATTGTCAAATATGATTAGATTAGCAGGATGTGACCTACTAGGGAAGATCTGTGAGACTCTCAATACCTTACCTTAGATTTCCTCCTGCATAAAGAATCCATCCAAAACTGGAGAGGTTTCAAAGCCAGAAAAATCACTAAAAGAAACAAACCATTTTTTTCTCGTGTGTGTGTGTGTGTGTGTGTGTGTGTGTGTGTGTGTGTTTTAATGCCAGATTAACCCCATGTCCTTCTGAATAGTAAATCACTTTGTTTATCCCATGTTACATCCTCTTAGGAGTTGAGGAACCTGGTAGTCAAAAAAAGCCCCATTCCCCACTTTTCCCAAGATGATTAAGAAGAATAAAGTAAATCAGAGCTTCCTGTTTCTTCAATGGAAATTACCTTTAATTCACTAAGAAATTATATCATGGCAAATAAACTGTGACATGCAGGGAGATTTCCAAGCCTTATTTTGTCTTGTTTGTATTAAAAATTATGCCTTATCTTTCTATCATTGTGTTTATATAATATTATTTTATTCCCATCAAATATAGCACCCTCAAAAAGATATTACTATTTCTTCATTTTATAAACCAAATCAAATTTCATCTGTATTCAATAACTAGGTAACAGATATCTTCTAGGGGCCAGATACCTTTTGGGAGTCTGAGCTACAAAGAATCAGACAAGTCTCCTGACCTCAAAATATCTATCTCTAACAGAAGCATTGATGGCTTATTAGAAGCACATCCCTGACTTAGATGTTCCTAAAGCCCTGTTCTAAGCCTGGAACCCAGTGGTCAAAAGCTACAGTCCCTGTTGCAGTTGGCTAGCTGTATAGCAGTTCATCTGGGAACTTCACTTTGTATATCAATTGCAGGGGACTACTCAGAAGTCATTTTGACATCCTTATCCATCCTGCTTCCCTTTACAGGTCTATTTGTACCTAAACTGTCCTAGACACACGCTTACTTTCTCATCTTAGGTAGATTCCATCTGCCATCTTATGCTATTTTTCATAACTTTTTTTTATTGTAGTAAAATAGATATGACATAAAAGTTGCCATTTTAACCATTCTTAAGTATATATTTCAGTGGCATTAAGTACTTTCACACTGTTGTATTACCACCACCAGTTTCCATCTTCAGACATTTTCCATTATCCTAGACTGAAGCTCTGTATCCATCAAATAGTAACTCCTCATTCATTACCTGTCCCTTCAGCTCCTAGGCAACCACCATTCTGTTTTCTGTCTCTGTGAATTTGACTATTCTAGGTACTTCATAGGCATGGAATCATACAATATTTATCCTTTGGTGTCCAGCTTATTTCACTAAGTATAATGTTTTCAAGGTGCATCATGTATCCGAATTTCTTTTTTAAGGCTGAAAAATATTCTGGTATATGTATATACCATAGTTTGTTTATCCATTCACCCATCATTTTTCATAGCTCTTAAAGATGATTAGCCCTTCATTCCCCTTTGCTGCAACTAAAATAATTGTTTTTCCTAACCTCAATAGTAATAAATATGTGAAATTTGGTAAATAATCAATTAAAAACAAGTACACTGACTCTTATAGGCTTATGCCATAATTTGCCAATGGCAATGAATAAGAGACATCTTGTGAGAGCATCTATAAAAGCATTTTATTTGACTGGATCACTAGATGAAATGTGATTTAGGGCTTGCCTGGTGGCTCAGATGGTAAAGAATCTGCCTGCCAATGCAGGAGACCTGGGTTTGATCCCTGAGTTGGGAGAATCCCCTAGAGTAGGAAATGGCAACCCACTCTTTCCTGAAGAATCCCATACACAGAGGAACCTGGTAGGCTGCAGTCTATGGGAGTGCAAAGAACCGGACATGACTGAGCAACTAACAGTAAAGTGCACTAAGTGGCTTACATAGAGTAGTTGGTACTTTCCAAAAACCTGAACCAGGGATACATTAGCAGACCTAATAGGTGACTAGCCACCTCCTTTTTCAATGACGCATTTTTCCCAGCTTGGCACCTATGAGAGTTCTTAATGTCTAAACAATGTCTAAACCACCTCTAGGGGAGGAACTTAACAACTGTTACGTAACAGCTCAACACAAATCACTGAATTATTTCCCATTGGAACTATTGTATTTTTTAAGCCTTCCCACTAATTGTGGAATGAAGAGTTTTGTCTTGGCTTGTGGGAATTTGAAGCATCAATATAGATAATCTGGGGTTTAGGAAGAGTGGGTTGAAGTGATTCATTGCAGCCTCCTCTATTGAATCCTGCCTCAGATGGGCCCTGTTCCACTGGATAATTCCTGAACTCCATTACCTAGATTTTGAACTCTGAATTCCCTTTTATTTCTGTATTTTCCTATATTTCTCCTGAATCTTCTTTATTGTCATCACAACCTCTAGTTTCTGGGTCCCCGAGTCTATTCTAATTATTCATTAACTTGCTCCTGGGTTGCCTGCTTAACTGTTTCAAATATGTTATCATCTTAGCTTGCTTGCTTAATCTCTCCACTCTACCTGCCCCAGGAATTCATACTTGGCTTTCCTCAATTATGCTTCTTTACTGCTGTTACTGCAGAAGTTCAAGTGGTCTAACTAGTTCACAGAATCCACTAAGAAACTTCGCTTCCAGGTGTTCACTGCTGCTCAACAATCCTTTTATTTTCCTAATGGACCCTCGACTGAACTCTCAACAGCTATTTCTCTTCCATTCTTCTCAAGTTCTGTACCCCACCACTGCTGTATCACTTTCAGAAAAGAACCTTCAAAAGATGGGTTAAATTGACAGACACTAAAGTCATTATATCATGAGTTTATATCCCAGTTCTTCCACTTCTCCCTTGGACAAGTTACTCAACCTCAGTCACTCTGATCAGTTTCCTCATCTATAAAAATAGTGATAATAGAACCTACCTATAGGCTGTTGAAAGTTTTATACATGTGAGTTGAGAGTTAATATATGTGTGAAGAGTTAATATATGTGTTGAGAGTTAATGTGTGTGTGAAGTGCTTGGACCTGGGCATAGCATATAGTATTCTCTCATGTATGACAGGTATTACTGTTAATATCTTGTTTACATATACAAAGCCAGTAGACACTCTTTTCTCTCTTCCCCCAAAGAGGAAGTATGTTATATCTCCTTTTGGGGCCAACACTGCTTGTATTCATCTCATCTCTTTTGCTCCCTGAACTCTATTCAGTAACTGAATGATTACTGAGTGCCAAAGACATTACATATGGTGTGAGCATGAGAATACAACAGTGAAAAAAATACACAAAACCCCTCACCTTCATGGACCTTACATTCTAGTAAAGAAAAGGACAAATTAATAAATGATACCGTATTATCAAGTGGAGGTTAAGTGCTATGGAGAAAATCAAAGCTGAGATGGTGAGTTGGTGATGAGAAAGATGGAAGTGAGGATTCTACTTCAAATGCAATGGTCAGGAAAGGCCTCACCAGGAATTTATTAATAGAGAACTGTAGAAGACCAGGAAGTGAGCTACGTATATCTAGACAAAGACGCCTGAGCCACTGCAAGGCTGAGAGGTGCACTTTACTGAGACGGAAACAATTGGGAAAAGGTGGTTTTGGAGGAAAAGAACTACTGTGTTTTTGTTCCATTTCGGATGCCAGTCAGAAATCCAAGTAGGGATCTCAAATAAACAGGTGAATATAGTTCTCTGAGGTTCAGAGGAGAGGTCTGACTGGTAAATTCATCTTACCTTGATGCCATGTCATCAGCATGGCATTTAAAGCCATGAGTCCACGTGAGATCACTGATGGAGTGAGCGTGGGCGTAGAAGTGGTCCGTGGACTGAGGGGATACTCCAGCATTCGGGCAGACTGGGGGTGGCAGGGACCAGTACAATAAGTAAACAGTGAGGGAGAAGGGAAATCAGAAGAGCGGGCTTGAGAGACCATCCCAAAACGGAGTTGTATAAAACAACCACTGTTTTATTATGCTCACAGATGGTGTGGTCAGGTATTGGGACAGGATATGGCAGAGATGGGAATGTCTAGAAGCTTAGTTCAGTTCAGTTCAGTTCAGTCACTCAGTCGTGTCCGACTCTGCGACCCCATGAATCACAGCACGCCAGGCCTCCCTATCCATCATCAACTCCCGGAGTTCACTCAACCTCACGTCCATCGAGTCCGTGATGCCATCCAGCCATCTCATCCTCTGTCGTCCCCTTTTCCTCCTGCCCCCAATCCCTCCCAGCATCAGAGTCTTTTCCAATGAGTCAACTCTTCGCATGAGGTGGCCAAAGTACTGGAGTTTCAGGTTTAGCATCATTCCTTCCAAAGAACACCCAGGACTGATCTTTAAAATGGACTGGTTGGATCTCCTTCCAGTTCATGGGACTCTCAAGAGTCTTCTCCAACACCACAGTTCAAAAGCATCAATTGGTAGGGAAGACCCAAATGACTGAAGTGACTCAAGGCCAGAGGACTAAAATCATCTGGAGGCTCTTCACTTACATATGTGGTGCTCAGGCTGTGATGACTCGAAAGCTGGGATGAGCTGGGACAACTTGTGGCCTCTTTGGGTGGCTTGGACTTTGTCACAGCCAGGTGGTCTTAAGATAAATTCCTTAATTCGGGGCTCAAGATTCCAAGAGTGAGTGTTCCTACTAGCTGCAAGGCCTTTTCTGTTTTTGACTTTTTTCTTTTTAACAGCTTAACAGAGATACAGTTTAATTACCATATAATTCCCCCATTCAAGAATTTAATGTACTCACAGAATTTTCCAACCACCACTACAATTAATTTCAGAACAATTTAATTACCCACAAAAGAAACCCTGTGTACATTTAGCCATCACCCCAAATTCCTGCCATCTTCCCCCAACCCTGTATAACCACCAATTTACCTTTATAGTAAAAAGTGTAGATTTGCCTGTGCATGCGTGCTCAGTTGCTCAGTCATGTCTGACTCTTTGCGACCCCATGGATGGTAGCCCACCAGATTCCTATGTCTATGGGATTCTTCAATAATACTGGAGTGGGTTGCCATTTCTTCCTCCACGGAATCATCCCCACATCTGTCACATCTCCTGCATTGTCAGGTGGATTCTTTACCACTGCACCAGCCTTTTCTGGACATTAAACAGAATGTAATTACATGTAGAATCACAGATGAAATCACACACAACATGTGGCCTTTTGTAACTTGCCACAATACAACACTTAGCATAATGTTGTAAGGTTCATTCATGTTATAGGATAAATCAGCATTTTATTTTTTTTATTGCCAAATAATATCCCATTGTATAGCTATAACACATTGTATTTATCCAGTCATCCGTTGATGGACGTTTAGATTTTTTCACTTTTCGGCTTTTATGAAAAATGCTGCTGGGAACATTGGCTACAAGTTTTTATGTGAACATATGTTTTAATTTCTCTTGGGTATATGCCTACAAGTGGAAGTGCTGGTTCATATCACAACTCTATGTTCAACAATTTGAGGAACTTCCCAACTGTTTTCAGAGCAGCTGTACCCTTTTACATTCTCACCAGCAATGAATAGGGTTCCAATTTTCTCACATCCTTGTCAACGCTTGTTATTACATTTTTACTATTGCCATCCTAGTGGGTGTGAAGTGGCATCAAAATTTTTAATTGGGTAAAAACAATATATAACGTAAAATTTACCATTCTAACCCTTTAAAAATGTATAGTTTAGTAGTGTTAATACACCACATTGTTGCACAACAGATCTCCAGAACTTCCATTTTGCAAAACTGAAACTCTGCACCTTTTAAATAACAACTCCCTATTTCCCCCTCATGCCAGTCCCTGGCAACTACCATTCTACAGTATAACTCTGGTTTTAATTTGCACTTGCCTAATGGCTAATGTTGAGCATCTTTTCATGTGCTTATTAGCCATTTATGTATTTATTCAGTCTTATGACCCATTTTAAAATTGAATTGACTTTTTGCTATTGACCTTTAAGGGTTTATATTCTACATACAAGTCCTTTATCGGATATATGATTTACAAATATTTTCTCCCATTCTATGGGGGGATCTCTTCATTTTCTTTGTGGTGCTCTTTGAAGCATGAAAGTTCTTAATATTTCTGAGGTCCAACTTAGCTGTTTTTTCTCTTGCTACTGTTTTGTTGTCACATCTAAGAAAGCTTTGCCTAACTCAAGGTCACAAAGATTTAATCCTATTTTTTTTAAGTTTTCTCATCTAGGTCAATAATCAATTTTGAGTTAAATTTTGTATATGATATGATTCAACTTCATTCATTTGCACATGGAAATCCTCAACAAAATATTAGCAAACCAATTCAACAATAATGAAGAGAATCATACATTGTGATCAAGTGGAATATTTTCCAGGGGAATGAAGGATGCTTCAACATATGCAAATTTATCAGTGTGATACACCACATTAACCAAAGGATAAAATTCAGATGATCAAATCTTAAAAGTACTGAAGAATCACTGCAGCAATTTTAAACAGAGCAATACAGTCAGATACCCTTTTAAGAAATGTCAGTATTAGAAGTGCTTTGAATGTAGCGAGCTACAAAGTGGAATGTGGGTAAAAGATTGGAATTCATGTTTATTTTTATCTGCATAAGAAATTAAATTTTACTAATCTTGGATTAGCTGCACAACATGTCAATTACTTATGAATAAATATATAAACTTGTAGGATAGTTTAGAGTTTGAAATGGGAGAAGACTAACAATGGGAAAATCAGGATTCAGATACTATTATAGTATTCCAGTTGAGAAACAGCAAGATCCTAAGGACTTTATCAATTTGGATCATGAAGATGAGAGGTCTAGTTCAGTTCAGTTCAGTTTCTCAGTCATGTTCAACTCTTTGTGATCCCATGGACTGCAGCACACCAGGCTTCCCTGTCCATCACCAACTCCCAGAGCTTGCTCAAACTCATGTCCATAGAGTCGGTCATGCCATCCAGCCATCTCATCCTCTGTCGTCCCCTTCTCCTCCTGCCTTCAGTCTTTCCCAGCATCAGGGTCTTTTCCAATGAGTCAGTTCTTCACATCAGGTGGCCAAAGTATTGGAGCTTCAACTTCAGCATTAGTCCTTCCAATGAATATTTAGGATTGACTTCCTTTAGGATTGACTGGTTTGATCTTCTTGAAGTCCAAGGGGTCTAGGATAGCTGTTAGTTGTGGGCTGGGTGAAGTTGATAACAGTTGGTAAAACTGGTAAGACTCTGTCTTATTCATGCTTGTACACTCAGAACACCATCTATTCATCTAATGAATACTCGGGTCTTATTTGGATTAGCTGCTGTGCTTGGTGCTAAAGCTAGAGGATGAACAAGATACGTGAGGTCTTTGCCCTTGTGGAATTCACTTGGATGAGTGGAGGGCACTAACAATAAATAGTAAATTTAACAAGTAAGATGATACTACTTATATTGCAAACTCCAAAAGAAAAAAGCAAGTTACCAGGTAAGGAGGTAGGATGGTGTTGGTGGAGGTCTCTCTGAAGAGCCTACAATTGAGCTGAGCCCTAAGGGTTGAGGAAACCAGCCTTGTCAGAAGCCTGGGCACAGGATATTGGATGGAAGAAGCAAAAAGCACAATATGAAAAAGAGCGTGGGTGGTAGAGGAAGAGAGAAAGTCCTATGGGCGTGGAAGTGGGTAAAGGAGGAGGTATGTGGATGCGGTTGGAGAGAGGGCAGGCCTTGTCATGAGGAGTCAGGATGGTCCTCCTGCAGTGGGAAGACATTGGAGAGTCAAAGCAGGGAGGTAACCTTGTTGCCTTGAGGTTTTTCCTGTGGTCATGTATGGATGTGAGAGTGGGACTGTGAAGAAGGCTGAGCGCTGAAGAATTGATACTTTTGAACTGTGGTGTTGGAGAAGACTCTTGAGAGTCCCTTGGACTGCAAGGAGATCCAACCAGTCCATTCTGAAGGAGATCGGCCCTGGGATTTCTTTGGAAGGAATGATGCTAAAGCTGAAACTCCAGTACTTTGGCCACCTCATGCGAAGAGTTGACTCATTGGAAAAGACTCTGATGCTGGGAGGGATTGGGGGCAGGAGGAGAAGGGGATGACAGAGGATGAGATGGCTGGATGGCATCACTGACCCGATGGACGTGAGTCTGAGTGAACTCCGGGAGTTGGTGATGCACTGGGAGGCCTGGCGTGCTGCGATTCATGGGGTCGCAAAGAGTCGGACATGACTGATCTGAACCTTGTTGCACTTTTAAAAGACTGAGGGGGAATGCATTTGGGGAGGGTGGAAGGGGCAGAATCAGGAGTTCAGTTTTAGGCATTTGAAGTTTGAGCTGTGATGTTAAGCCTACGTTTAGGCTTGTTTCACTTATTTAGTTGAACTTGCAGGCATTTAGTTTTGTCTCTCTTTACTGTATAGGTCGTATGGAAGTTCTGCAAATCCACACCAGGCATTGGACTGTCAGTCAGGTTCGGGGAGGAGGAATAGCTGTCATATGCTTTTGACACTCTGAGCACTTTGTATTTGTGCCAGCAATTGTTATTGCCTCTCAAACGCAAACCCACCCTTCTATATTTGGCTTTGTGATGCTGGTGTGTGTGTGTATGTGCTCAGTTGATAAGTCATGTCTGACTCTTGTTACCCCATGGAATGTAGTCCGCCAGGTTCCTCTGTCCGTGGGATTTCCTAGGCAAGAATACTGGAGTGGGTCGCCACTCCCTTCTCCATGGGATCCTCCTGATCCAGGGATTGAACCCACCTCTCCAGCTTGGCAGGCTGATTCTTTACCACTGCACTACCTATGAAGCCCGATGCTGGGGTAGGACTCAGCAAACCACGTTTCTGCTTTGTCAGCAGGCTCTATGAGACTTTGTAAACTAGAACAATAGAGGGAAACTGGAAGACAGGAGAAAGAAGGGATTTGCTTCTTCCTGTTGATTTCCTGTGGGCTTCATGCTGGCTTCCTGTTCCTGTGAGCATCACTCAAGCCTCACTTCTTTACCTTGATATTGCTGGTTGATTCCAGGAGCGGCAGTTGAAACCAGATTGCAGTCCTCTCAACATTTGCCAAACTTGTCTCCTCAACCCCTTGAGGACACCGTCCCCAGCCTAGCAGTGCCCCCTCCTCAGAGACCTGAGTTCTAGCTCTGAGGAGCCCCTCCTCCAAACCTCTAAGTTTTTATAATTCCAACTTTTTCACTTTGTTTTTTCCCAGCCCTCTGGGTGATAGCTGCTTCCTGCAATTGCTACCTGTGAGATACCCTCATGTTCTTTCGACTTTTCAGCAACCAACTCTTTATATTCATGGTCTCTGATAAAAATAACTAGTGGTTTCTGTTTCCTGGCTATACTAATTGATACGATTAGATATTATCTCCTAGATACCTGGCTCAGTTTACACAGCAGATAGAAAACTGAGACCAACTTAGGCTGAATAGCCCATATCACACATCCACTAAGTGGTAGTGTTAGGATTTGAACCCAGTTCTGCTCTGTTTTATTTTGCCTGAAGCTTGTGCTCATAATCACTAATCACCTTCCTAATTGGCTGAAAAGCACCTGCTTTTCAATATTGAACTGTGGGTACAATTTTAAATTCTTTCTTCATTTTTATTGTTTTCCTTGTTCTTTTTACATTTTTATTTTCTAATTGTGGGATAATTGCTTTACAGAATTTTGTTGTTTTCTGTGAAACATCAACATGAATCAGCCAAACGTGCATATATGTCCCCTCCCTCTTGAACCTCCCTCCTGTCTCCCTCCACATCCCACCCCTCTAGGTTGATACAGAGCCCCTGTTTGAGTTCCCTGAGACATATAGCAAATTCCCATTGGCTATCTATTTTACATATGATTATATTCTTTGCAGCCAAAGATGGAGAAGCTCTATACACTCAGCAAAAACAAGATCAGGAGCTGACTGTGGCTCAGACCATGAACTCCTTATTGCCAAATTCAGACTTAAATTGAAGAAAGTAGGGAAAACCACTAGACCATTCAGGTATGACCTACATCAAATCCCTTATGATTATACAGTGGAAGTGAGAAATAGATTTAAGGGCCTAGATCTGATAGATAGAGTGTCTGATGAACTATGGAATGAGGTTCGTGACATTGTACAGGAGACAGGGATCAAGACCATTCCCATAGAAAAGAAATGCAAAAAAGCAAAATGGCTGTCTGGGGAGGCCTTACAAATAGCTGTGAAAAGAAGAGAAGTGAAAAGCAAAGGAGAAAAGGAAAGATATAAACATCTGAATGCAGAGTTCCAAAGAATAGCAAGAAGAGATAAGAAAGCCTTCTTCAGTGATCAATGCAAAGAAATAGAGGAAAACAACAGAATGGGAAAGACTAGGAATCTCTTCAAGAAAATCAGAGATACCAAAGGAACATTTCATGCAAAGATGAGCTCGATAAAGGACAGAAATGGTATGGACGTAACAGAAGCAGAAGATATTAAGAAGAGATGGCAAGAATACACAGAAGAACTGTACAAAATAGATCTTCATGACCCAGATAACCACGATGGTGTGATCACTGACCTAGAGCCAGACATCCTGGAATGTGAAGTCCAGTGGGCCTTAGAAAGCATCACTAAGAACAAAGCTAGTGGAGGTGATGGAATTCCAGTTGAGCTCTTTCAAATCCTGAAAGATGATGCTGTGAAAGTGCTGCACTCAATATGCCAGCAAATTTGGAAAACTCAGCAGTGGCCACAAGAATGCAAAAGGTCAGTTTTCATTCCAATCCCAAAGAAAGGCAATGCCAACGAACGCTCAAACTACCGCACAATTGCGCTCATCTCACACGCTAGTAAAGTAATGCTCAAAATTCTCCAAGCCAGGCTTCAGCAATATGTGAACCATGAACTTCCTGATGTTCAAGCTGTTTTTAGAAAAGGCAGAGGAACCAGAGATCAAATTGCCAACATCCACTGGATCATGGAAAAAGCAAGAGAGTTCCAGAAAAACATCTATTTCTGCTTTATTGACTATGCCAAAGCCTTTGACTGTGTGGATCACAGTAAACTGTGGAAAATTCTGAAAGAGATGGGAATACCAGACCACCGGATCTGCCTCTTGAGAAATTTGTATGCAGGTCAGGAAGCAACAGTTAGAACTGGACATGGAACAACAGACTGGTTCCAAATAGGAAAAGGAGTTCGTCAAGGCTGTATATTGTCACCCTGTTTATTTAACTTCTATGCAGAGTACATCATGAGAAATGCTGGACTGGAAGAAACAAGCTGGAATCAAGATTGCTGGGAGAAATATCAATAACCTCAGATATGCAGATGACACCACCCTTATGGCAGAAAGTGAAGAGGAACTCAAAAGCCTCTTGATGAAAGTGAAAGTGGAGAGTGAAAAAGTTGGCTTAAAGCTCAACATTCAGAAAACTAAGATCATGGCATCCAGTCCCATCACTTCATGGGAAATAGATGGGGAAACAGTGGAAACAGTGTCAGACTTTATTTTTCTGGGCTCCAAAATCACTGCAGATGGTTACTGCAGCCATGAAATTAAAAGACGCTTCCTCCTAGGAAGGAAAGTTATGACCAACCTAGATAGCATATTCAAAAGCAGAGACGTAAAAAAAAAAAAAAAAGCAGAGACGTTACTTTGCCAACAAAGCTTCGTCTAGTCAAGGCTTTTTTTCCTGTGGTTTTTCCATGGTTTTTCCTGTGGTCATGTATGGATGTGAGAGTTGGACTGTGAAGAAGGCTGAGCGCCAAAGAATTGATGCTTTTGAACTGTGGTGTTGGAGAAGACTCTTGAGAGTCCCTTGGACTGCAAGGAGATCCAACCAGTCCATTCTGAAGGAGATCGGCCCTGGGATTTCTTTGGAAGGAATGATGCTAAAGCTGAAACTCCAGTACTTTGGCCACCTCATGTGAAGAGTTGACTCATTGGAAAAGACTCTGATGCTGGGAGGGATTGGGGGCAGGAGGAGAAGGGGATGACAGAGGATGAGATGGCTGGATGGCATCACTGACCGGATGGACGTGAGTCTGAGTGAACTCCGGGAGTTGGTGATGGACAGGGAGGCCTGGCGTGCTGCGATTCATGGGGTCGCAAAGAGTTGGACACGACTGAGCGACTGATCTGATCTTATCTGATCTGAATGTAAGTTTCCATGTTACTCTTCCATATATCTCACTCTTTCTTCCCCTCTCCCTGTGTCCATAAGTCTGTTCTCTATGTCTGTTTCTCCATTGCTGCCTTACAAATAAATTCATCAACCCGTTATCAGACCCAGCATTTCCCAAACCATATCCCAGGCAACACTGTACTACAAGACCTATGAAGAATGTGTTCTGGGCTCCAGGAACCCGGCCTGCCATATACTGTACTCTCCAGAAGAGCACAATGAATGCTAGCATAACAAAGGCTCTGAGAAATTTTGCAATAAAATTTAAATGTGTAACCAGGCAGTTTCTCATAAACTTTCTAACTAGGGACATTCCAAGGATGTGGAAAATGTGGGATTAATCAATATTTAATGTATCCTATGCAACAGTAGTATCTGGTTAAGAGAAGGTTGGTGCCAGCAGTCTTGGAATGTTCTCACGACAGAGAGGTTGCTTTAAAGAATATTGGAGAAGGGGAGTCTGATCTTTGTTTAGATTATAGAAATATGACCTTAGATGTGTACATTACAAAATTTCAGCTATTTAGGGATTGTTAGGGAGTTTGGGATTGATATGTACACTGCTCTGTTTAAAATGGATAACCAACAAGGACCTACTGCATAGCACAGAGAACACTGCTCCATGTTGATGGGAGGGGAGTTTGGGTGAGAATGGATACGTGCATATGTACGGCTGACTCCCTTTGCTGTCTACCTGAAACTATCACAACATTGTTAATCAGTTATGTGCGTGTTAAGTAGTATGTGCGTGTTAGTCGCTTCAGTAGTGTCCGACTCTTTGCGAGCCTGCCAGGCTCCTCTGTCCGTGGGTACTTCTCCAGGCAAGGGAAACTGGAGTGGGTTACTATGCCCTCCTCCAGGGGATCTTCCCAACCCAAGGAATCAAACCCAAGTCTCTTATGTCTCCTGCATTGACAAATGGGTTCTTTACTACTAGCACCCCTGGGAAGCCCGTTAATCAGCTATGTTGTTGTTCAGTCACCCAGTCGTGTCTGACTCTTTGCGACCCCATGGACTGACTGTAGCACACAGGCCTCTTGGTCCCTCACCATCTCCCAAAGTTTGCCCAAATTCATATGCGTTGCATCAGTGATGCCATTCAGCCATCTCATCATCTGATGCCCTCTTTTCCTTCTGCCCTCAATCTTTCCCAGCATCCAGCGAGTCCACTGTTTTCATCAGATGACCGAAATACTGGAGTTTCAGCTTTAGCATCTGTCCTTCCAATGAGTATTGAGGGTTGATTTCCCTTGAGATTGACTAGTTTGGTCTCCTTGCTGTCCAAGGGACTCTCTGGAGTCTTCTCCAGTACCACTGTTCAAAAGCATCAATTCTTCAGCTCTCTGCCTTCTTTACCATCCAGCTCTCACAACCTTACCTGACCACTGGGAAGATCATACATAGCCTTGACTAATACAGACCTTTGTCGGCAGAGTGAGTCCCTGCTTTACAACACACTATCTAGATTTGTCATAGCTTTCCTACCAAGAAGCAAACGTCTTCTGATTTCAAGGCTGCAGTCACCATCCACAGTGATCTTAGAGCCCAAGAAGAGGAAATCTGTCGCTACTTCCACTTTTTCCCCTTCTCTTTGCCATGAAGTAATAGAGCCAGATGCCACGATCTTAGTTTTTTAAAATTTAGTTTTAAGCCAGCTTTTTCATTCTCCTCCTTCATCCTCATCAATCATCTATACTCCCATACAAATAAAAAATGATCAGCTATTTTCCAGTGCAAAATAAATGTAGAAAAAAATGTCAGCTGTTAGGTTAGTAAAAAAAGTAATTGCTGTTTTGCATTGTTGAACGTTGCCATTTGATATTGGAATGCATTCTTAAACAAATGTGGTTATACATCATTTTAATGTCCATTTCTCGCTTTATGTTTTCTTTTGCTAATGACATACCTGCTGTTTATCTTATGTTTATTTTAGACTATAGAAATAATGTTAGACAAAAAGCAGATTTGAGCAATTTTTTTATTGGAGTTCAAAATGAGTCATAAAGCAGCAGAGAAAACTCAAGACATCTACAATGCATTTGGCCCAGGAACTGCTAATGAGATGAACGTACAGGGCAGTGGTGGTTGAAGAAGTTTTGTAAAGGACACAGACTTGAAGATGAGGAGCATAGTGGCTGTCCATTGGAAGTTGACAAGGACCAATTGAAAGCAATCATCAAAGCTGACTTTCTTACAGTACGTGAGAACTTGCCAAAGAACTCAACATGGACCATTCTATGGTCACTAGGCATTTAAAGCAAATTGGAAAGGTGAAAAACCTCGATAAGTGGGTGCCTCATGAGCTGACCACAAATTAAAAATAATAATAATAATAATAATTTTGAAGTTGTCAAATAAGTTGTCTTCTCTTATTCTACACGACAACAACGAACCATTTCTTGATCAGATTGTGACATGCAATGAAAAGTGGATTTTGTACAATAATCTGCAAGACCAGCTCAGTGGTTGGACTGAGAAGAAGATCCAAAGTTCTTCCCAAAGCCAAACTTGCACCAAAGAAAGGTCATGGTCACTGGTGGTCCGCTGCTGCTCTGATCCACTACAGCTTTCTGAATCCCAGCGAAACCATGACATCTGAGAAGTATGCTCAGCAGATCGATGAGATGCACCACAAACTGCAATGCCTGCAGCTGTCACTGGTCAACAGAAAGGGCCCAATTCTTCTCCACGACAATGCCTGACTTGCACAATCAGTGCTTCAGAACTGGGCTATGAAGTTTTTCTTCATCTGCCATATTCACTTGACTTCTCACCAACTTGACTCCCAGTTCTTAAGGCACCTTTTTGCAGGGAAAATGCTTCCACAACCAGTTGGAGGCAGAAAATGCTTTCCAAGATTTCCTCGAATCCCGAAGCACAGAGTTCTACACTATAGGAATAAACAAACTTATTTCTCACTGGCAAACTGTGTTGTTCTTATTTTAATTAATAAAAATGTGTCTGAGCCTAGTTATGATGATTTAAAATTCATGGTCCAAAACTGCAATTACTTTTGTGCCAACCTCATATTTAAAACCGTGGACATGTTTCAAGTGCATTTTCAGTTCAAAAAGATACTGGCAATTCTTAAATCAACAACAAAGATCAGAATTAGGATTTGACTACTTCTAGAACCAATAATTTTTGCTTTCTTTCCTCTCATGATAATCTAGGGCAATTTATCCCTCTAAAAGATCTCCTACTTTCGTAATCCTAACCTATACAAAGCCAATAAATAGGAGTAGTTTACAACACTTATATTTAACCTTTTGACTATATTTATTTGCAAATTTACCTATGATGTAAGATATTTTACTGTAAAAAAACTATAGTTTAATATTTCACACATTTACTTATTTTTAAAAAGTGTGAACCCATTTGCATTTGTGTTTGAAATTGTGGTTCAATTGAATTTGTGTTTTATTTAAGTGCCAGGTAGTAAGTTTGGATTATACTCTTTAGAAATCAGTCAAAAAGACAATTTACCTGACTGTACACCCTACAAACTAGAGTTCACCTTTCTTATCAAACTCCATTCTAGAGAAAGCTGTCTCAAAAGTTGTCTTCATGCAACATTAATCAGTCTTAAAAAGGAATAACATTCTGATACATGCCATAATGTGGATGAAGCTTGAAAACATTATGCTAAGTGAAGTAAGTCAGACACAAAAGGACAATATTTTATGAGTCCACTTATGAGGTACCTAGAATAGACAAATTCATAGAAATGGTGGTGCGCAGAGACCGAGGGCAGGGAGGAATGAAGATTTATTGTTTAACAGGTACAGAAATTCAGTTTGGTGAGATGAAAAAGACCTGGAAATGGATACTTCAAGATGGGTGTACAAACAATGTGAATGTACTTCATGTGATGCAATTTTACGCTTAAGACTGGTTAAAAGGGTAAATTTATGTTATATATATTTTACAAAAATTTTAAAAAGCTTTTCCTCATGGATTCAACAAGTCCATCCAATTCATATTCATATTTGACTCCTGAAGAGTAACTAATCACATCTGTTATGGCTTTTGGGTGAAGTGACGTGAAATGAAAACTGCTCAGTCATATCCGACTCTGCAACCCCAGGGACTGTAGCCTGCCAGGCTCCTCTGTCCATGGAATTCTCCAGGCCAGAATACTGGAGTGAGTAGCCTTTTCCTTCTCCCAGGGATCTTCCCAACCTAGGGATCAAACCCAGGTCTCCCACATTGCAGGCGGATTCTTTATGGTATGAGCCACCAGGGAATGGCCTTTGGGTAGTGGCATTCCTTTTTTGTTTTTTAATTCAAGAAAATTTAATTGAAGGATAATTGCTTTACAATGTTGTGTTGGTTTCTGCTGTACAACAATGCAAATCAGTCATAATTATATACGTATCTCCTCCCTCTTAAGCCTCCCTCTCCCCTCCTATCCCAACTTTATAGGTCATCATGGATAGTTTTCCTACCACTGGGTTTAAGAAGTCTTTTTTTTTTTTTTCTGGAAAGATCCTCTAAATTGAGTAACTGAAGAAAATCTGAATACTATATTGAGAGTGGTAAGAACTTCAGTGAAAAGCAAAAGCAGATTCCTCAAGAGTCTCACTGCTTTATGCTTTACCACTGGCTGGTCTGGCCAGGTTTACTCGGGCCAGTCAACAGCCCAGGTTGGATGGCATCACCGACTCGATGGATATGAGTTTGAGCAAGCTTCGGGAGTTGGTGATAGACAAGGAAGACTGGTGTGCTACAGTCCATGTGGTCGAAAAGAATCAGACATGACTGAGCGACTGAACTGAACTGAGTCAGCAGCCATGATCCTGGTGCCGGTATAAAACGGTGTTAGGGATATAGGAAATTGGTGCTGGCCATTAGGTCTCTACCCTGGGCTAACAGAATACCGGCTTTCTCTCTGAATGTGTGCCCCTGCCAACACTGAGATATTTCTGAACTCCTTCTAATGAGATCTGAACTCAAGTTTAGTCTCCCTAAGCCGCGGCTCCTGGGCCTCACCCAGCTTGCCTTTCACTGTTGCTATCTTAGCAGACCTGACTCCTGATTTAGCCTTCCCACATTCCATCTGTCACCAGTTCTGCAGTTTCTTCCTCCACATCACTCTCTTCATCCCCTCGAATCCTAATTCAAGCCCTGGCAATCCTCTCCTAGGCCTTATTACAGGGCTTTTGAGAGGGCACGTTTTTGAAGAATGAAAAAGCCTGTTTATGAGGCAGACCCAAGATGTAAATTAGCCAAATTAACATACTCTGTGCCTACAAAGAAGGAAAACTATATTATATATAAAAATACATATCAAGTACCTATTATGTACAAAGTAACGTGCCAGTTACTTTCAGACCTCCTAACAAGTTTATGAGAGCAGGCGTTATAATTATTTTTCAATAATATTCTCAATACAGAAACTACTTGACTGGAGCTGTGCTTACTCTTCAGGAAGCACACTAGATCCTAGCGGCAAATATTACAGAGAGAGAGTTCCATCCGAGGCAGATGCCAGCTTGGCTCACTTTCAATCAGTCTTCAGATTTCCTCACTCCTGGGTACTTCTGTTCAGTCACCCAAGTCTAATATTTTCATAGTCAAATCCTTCTCTACTGCTTGGCCAGCATAGCTTATTCTTGCCTCCATGCTCATCAGTTCTGCACCTTTCTGAGTACAGTGTACAGAGAAGTATCTGGGCTTGTCTCCTGGGCTTCCCTCCCTGCCAGCCATGTTTCTAGCTCATCTATTAATAAAATCCCACTTCTCCTATGTTACTGCCTAATCATCTATTCTCTGGAAGTTAGAATTTGCACTAAAACTCCTTTTCCAAGTCATGTGGGTATTTAGTCATTGTTAGCCACTTCTTAATCTTTCCAGGTGGTGCTAGTGGTAAAGAATCTGCCTACCAATGCAGGGAATGTAAGAGACATGGGTTTGATCCCTGGGTCAGGAATATCCCCTAAAGGAGGAAATGACAATCCACTCTATTATTCTCACTTGGAAAATCCCATGGACAGAAGAGCCTGGAGGGCTACAGTCCATGAGGTCGGCAAGGAATCGGACTGAGTGTCCAATTCAATGACTGAGTGTCTGAGCACAGCCACTTCTTCAGTAAAGTTCAGTTCAGTTGCTCAGTCATGTCCGACTCCTTGCGACCCCATGAATTGCAGCACGCCAGGCCTCCCTGTCCATCACCAACTCCCGGAGGTCACTCAGACTCACGTCCATCGGGTCAGTGATGCCATCCAGCCATCTCATCCTCTGTCGTCCCCTTCTCCTGCCCTCAATCCCTCCCAGAATCAGTGTCTTTATCCATAAAAACTGGGTAGAGGTTTGAATAGGAAAAATCCGTATTAAGACAAAAATATATATTTAACTGAGAGTATTGGTTTCCTTCCTTCAGTGTGACTTCACTCTGTGAGGAAGTGAAGCAGCCTCACTGGGTTTCATCTCCACTCTGGGTTTCATCTCCACTACTAGGGGGAAGGCCCAGAGGCAAGGGAAGGCACAAGTATTGTGAACCCACAAAAACAAGGCAGGTTGGCAACTCATTGACGCTCCTTTTTGTATTTTTCAAAAAATAGCCAAAAAATTAGCTAAATCTTTCCTTAGGTCAAAGGCTGCTGTAAGCAGTACACTTTTCCAGTAGGTGGCAGTATTTTCTTTCTTCAGGTTAAATAGACTTCAATTCGCCTGTTTGTTTTTTAGTTTTACTATTGAGTTAGTAAACTGCAGGTGACAGTAATTAATGAAAGTGACTTTTCCCACTTTCTTTAAAAAACAAAACAAAACAAAACACTCTCGGAGGCTTCCGGAAGCCCCAGGTGGGCAATTTCTGTTTTGGTTGCAGTTGATAGCAAGGTATATACTGAGATAGCCTGTGCTGGAAACCTTTTCCCCATTTTCTGATAGCGATTATTACTAAGTACTAGCTAGTGATAATAACATTTTGGAGAAAATATTTCAAGATTTCCTGCTTCTGTAATAATAAGACAAAACAAAATTAAAACGTTGACTCTAGAATTCTTGTTTTGGGGGTAAAATATTCATTAAATTATGCAGATACCTTTCCTGGCTGGCTAATAATGAGCTTAAGAAAATTATTCACATACCCTATTTTAATGGTAACACCTAAATTTCTGCAGCTCCACAGACCTTTCAATACCCCAGCAGATGGTTAGGTGCTGTCACGTGTCTCACAGAACTAAATGGTGCAGAAACTAGGTTTGAGGGAGGAAGAAAGAAATGATTGAAAATCCAGGGACATAGGCTGGAGTTAAAGAAGGAAGTGTTAAATCCGTGGATAATATCTCAGACACTTTATCTTCAACACTACTGTATTAGCGAGAGTAAAGAGGCTGGATTTGAAGCATGCGTTTCACAAATGTCTCAAAGTACTCATAAAGAAAGCCACAGGTTGCTGGAGAAATGTTCGAGGGCTCTGTGTTTTCACTTAAAACATGGGGGAATTGTCTGGATTTGGTCACCAAGTCCTCTTGTGCATATTCAATTAATATCAGAAGGCACCGAGATTTTTAGGTTTTAGGGTATTTTTAACCAGTTCTCTACTTTGGAGATCAGCCGAGGCCACTTTCCCAGACCTCCCTGTGCTGCCTGGCCTCAGCGCTGCACCCCCCACCCCACAATTCCACCCCACCCCCTGGCGCGGGCGGCCAGGACCTCTGAAGCCCCCTGCCCGGCCCAGGCCTCGCGCACTCTGCAGGGCCAGGTGAAGGCTGCCCAGCCCTGCGACGACGCAGACGCGCTGACAGGTGGCCTCGCCCGCCTCCTTGCCGCCCGCGGCGGAGCTCCTCTCCGCTCCAGGCCCGCAGCCGGAGCCGCAGCCGCAGCCAGGGCGCCAGGCATAGTTTCCCGGAGGGCCCCCAAAGTCGGGCGGCTTCCCCAGGGGAGAGCGAGGCCCCAAAGGGGCCGGGGCCACCCACAAGAGCAAAGGACATCTGAGATCCGACCCGGGCGAGGGGTGAGCAGCCCGGGAACTTCTCGCGCTCACAGGACATGGGCCGCACGGAGCCTCGTGCCCAGGCACTTTCCAGCCCTACAAACGACCCCTCGGCCTCCTCCGCCCTTTGCTTCTGCGACCCCCGGAATCCGACCACACCCCCAGCGTCCTTGACCCTAGGTCTCTGCCCACCCCTGGGCCCCAGTAGGGCCGAGGGGTCACCGGAGTCCGCGCACCACATTCACAAGGACGAGCAGCCGGTGGCAGCACCGCCCCCGCTCAAGCACCCTCCGGGTCCCCTCCCGTCCGCACTCCGGCTGCTCAAGCGCCCTGGCCCCTCCAGAACAGGCAAACAGCAGAGGGCAGGAATTTACTTGGATCCCTCCCCTTCCCCAAACTTCTTCCCTCTCCGCCCCGCCGTTCCTCCAACCCGACCCCTCTGCGCCATCTGGCTCCTCCCTCTCCGCTCTCCTCCCCTTTTCTGGTCCCCACTTAGGAATCCACCTCCCCCCACCCCCGCCGCCGGTCGGGTCCGGGGATCCTCCCCCGACTCCCCCCGCGTGCCGCCGCCGCCGCCGCCCGGGTTCCTCTCCCCCCGCTTGGGCGCTCCCTGCCAAGCCCATGATGTAATGGTGTATGTTAATCAGTAGCATGTGGGGAGCTCCGGCTCGGGCGGCTCAGTCCTCAGCGAGCCTACACTGGAGGCAGCAGGAGCGGCGGCGGCGGCGGCCCGATCCCGCAGCGCCGCACTCTCTCCGCGCCGCCCGCCCCGACGGCATGGCCCGCAGCCCGCCCTCCGGGCGCCCCCAACCTCGCTGAGAGCCACAGCCGCCCCGGACCCGCGCGTGGGGCCCCGAGCCGCCGGGATGAGCCGCTCCGAGGTGAGCGCACTCTGTCCTACGCCCCAGGCCCGGGGGCCCGCTTCCCGGGGGCCTTCCCCCGCTTCCGCTCGAGAAGTTCTGGGAACCGGGAAACAGGGGTGCTGAGAGCGAGCCGCCCCTCGAGGGCTGGCCGAGTCGCTGGGCTCTCTCTACTTCGCCGCTGGCGGCCACCGGGACAGGGTTAGGACTGGGGGAGCCCTCGAAACCGAACTTTTCTTCTTCGCGGTCGTTCGGGGGCGTGTGCCGGCGGCACTGAGCCGCAGTCCCCACGGAACCGCCCTGCCCGCTGGGGGAGGCAGTGCTGTGGGCGCCGACTGTCTCCGCGCTCGGCTTGCGCCAGTGGCCGTGCCGACTTCGGCCTGGGACGCGCGGGCCAGGCGCTGGGCCGACCGGACCCGCCCGTAGGCGGCGGGAGCTGGGGCAGGATGCCTACAGCACACACTCGAGTACACACGCACGCACACGCACGCACACATCTGATCGCTCAGGGCGAAGCGGACCCTCAGAGACCTCCCGGGTGGGCTGGAGCCGAGCGGCTCGCGGGAGCCGAGGCTCCGGCTGCGCCTCTGCCCGCTGGGCGCTGAGCTCTGGGTGGGGAGAGTTTATTTTTGTCTCGAGCTGCTGCCGCGGCTGCTCACGGCCTAAATCCAGAGGGGCGCCTGGCGGTGGAGATGCTGGCTGTTGCTGTAGATGGAGCTGCAGCCGTTCGGCTGCTTCTCCGAGAGGAGGAGGAGGAAGAGGTGGCGGAGGAGGAGGAGGGAGAGGAGGAGGAAGGAACTCGGGCTGCCGCGCCTCCGCCTCTGCTTTGCATTAGCCCCCACCCCCACCCCCGCGCCCCTTCGCAGCCGCAGTGCAAGTTTTCTGCGCGAGGAAGATCTGTTGCTGGTGCGGGCGTTTGCAGGCACAGCCCCCGAGGCCACCCCGGGCGGGGTGTGTGGGGAGCACTAGCCGTTCGCAGCGGCAGCAACAGGAAGCCGTGCGGTCTTCCTCACGCACCTGGGAAGGAGGCTTCTTGCCTTTCCCAGAACGAGAATAGCTCCTCTCCAGCATCCGGGTGCGGAGGGGGCGGCCGGAATTTGGGGGACTAAGACCCCGCGGCGCGCCCCCCTCCGCCCCCTCAGATGCACTCGCTTCCCGGCGCACTCCCTCGCTGGCCGAGGTCTCACTGCAGCCTTTTCTCTCCTTCCAGTGGTGATCGCCACTCGGGAATGCGGGTGTGAAGGGTCCGAGCTGCTGCCCAGCAGGGAAGAGACCCCGGGACGCCGGAAATCACCATCCCGAAGCTGCGAGAAGAGGGGAGGGGGAAAGAGAGCCTTCTTCATTCAGTTTGTGTGCCTTGTGGGGAAATTTTTTTTTTAATCGTTATTTTTTTAAAAAAGAAATATTTCCGTGCTACTGTCTGTCATCATCTCTGGGGAAATCAGCCAGAACCACCAGAACGTAACTGAAACCAGACGAGAGAGGCAGGAGCCGAGGCAGTACCTGCAGCGTCCGGGCACCAGAGCCACCTTGGAACGGGAACGCGTCTCCGGCGGCCGCGGGGCTGCGGCTCCGCCAAACTTTGGGGCGGGCGGGGCGGGCTGGGGCGCCCCGGGGGCTTTGTAGACTGAGGGCCGCCCCCTAACCATGATGTTTCGCGACCAGGTCGGGGTGCTGGCGGGCTGGTTTAAGGGCTGGAACGAGTGCGAGCAGACCGTTGCGCTGCTGTCGCTGCTCAAGCGCGTGAGCCAGACCCAGGCCCGCTTCCTCCAGCTTTGCCTGGAGCACTCGCTGGCCGACTGCGCCGAGCTGCACGTCCTCGAAGGCGAGGCCAACAGTCCGGGTAAGTGCTCGGCCGCCGCCGCCGTCCCGCGGTCCCGGTTCCCCTCCCCACCTCCAACCGCCGCTGCCCAGCCTCGGGCCTGGCCCCGCCCCAGATCGCCGGTCCTTGGGGACCGAACCACCGCGGCCCCCGGGTCCTTGGCATCTCCCCCGCAAGCCGCCCGCGCCCCAGGCCGTGCCGCCCACTTACCTCCGCTGGCAGCTTCGGGGTTTTTTTTGCCCACTGTCAACTCCTTCAGTTCATTCCGTTTGGTAGCTACGGTAGCATGAATGATTGATTTTTCTCTCATGCAGTTTCCTGGGAAATAATTAAGTCAGGTCACGTAGAGTCTGGATTTTCTGGGCTTTTTTTCTTTCCTCCTTTTGGGCAACGTGGCTCTCTGGATTTCAGCAACACATGAGGAAGCCTGAGACTGCCCTTCAGAAGCTGAGCTTTGATTAGGCTATATGAGTAACATATGAAAACCCAATTTTACATTCATTTTTTTCCCCTCCACCGATATTCCAATTTGAGAGCTCTGTTTTCAGAATAATTTGTAGGTGATGCTACAGACTATTAAAATGATATTTGCATTTCATATACTACGTGGTTATACTTAACTATCACGACTTTGTTTATATTGATACGCGTCTTATAGAAAGGGTCTCATAGGGAGCAGGCATGAATCAGTGTCTTTAACGGTTTTGTCAGGAAACTTTACTGAACATAACAGAATTGTTTCCTGTTACCCTGCTATTGTATTTACAGACACCTCAACTAGTATAGAAAGTGAATATACTGAGATATATTCAGCAGTTTGCTGTTTGCTAGCATGGGTGGTGACAGACTGGAATTATATCCGGGGCTGGGGGTAGGGGGTGAGGGTGGGGGTTGGGGAAAGGTCTGTTGGTTGTAATTTGGGATGGGGAAATTCTTTAGTTCATGCTGCAGCAGGATGGTGAACAGAGCCCCCAGTGTTTATGCAGAGAAAAGAATGCAGGGTCCTCTTCCAGCTGTTCCATGTTAGAGCCGCCAGCCTGCAAGACTCAGCAGAGGTCTGGGCTGCCATTTGATGACAAGGTCCAGTTCAGGGCAGCAGGGCCTGGGAGACACCAAAGTGAGTGTGCTGACGGACCGCAAGAGGGAGGCTGGTCTGCTGCTCACTCCTCCTCCCTGGTGTGGTGCTCACAATGCTGGACACACTAGGATGGGATGTTTCCATATATAGAATCATAGGCTGGCAGTGACCACTGGAAATCTTCACAGGCCTTTTCCTGACCAGACAGGACTGCACCCAAAGGATCCAGCGCTGCCTAGTATGGTGGGCCATTCCGAGGGAAAGCCCACAAAGCCCTAGGGGATTCAGCCTGAACCTAACAGCCCACCCTGGGTGTTACTCACAAGGGTGGCCATGGCAGGGCCCCCTTCCCCTTCAGTTCTGTCTTTATACATAGCTGGAGGACCAGCCTCCTTCATCAGGGTGTGGAAATATAACTAGGATAACTGATGACCTACTCTCTTTACTCCCATTCTCAATGTGACAGGGTAGCCTGGATCACCTGCTTGGTTTTTCTTTCTCAGGTTTGATGAACAAGGTTATATAAACTTTAAGTACAATTTAAGTACAGTAATTTATGTTGAATGCTTGACCTCAGTGCTTGTAGGGACTGTTTAAAATAATGATATTAACCTTTAGGTTACTCACACGTTTGAGCAACCATTTTTCCCTTTGAGTAAAAGAGAAGACTTTTCCCTAGTATAGCAGCCATCAGTTTAGTAAGTCAATAGATGTGTGAAATTAAAAAGAAATTTCTTAGCCTAGGTATCTAATAATGTAATAAACTGAGAAAAAACTGAACTTCTGTGAGTTTAAAAAAATCATTTGGTAATTTTTCCCCTACATTTTTTTTTTAAACCATATTTACTTGTGTAAGCTACCTACCTGGTCATGATGTTAAATGCTGTAAATATATGAAACCGTAACTATTATGTAATATAGGGAGCATTTTCCAGTTTCGGGATTAATCTTTCAACCTGAATATTTTGCTTCCTTGGAAACTTTGCATTTGTGTTGTTGTTTGGCAAGTACAGAAATTCATTAGTGAGGTCATGTGATAGTTTGGTTTACATCTGCATTAGGAGGGGGATCATAAAGAGCAATAAGATTTGTCACAGAATGCCTGAGTCTGGAGCACAGCTCTCTTAAGTATCTGGAACCTAGCCGAGAACCAAGAAAGGGGCAAATATGCCTACTCAGCAACCGAAATAGATGGCATAAAGTCTGGGAGAATACTTCAGACCCTCTTTCGGAACTTACTCTTATTTTAAATAACAGTCCTAACTTTTTTTTTTTTTTTTTTCTTATTTGACAAATGATCTATAGCACATACACGGTAGCACAATTTAGAATGGGGTGAGGAGCTGCTGTAACCAACAGTGAAAACTGACCCCTGACAGTTTGACAACTAGGAAATAGGAAAATTATAGCTTTAAATATAAGAACTGGGAGCAAAAGCCCTGAAGGTTTGGGAATATTAGGGTAGGGATTCTCAACTGGCCTTTCAGACATTACTTTGCAATTAGCTAAGTCCATAATTGCTATTTACCATTAATGAGAGTGAAGGACCAAAAAAATGACCAAAAAAGATACATTTTTAAATACATTCTTTGGGAAGGAAGGGAAATCTGCCATAAACACTGCAAATACTAACTCTCAAGGTAATTAACCTCCAAAGCTCTTTTGGTATGTAAAGCTATTACCCATTCAGAAAACTAGGCTGTTAGAATGACTCATTCATTGGCTGGCTGATTTTTCCTATACCAAAATCCTCATATATCACTTACCTTATTTTGTAATTATGAGTTAAACAAACACATATTTCTTCTGGAGTTGAGAGATTTTAAAATGTGGTAAATGAGAATGAAATTCATATCTGGGGCTTGATGTCAGTATAACAGAATTAGTGTACACTTGGCTTTGTTTTCTCCAGGACCAACTTTAAATAGGGAGATAATCCTTCACATTAAACATGGTTTATTTGAAATCTGTGGAATGTATTTTGATACTAACTTTCTGTTCTTTTAAATTTAGTGTTTATTGAGATTCTAGAGGTTCACTGGTTCATCCTTTGCCTCAGGTTCACAGTCATCAGAGATCCAAAGACATCCTTTAGTTAGTCCTTATGGATGTGTGGTTCACTCCGGATTTAGTCAGTGGTTACTGGTCATGATCAGTTCTCTGAGATAGAAGGTTGTTTCTAGAACCCTCATAACCTCAGATACATGTCCTTCAGCCACCAGCCTAGGTTACAGGTTAGCATTGTGATTTCTGCACAGTCTTAGTATGTAGATGACTGTTTCTGATGCTAAAATGTCATTTGATACCTAAAAATGGAACCTGTTGACTTTACTTGCAGTTCTTCAAAGAAAAATAGATTCTGTGGCACTGGTGTATGACTTTTGTCATTTAAACTTGAAATGTATTTTCCAGTGGAAATAGTGTAATAAATGGAGATTCACAAGTGAATCCACAGACTTACTAACTAACAAAGCAGTTCATATTTTGTGGAGAAATTGCATGTTTGTAATAAATAAATGGCAAAAGGATGGTTACTGTATTTATAAATAAATACAAGAGAAAAGATTACCTGAAATGGTAATGTTGGAGATAAAGCTAATTGTGGAGAATGAAAAGAACTTGTGGGTGTATTTATTCTCTTTAGAGGATAAAGATGTTAATTCTATGATTTTTTTTTATGATTTTTGGTTTCCGTAGTAGAGGTATGCTGCATCTGAGTTGATTTTTTAAGTCAAAATTGAGTAAAAGGAAAGCAAAAGAGCATGGGCTTTCCTGATGATATTTCTTGGATAAGATCTTGTTTGTCGTTCTTCTGCTTTTTCATTCAACAAACACTTACTGACTGCCTACTAGTTTCCTGGCCTTGTGTCATGCAGTGGGAATGCAAAGGTAACTTGCTATATTCCCATGCCTGGTCCATGGATACCCAGTAAATGAGTAAATGACTAATACCGTATCACAGGTGCAGAGGCATAGCAATAAAAAGGGTGGTGGGGTGGGGATTCTGGAAACACTATAAACATACAGGTAACTGCCTGAGGGAATCAGGGAAAACCCCACTGCAGAGGATATAGCTTGAGCTGAATTTTGAAGGGTGAATAGGAGTTGGTTTAATATATAAAGAGGATTGCAGAGAGCAGGCATGAAGCTGTTTTCCAAGCAGAAGAGATACCATTCGTAGAAATGTTGTCTTATGAAAGGGCCTGGTTGTGTGCAAGAAATAATGAGTTCTTAGTGGTTGGAAGGCTGTAGAATGCTGGGCTGTAAGAGACAGAAGTTAAAACAGAAGTGATGTTTGTGCAGGACTTTGCAAACTAAGGAATTTGATTTAATCCTGCAGAGATGATAGAGAACCCAAGAAGACTTTTAGGCAGAGGTGTCCTGAGAATGAGGAAAGAGGAAGAGAGTTAAAAGATGAAAGAGGGGTTTGTGTGTGTGTGTGTGTGTGTGTTTACACTTTTGGGAAAGCTTTCTAAGGTATGCATGATTTTCTGAAAGGCGAACATGGGAGGAGTGAGGCAGATTTCCATCCTGGCTTCATGGTGGTGTCATCAGCCCAAGGCAGCTTTGTTGCCCTCAGCATTGCTGTACTGGGGAGAAGGAAGGGTTGAGATAGTGAGGAAAAGAAGGTATTATCAGGTGGCCATTTATTTATATCCATAGGAGGGAATATGTCTAGAGGATTCCTAGAGTATGAATGTTGAAATCAATCAGACTAGGCTGGTCAATTAATTTCTGAGTCTTTGTTGTAGTTCAGTCACTAAGTCATATCTGACTCTGTGACCCCATGGACTGCAACATGCCAGACTTCCTTGTCCTTCACTATCTCCTGGAGTTTGCTCAAATTCATGTCCGTTGAGTTGGTGACGCTAACTATCTCATCCTCTGCCACCTGGTTCTCTTTTTGCCTTCAATCTTTCCCAGCATCAGGGTCTTTTCCAGTGAGTCAGTCAGGTGGCCAAAATAGTAGAGCTTCAGTTTCAGCATCAGTCCTTCCAATGAATTTCAGGGTTGATTTCCTTTAGGATTGATTGGTTTGATCTCCTTGCTGCTCAAGGGACTCTCAAGACTCTTTTCCAGCACCACAGTTCAAAAGCATCAATTCTGCATTGTTCACCCTTCTTATGGTTTGACTCTTACATCCATACATGTCTACTGGAAAAACCATAGCTTGTCTGTAGAAGGGAGCTAACAAAACTTTGTTATTGTCTGGAAGCTACTTGTTAACAATTCAGTGAAGATCTATTCTTTCCCCCAGGTTTAAATTTTCCTGTATTAATATGGAATTTATATAAATAATGTTTTCCTAAATAAGACATCTTTTATTTAAAGGATTATCTGAACGAGATCAAAGATGATTTGGAACCCTGAAAAGATACATCTACTTCGTTCTACTTCCTATATTTTAGATGGCGCTGGTGGTACAGAACCTACCTGCCAGTGTAGGAGATGCAAGAGATGCAGGTTCAATCCCTGGGTTGGGAAGACCCCTTGAAGAAGGGAATGGCTACCCGCTCCAGTATTCCTGCCTGGAGAATCCCATGGACAGAGGAGCCTGGCAGGCTACAGTCCATGGGGTCTCAAAGAGTTGAACACGACTGAAGTGACTTAGCACACAGCACTTTGTTCCACCTCCTATATTTTAGCTGTATTGTTCTATTCTATATCATTATTGTTGTTCAGTCATGAAGTCGTATCTGACTGTTTGGGACCTGAAGCATGCCAGGCTTCCCTGTCCTTCACTATTTTTCACAGTTGTGCTCAAACTCATGTCCATTGATTCAGTGATGCCATCCAACCATCTCATTCTTTGTTGCTCGCTTCTCCTCTGGCTCTCAATCTTTCCCAGCATTAGGTTGGGTCCTAAAAAAGACACCACTGAAATCAATTTTCCCAAATAACTTGTCGACACTTTTCCCCTTTCGTTGGTGAACATGAAAAGGAGAAATCATTTTGTGGAATGAAATGTATAGGGACTTTATATCAGAAACACGTTTTACTTTGAGTGTTGTAATTTTCTTTCCGTTGGTCTGGGATGACAGGGAGCAGGTCACACACATTTGTGATCTTGTGAATAAGTTGGATTTGGTTGTTTAGCTTGGATGCTCCAAGGCTTCAGCAGATGAGTATGTGTTATAAACAGGTCCCATCAAAGCAACTAGAAGGCCGACAAACTTAACAGCAGTCAAATTGGTTTGTTTATGTTTAAATAAACAAATGAGAGTGAAATGAGTGTCAGAAGCTCTGAGAAGTAACTGAAAACTCCCTAGTATATCCTGCAGAAGCTTAATTCTAATATGAATTGACAACACTAGAGAAGAAAAAATACCTCTCTTCCTTGACCTGAGGAGAAATTTGGAGGTTTTCATCCATGAGGGAAGTGCCTTATGTAGTTCATTTGCTAGGAAAGCTGTCGTGCTCATAAAATCCTTTTTTTCTTTTAAACATATAATTACTTTGAGTTTTTAGTCTTTTCCTTCCTTTCCATCTTTTCTAATCATTCCTTCCAAGTCTGAGTTCATCCGAGTCACATAGATTAAGATGCAGAATCATACGTCTCCTCTGAGCTATTTTTTGCTTCTGTGGAAGCCGCCTGAGGCAGGAATCTCCTAAGGAAAGCAGAACTTTCAGAAGAGAAGCCAAGCTTTCTCTTGGGTTAACCAGTCAGGGTGTGGGCCTTGCCCTGAAGCCTGCACCCCAAGAGCCAGCTCGGAGCACAGAGGAACCTGCTGCTTTTATGTAGGAGCATTTTACTCCTTGGGCTTCCCTGGTGGCTCAGATGGTAAAGAATCTGCCTGCAATGCAGGAGACCTGAGTTCGATCCCAGGGTCGCAAAGATCCCCTGGAGAAAGGAATGGCAACCCATTCCCATAGTCTTGCCTGGAGAATTCCATAGACAGAGGAGCTGGGCAGGCTACAGTCCATGGGGTCATAAAGAGTCGACTGAGCAACTAACACTTCACTTTCATTTCACTCCTTAGGACTCCTAAGCTAGTTCTAGGGTTTTGTTCTCACCAAGGTACCATCATTTTAATACAGTTTTCCTTGCCTTGGTTTACCAGGGGGATAAAGGCAATCAAATGATTCAGTGGTTTCTTTTATACTATAGATTAAACTGTTAAATGGTACCTGGAGAAGAGTATCTGTTAAGAAACTGTGGGACCAAGTTCCTCAGTACACATAATTCACCAAGTCTTGCAGCCAAGTGCTGGGAGCTGTGTCCAGAGGTGAAGTAGGTGTGATGGTTCCCCTCAGGGATCTTAAACAATGTATAATATATACAGATGATCCCTGACTTATGGTGGTTTGAATTAGACAGTTTTTTGACTTTATGACTCAAAAAGCGATGTGCATTCTGTAGAACTCATTCTTGGAATTTTGTATTTTGATCTTCTCCCAGGCTAGTGATCTTTCTATGTTCCTCTCTGGCGATGCCGGGCAGTGGCAGCCCCCAGTCAGCCACACGATCACCAGAGAAAACAACCAATAGTCTTACAACCATTCTGGACCCATTCTGGTTTTCACTTTCAGTACAGTATTCAAGAAATTACATGAGATATTTTCAACATTTTATTGTAAAATAGGCATGGTGTTGGATGATTTTGCCTAATTGTAGGCTAATGTAAGTGTTTGAGCACATTTAAGTGGGCAAAGCTAAGCTAGGTGGGTTAAGTGTAATGAATGCCTTTTCAGCTCCTGATGGGTGTATCAGGAGGCAGTCCCATTATAAGCTGAGAAAGATCTGTGTTTATAATGAATAGACCATAAAGAGTTGCTAAATTCTATGTTTCCAATGAGAGAACAAAACTGGACTCTAGTGAAGGGGAGGGAACAGGATGGGTTGGGTCATCCAAGAAGTAACGGATAAAAGACGTAAACTCGAATCAGTTATTTGGAACAAGTAGCTCTGGAACTTATGAGATTCTTGCCTTTTTAGTACCTTTAATGAGTGTTTCATTAAGAAAACCACACGTATAGGAGGTGTCTGCTGGGCATATAAGGGGCAGACTTCCTGAGCCTTTGAAGGATGAGTTGGAGTACATTAGAAAGAGGGGAGCCTGGTGCATATTGTCCATCAGGAATCTCTTCTTTAATGGAAGAAGGAGCAATGCAAACATTCCTCAGATTTCTAACATATTTAAAGGAAGAAAATAGTACATCAGCTCACCCCAAATATTTATCCCCAAAATTACCCGTAAAATTATGAGAGTTTTGTTGGCTGCTTTCAGTAGAATACTTTAATATGTTACTTTGATCAGAACTAGCATTAAGAAGAAGCATCTTAAACACAGGAAAAGATTAAAAGTGTCTTAAGCCAGTTTTCAAAATGTAATGTGCATACAGATTGCCTGGGGCTCTTGTTAAACTGAAAATTCTTATTGAGGAGGTCTGTAAGGGGGCCTGAGCCCCTGCATTTCTAGTAAACTCGCAGGTGATACTGCTGCCGCAGGTCTGTACCACACTTTGAGTAGAAAGATCATTGTCTATTAGAGGTGAAAGGTAATTTAGAGGTAATTGGTACATTGGCTTTCAAGTTTTATGGATGAGTATCACGAATTTTTGTTTGCACATGAAAATTTATGTGAAACCTTATGGGAAGTTGATGGTTTCTGCCTCCCAAACCCCATCTCCACCCCCAACACTAACTTTTCAAGGAGCAGTTTGACATCTCTGATTTCCCCAAGCTCAGAGACAGTCAGCCTGAATTGAGTCTGAGATTGAGAAAGGCAGAGCTGGGCTCTGTTGTAGCATTTCCCGAGCTTCTTGGCCATAACCCTGCTGGAATTTCCAGGCATTCTAATGGTCAGTGTCTCATGGAAAATGAGGCATCAGGAAAGATTCATTTTTTGCTGATGCTATGGACTCTAAAGTTGAGCTGGAAAGAGCAGGAGTGTTAATCCCAGAGACCGGATGGGAGAGATCTCTTCCTACTTCCCCAGTATGCTCCTGCGAAGCGCAATCATTGGAATTTCTGAACCAGCTTATCCTGATCTGTCAGTAGAATTCAAGTGTTTGTGTGCGCAGCATAAATACATATAGAATATGGATTTTCATTGTGTACATTTCTATCTGAGTTAGTATGTGCACCAAATATGTGATTTAAATACGTGCCTAGAATGGCAATGTAAAAACCATTTTTGGATTTCTGAAGTTGTAAAGGAATAAGAGGGGAATCATCAGAAGCCTCCATAAATAATGATGTCTCTGAGAAGGAGAAATGGAGAAAAAAAGCAAATTCTGTACCTTGTAAGGATACGTGAGGTCAGCAGTGATTTTGTGGGAGATACCAGAAGAATATCTGGAACTTTATGTATGAACATTTGGATGAGGAAATAGGAAGCAGCCTGGTTTTCCTAAGAATAGGAAGACTGGGTCATGGAGAATTCATGTCATTTCCCTTTTGATGGGAGATAGGAAAGGAAGAGAGATAACATTTTTATTTACGGAGAGACTTCTGTATTCTGAGCAGATTACAGGAATTCTGGTAGGTATCCCGTATCTAAGTATCAGCATAGCCTTTGACAAATCCCCTTACTTCTTGATGAGTAAAACGGAGACCTGGGGGCTAGATGAGAGGCTAATTGTGTGCCCTTAGAGTGACCTCCGATGTTGGCCTTATGGGAGGTCTTTGGTGCTGTGCCCTGGGGCTCACTTGTCCTGCATCATTATTCCTGTTGACTGTGACAGCCTGGAGTCCCCAAGAAAGCAGAGTCCAAGACAGTGGCTGGCATGCAGATAGTTTATTTTGGGCAGTGATCCTGGGGAACAGGGGTGGGGCTGGGGAGAAGAGAAACAAGGAAGGAGGGGAAGCTGGCACAAGCCTATGTGATCAAGCCAGTCACTGTCGTGAGCTCTGGGGACCTTCTGAGGAGCCAGGCAGTCTGTGCCTCAGAAGGGACAGACACGGTGGGTATTTTATCAATGGGCTCCTCTCTCCTTGGCCAAGAGCTGTCCCAGGGCACTAAGTCCTTGCACTTCCAGGTTTGTACATGTGCAAGTGCTGGCCTTTCCCACAGTGTCCCAGCTATGGTGTCGGAGGATCCCTAAGGTGGAGAGCTGGAGAGAAGTGGTTTGACGGAGGTGGCATGCTGTCAGCTTACAACTGCTGGAAGCTGGTGGCCACAGCAAGGACGGGGATGTAAAAACTGAGCTGAGAAGGTGTAGTTATTATATTTGTGGGTGGACCCTGAGGGGTGGCTCAGGCCTTGATGACAGAATCATGATCCAAAGCATTAGGATATAGCACGATGGCTGTAACACTTCTAAGTAAGATGGGCTCCTATTTCTTGAGCACCTGCTCTGTGCCAGGCACCTTGTTGAATTCTTTGCATACATTATCGCATTTATTCATCCCAGCAACCCTTTGAGATGAGGTGGAAACTGTCATTTTTACGTTCTTCAGGGAAGAAACAAACAGTTTGGCTTCATAACTCCTCCATGTGCTTCTCCTCTGCAGGGATGCAGTATGTATTTCTTTAGAAAGAACGCGTGGCCTCTTAGTGACCTCCAGAGTCCCTTCTAACCTTAAGATTCTATGACTTCTGTGAATCAGGAATAAAGATAAGCAAACTTTTCCAAAACTGTCTAGAGCTGAGGAGAAACAGAGAGAGAGAGAGAGAATATGAGTAAATGAATGAAGTAGTGAATGAGTGAGAGTGGTCTTAAAGTCTTCTTCAAGTGATTTCCAGTGTATTCCTCCTGGGTTACAGATTTGTGGTGCTTTGTTTAGAAAATACAAAGTAGAGGAGAAGGAAATGGCAACCCACTCCAGTATTCTTGCCTGGAGACTCCCATGGACAGAGGAGCCTGGCAAAAAAAAAGGAAAAAGAAAATACAAAGTAGAGGGATTTTCTGTTCTTTTTTAAAGTAGGCATTGAGGTGAGGCTAAGTCACTATGAAGACTAGGGTCACCATAATTAAAAAGAGATGTAATGAACCCAATTCAGTCTCATTTCTTTTGGGTCACACAGTAACAGTGATAAGTTCTGAGTGTGTCCGTCCTTTATTAGCAAAGTAAATCGTAAATGCAGCCTATGTCTCCAAATCTTTTTTGTTCTCTGTAGTTCTAAAAGTGACTAGAGGGGAGTTTACTGGTGGCCTAGTGGTTAGGGTTCTAGGCTTTCAGTGCTTTGGCCCTGATTCAGTCTGTGGTCAGGGAACTGAGATCCTGCAAGCCACATGACACTGTCTAAATAAATTAAAAGTGACAATAGGATATTCTTTTTATGGTAAGAATATCTTCCATATCTTCGATGAGATATCTTTTATCCCCCCCCCCTTTTATATCTGTCAGGCACTGTGCAGATAGCTACATACACACACAGATTATTGACTAGATGAATGATATAAAGATGCAGAACTAATGGTTGTGAAAATTAAATGCAATCTATTGTAATAATTAGGTAATGTGCTTATTATTACTGAGAGTCCAGCACATAGTAAGTGCTTAATAACTGGTTTCTTTTGTTTTTATTGGAGTATAATTGTTTACAATGTTGTGTTAGTTTCTGCTGTACAGCAAAGTGAACCAGCTGTGTGTGTACACCCCCCATCCCACCCCTCTAGGTCATCACAAAGCACCGACTGAGCTCTGGCTTAATAACTGGTTTCTGAATTATTATTATATTGTGTATACATATGTATATAAAGCAAGGTAGCATAATACTTTGTAGATAATACAAAGTAGCCCAGGGGCGGGGGAGCCTGGTGGGCTGCCATCTATGGGATCGCGTAGAGTCGGACACGACTGAAGTGACTTAGCAGTAGCAGCAGCATAATACTATGTATATAATACAAAGTAATATAATACTGTGTATCTAATAAAAAGTAGATTTTGTCTCCATTTTACAGGTGAGGAAACTTAAAATGTGCTGAGATCACCAAGGTGTTTGTGATTTAAAAGCCCGTGTTTAATGCTTGCCACTGTAGGAATGCTGCAGATCTTTTCCAGTTCTTGGATAAATAAAATGTTGGTGTTTAAAAGAAAAGTACTTAAGGATATTTAATGGTAGTTCTAGTAACATTTTATAAATTCAGTCTTGGAAGAATTCTTTTCCGCTTGTCCATTTTAATGTTGCTCTTATTTATCACATTTTAATCCTATGTAGCTTGATATGGCTCAGCTTCTTTTTTCCTCTGGCATTAAAAAAAAAATTAAGTAAAAGGCATTGATTCAAACATTTCCCTTCCTATTAGGAAGATTCATGGGACGGGAGGCTTTTACTGCCTCTGTCTGAACAGGCAGGACTTGGGGAAGGAAACAGGCTCGGCAAGCTGCAGAGAGGAAAGGATGAGGAATGTGTTATCTAATAGCTCGTGACATTCTTGACTTTGACAAACTAGCAATTGATGAGCTGGGTCAGGATCTCCTTAGGATTTGGAATTGGGTGAAGCACCAACTTGAGGGCTGTAAATTAAAACAAGCTCTCCCGTTGTTTGTAAATGGTAGACATTTTCTGAAGATTAGTTTAGGAAAACATAGGTTATAGGTGGTCTAAGAGTGAGTTCTACTTATTTCATTTTCTAGCAGCATAAAATTAAGGAGGTGAAAGAGACCTTATCTACTCCAGCCCCTCTGTTGAAGATTTGATAAGACTGAGGTCAGCTAAGGGTACCTGCTTGTAGGGAAGGGCTGTTGCTCCACCCAGTTGCTTCCTGACCATCTATGACCTAGACCTCGGTTTCCCGCAACTTTCCCACAACTGAGTCGGCCACCATGGACACCACATTGAATGACTGTGCTGGGCACGGGAGATGTTCTGTTTATTTGATTGTCAAAGACATTGGTCATTGGGATGGTCTCCTTCCTCAAACTTGTTTCCAGACTCCGCTCTTTTTTGTTTCTTTACTCACCATAAAGCACAGATTTGTTTTCATTGGAGAATGATTAGCATTCATATTTTGAAATGGCAGAGAATTATAGTGTAGGAAGGTTTGGCTTTATTTTGGCATGTTTTTATCACAGTTCTGGTAATGTCCTCTTGGTTTATGCAGGATCTGACTCAGCCACTGGCGTTACCCTAAATCCCAGCAGAGAACTGGATGTCATTTCATGACTGCCCCACTGCTTGTAGGAGGGATTTCATTCACTGGTTGTTGGAGCAGTTCCTTTGCACGAAGGTGTGGTGGAGCAGCCGAGACTTGCCCTGAGGATGTCTCCTGGCCCCTCAGGGCTCACTGGCACCCTGCAGACACCTCCTTTACAGCACTTGTCTCAAGTCTTTGTCATTGTTGACCCTCCAGACTAGTCTGTATCTTAGTAACTTTAGTCCTCCAGCACCAAATATTGGCTTCCCTGTGGCTCAGATGGTAAAGAATCTGCCCGCAATGCAGGAGACCCAGGTTCCATCCCTGGGTCAGGAAGGTCCCCTGGAGAAGGAAATGGCAACCCACTCCAGTATTCTGGCCTGGAGAATCCCATGGACGGAGAAGCCTGGCGGACTACAGCCCATAGGGTTGCAAAGAGTCGGACACGACTGAGCAACTTCACTTCACTGAATATTGTGCCTGGACTTAAGTGGTTTTGGTACATTTTTGTTGAAAAAATGGATAAGTAAATGCAAAGAAATTTAACTCATAGCCCTTGTCCATATGGGGCTTACATCTTGGATGTGAGAAACATCTAATTGCATAAAAGTTGAATAGTAAAACAGAGCAAGGTGATAATCCTAGTGCTGTTACCAAGAGATACAGGAAAAAGGCCAGATAAGAGAAATAGATGCAGTTACTTTTCAGTCCCTTACAGAAGACATAGGGTAGTATCTTGGTATCATCACTTAGAAATGTATCACTGTGTAAAAATGGTTTAAACTCTCTGAGCCTTAGTTTCTTCATCTGTGAAATGGAGTTACCTCTACAAGAGTCACAGGGCTATTACAAGTGAAGTGGGATCATGTATGTGTAAAGTGCTTTGTAAGCTGCATCCTGTTATAGAAATGCCAGGTGATGTTATTCTGAAATGACCAATTGAAGCAATAGGATAAAAAATTCAGAGTGTATACTACAGGGAGCTCAACCTAGAGCTCTGTGACAACTTAGAGGGTTGGAATGGGGTGGGGTTGGAAGGGAGGTTCAGAGGGAGGGGACATATATATACTTATGGCTGATTCACATTGTTGTATGGCAGAAACCAGCACAACACTGAAAGCAATTATCCTCCAATTAAAAATAAATTTAAAAATAGTATATGTAAAAGAAATTCAGGAAGATTGGAGTTTAAAAGATCCAGGAAAATATAACATTGGGTTCTTTTTTTAGAATTTTTGCGTGTTAGCAAGAGCTGAAATAATCACATGGTTCTCTTAATGAATACCAGACACCTCTGGGCCTGGATCAAGGCCTGGATGTGATGGGACTTGTAGCTGATGGCCCAGAGTCCCCACAGGTTAGCCTGGCTGTAGCTTGTCAAATTTCAATTTGTGTCCACTTTCATCCGTTTAATTGATTAGATCATTGAGTGCATTCTCTTCCAGTATGAAGGACTTCAGATGTCAGTGTTGAAGAATTTCTTTTGAAGGAACCTATATATAATGCCGTATGGTGACTGCTGTATTTCTGCCTGCAGATATTCTGGTGTGAGTGTTCATGGAGCCACTGAAACATGCCACAGGGGTTCTGTACATTAATTGGCAGGTCTGAATTCTTTAAAAATGTGTGATAATTAACTTTTTGTTTAAGTTTTATTATTAAAGAGATAATTTTGGGGGGAAAAGTTATTATCCAGCTTAAAACTATGCAGGAGGAAACCTTTGAGTATTTTTGCATATCTCAGCTAAACAAGCAAATAATTATGCTCTGCTTTTTATTCTTTAATGTTATCTTCACCTTTACCTTTCATTGAACAAGTGTTAGTTGGAAACGAACAGTCTTTTACCATTGTCCTCGTTTGTTGGTTTGTTTTTTAAACAAAACTTCCCTATTCTCACATTTTTCTTTCACTGGCAGAATGAGCTGTGTTAGCAAATTTTCAAGATTATTGTGGTATTTGCAGAGTACAGCTAAAATATTGAAATTGTGAGCTGTGAAATCAAAGTTGGACCTTGTGTGTGATTCTGATATCAAGGTGCTGATACATTACACAGAAATCACCGTGGTGCAGTAGTTTTGGTAGGAATAATCTGGACAAGAATTGCTGCTGCTACTGGTTTTCTTTAAGACACTCCGGCATTTTCATTGAGAGAGAAAGGTTCCTAGAATTAAAATAGGAAATGCTGGGGTGTTTTGTTGAACTCCACAGGAGGTAAAATGGCTAGTGGTGTTCAGGAGCTGCTCAGTTCTTGGACAGAGCAGACTGTGTGTGTGTGTGTGTGTGTGTGTGTGTAGACAAATCAGGAGGTGCCTTCCCATCTCTGGTGCTCCCATACCCTCTCTGCACATGACCAGCTCGGCACTTAGCACACTGGCTTACAATTACTGTATTAGCTGAGGAGTGGCTCCAGAATAAGGGAAGCTACAGAGATGACAACGAAATGCACATGGAGTTTTGGATTGGATCCTGGATTGGGGAAAAATACTGCCATAAGGGATATTGGGACAATTGATGAAATTTAAATATAGGCTCTAGTTAATTGTGAATGAGTTGAATGAGTGAAAAATTGCTCAGTCATGTCTGATTCTTTGAGACCTCATGGACTGTAGGCTGCCAGGCTCTTCTGTCCATGGAATTCTCCAGGCAAGAATACTGAAGTGGGTGGGTAGCTATTCCCCTCTCCAGGGGTTCTTCCTGACCCAGAGATTAAACCTGGGTCTTCTGCATTGCAGTCAGATTCTTTACTGTCTGAGCCACCTGGGAAGCCCCTGTTTACTATAGGGGATAATATTATATTACTTTTAAATCTTCTTAGTATTATCCTTATGCTTTGATCACATCAGAAAATATCCTTATTATTAAGAGATGCATACTGATGTCTTCAGGGGTGAAGGGACATGATGTCTGCAACTTATTCTCAAGGGATTGTCATGTGTAAGGTGACACAGATTAAGAATTGGTGTATCAGTGAAATGCACCTTCCCTAGTGGCTCAGGTGGTACAGAATCTGCCTGTAATGTGGGAGACCTGGGTTCGATCGCTGGGTTGGGAAGATCTCCTGGAGAAGGGAATGGCAACCCACTCCAGTATTCTTTTCTGGAAAATTCCATGGATGGAGGAGCCTGGTGAGCTACAGTCCATGGGGTCACAAAGAGTCAGACACTATTGAGCGACTTCACTTTCTGGTGAAATGTATGCAAGAATGCCTTTCTTAAAATAAAAAGTTCAACACATTTACCTTTTTTGTTCTTGGTATCCTGCAGCACTGAAACACTGGCTCCAGGAAGGCAGGGCCTTTTTTTGTTGTTATCACCCTCGTGTAGGTTGCCAGATAAAATACAGGATGCCCAGGTAATTTTGAATTGCAAATGCACTATGAATAATGGGACATACTTATATCACTTATACAAAAACAAACCTGTTTTGATATATCTGCAATTCAGAGTAAAGTGGAGTACCTGTATTTTTATTTGCTGATGTTGGCAACCCTGTCCCAGGAGCAGCAGGGTAGGTGCATCCAGGTGACGACCTACTGTTATAGGGAATGAATGGCGTGGCTTTTAGGACCCTGATCTGAAGTCTCCTATTAGATAAAATCCATTATGTCTGAGCACAGAACTGGGACTTTGCTGGTTCTTGGACTTGATCTCCTCCTCGTCCTGCTTCTTTGATGGGTCTTTTCTCTTTGAGCTGATGCACAGCTTTCACCATTTCTCTGTAGTTGGTGGAGTCAGCTGGGTTACATTTTATGTTACCTACATGACACTCCTGACAGCTTTAAGATCTTCTTCTAACATATTTGAGTAGAATGGATACTGGAATCTGTTTTGACAATTGTTGAAAACCTAGGCGGTTGCTATAGCACACTGGTATTATTCAGTGAACCTTTTAAAAAGATGTGCACCCTGTTCAGGCAAATAGTATTTTATAGGATTTAAATGATATTGATGTTCACAGTCAGATTTTCAAATATAATGCTCCTAGGGATTATACATGTAGTAATCCCTAGGAGCATTATATTTCCATATATATATTCCATTAATTTTCCTCACCAATGCAGTGATAGTACATGCAGTGATCTCTATTACCAGTGCCTTTTAAAATGCAGGTGTAGAGTCTTTAAAATACCGTGAGTCTATTTCCAGCTGTCCCATTGATAACCTTCCCTTGAAAAGTGACCTTTGAGCAGTTTCATGAAGAATGAATATTTATAGTATTTTCTTGCTGAGCTGCTAAAAGAGGGGTCTATGCAAGTAACAGGTGGCTTCAGTTGGCCTGCGTTCACTGAAATGTGATTCAAATAAAGCATTGCATTATTTTACCATTGGAATTGTGATTATGTGCTAGAGTGACTTCATTTTTGGCAAATTTCGTGTGAGTGTTGAGGTTTGGGTTTAGGGTGGGTGTCTTGCATGTTCAGGAACAGGAGAGCTTTATAGATGAGACACAGCAGCTGAGGGATGAGACATCCAGGATCTTCTTTATGCAGCAGAGGAATTTTTACCAGTGTAGCTGTTGTTCTTCTGGGCTTTAGTTTTAAGGGCAACTGTTCAGATGAACATTTTAGACCTAAGTGTTCTTTCCTCTTTGGAGAGGGTTCTATCAAATAATTATCAGTGAAGTGCTTAGCACATAGTAGGCACTCACAGTAAAATTTGTTCAATAGAATGAATTAGATAATTTTGTTTGGGATTTTATTTTACTTTTAATATGATTTAATTACTTGAAATAGAAGATCTTTCTGTTACTGCCCTTTACCCAATTGCTTGGCAACACAATTGTTAACATGTTTTCTGATTAAAATAAATGTTCCCATCTAAGTTTATACTAGATAAGATTATAATATAAAGAATTAGAGGCATTCAATGGGTGAAATGGAATTTGTCACAAAAGCTATTTCTGAGAAGTCTGTTTTAGTAAGCATACTTTCTTCTGTGTCTGAAAAGATTTATCATATTGTACAAATCAGGTCCTAGCAAACTGAGTAGAAGAGTTTTTTTAAAAGCCAACGTTGTTTTATAAGAAGAATTACATTTCTATGGGAGAAAATTTGAAAAAGAGAGGTCACATAAGTAACCCCTATAATCTTATTTCTCATTTTATTGAATATATTTAAGAGTCTTCTTCCCTACCATTAATACACAAGTACATTTTTTTACACACATACACAAAATTAGAACTATATGAACATATTATAGTGGTAGGTGTGTGTTTATGTACTGTCTGTTCCAACTCTCTTTTAAAACTTAATACATCATATTTTAATGCATCACCATTTATTATTTTTCTTACAAAAGTATTTTTAATGATTATGTTGCCTTTAATGGTATAGCTGTGCCATAATTTCCATGATTTATTAAATCAAAGCCTTACACTTGGTCATTTAGGTTATTTCCAGTTTTTTTACAATGTTGTGATAAATAAGCTTTAAAGCATGGTTATTACTTTGGGATCCATGCCCAGAAGTGCAAGTTCTGGGTTACACATCCTTATATCTCCATTTGTAGTATATTAATAATCATATTATCCTTCTCACAGTTTGGGCAAATGACTGTTTTTGTGAACATTTAAGTATTTAGCTCATCTACATTCTTTCCTTGCTGGGAGAAATATCAGTAACCTCAGATATGCAGATGACACCACCTTTATGGCAGAAAGTGAAGAGGAACTAAAAAGCCTCTTGATGAAAGTGAAAGTGGAGAGTGAAAAAGTTGGCTTAAAGCTCAACATTCAGAAAACAAAGATCATGGCATCTGGTCCCATCACTTCATGGCAAATAGATAGGGGAAACAGTGGAAGCAGTGTCAGACTTTATTTTTGGGGGCTCCAAAATCACTGCAGATGGTGATTGCAGCCATGAAATTAAAAGACACTTACTCCTTGGAAGGAAAGTTATGACCAACCTAGATGGCATATTAAAAAGCAGAGACATTACTTTGCCAACAAAGGTCCGTCTAGTCAAGGCTATGGTTTTTCCAGTGGTCATGTATGGATGTGAGAGTTGGACTGTGAAGAAAGCTGAGCACCAAAGAATTGATGCTTTTGAACTATGGTGTTGGAGAAGACTCTTGAGAGTCCCTTGGACTGCAAGGAGACCCAACCAGTCCATTCTAAAGGCGATCAGCCCTGGGATTTCTTTGGAAGGAATGATGCTAAAGCTGAAACTCCAGTACTTTGGCCACCTCATGCAAAGAGTTGACTCATTGAAAAAGACTCTGATGCTGGGAGGGATTGGAGGCAGGAGGAGAAGGGGAGGACAGGGGATGAGATGGCTGAATGGCATCACCAGCTCCATGGACATGAGTTTGAGTAGACTCCGGGAGTTGGTGATGGACAGGGAGGCCTGGCGTGCTGTGATTCATGGGGTCGCAAAGAGTCAGACACAACTGAGCGACTGAACTGAACTGAACTGAACATTCTTTCCTACAATGGTTATTTTTAAAAACAAGAAAAGAAACCTTTGGTAGGTTCTTACTTTGCAATACATTTCTTCGATGATATTTTCTTTCTATATTTATGATCCAGCTGTAGTTTTTCTTCTTTTTTTTCTGTCTTTCCATAGGGATATTTGTTTTTGCTTACTAATTTATGATCCCTCTTTACCACATATTTTTTCCTTCCCATTTCTGTATAATATGATTTGATGTTCAGAAGTTTTAGATTTTGATCCATTCAGTCTGTTGGTAGGAAAAGGATTTTTGAGAGTAAGTGATATTTCTGTCAAAAGTATATTTTCTCCTCTGTATGGTATCATTTAGTTTTTCAAAAAGAAGGAAGAGGTAACCACTTAGTCTTAGTTTAACCCCTTTAGAAATGTTTTAAGTTATTAAAACATACATAAGTTATGCTATTCTAAGAATCAAGACATGTCTGCATTTGCATTGTTTGAATAGTATACCCAAAACTCAATTAGTGCTTTCATCCTAGAAAGTTCTCATTTTGGAGTTTGGTCTATTTTCTATCAGGACACATTGGAGGTGGGACAAGAGTTAAAGTGGATAAGTGATTCATTGTGTGTGAAATTTTCTAAAGACGGAGTAATTTACGTAACTCATCTAGCAGGAATGCCCAGACACGGAGATGGAAACAATGACTGCGATAGGCCTGTCACAGCTGATGATTTTCTGATTCATAGACACCTACTGGGTCAAAAAGCCTCATGCTTTTCACTCCAGGGATGGAATTTTGTAACCATATGTGGTATGAATACTTTGTTTTGATTTTTTCATGTTGATATTTTTCTGGTCCATTCTGCATCAGACTTCTGTGACCAATGTAAGTAGCAAGATTCAACTGTATGTGAAATTATTTCAGAAGCCAAGCAGCATTTTTTTTCTTTTCTTATAAATTTATTATTTCCCCAGCTTTATTAAAATAGACTTGACATATAACATTGTGCAAATTTAAGGTGTGCAACATAATGATTTGATATATGTATGTATTGCAAAATGCTTACCACAGTAAGGTTAGTTATATATATCACTTCACATAGCCAAGCAATAATAGTATCAGAGTCAATGATGCTCAATGTGGGGAGTATGCGTGTCCTTCCAGAAGGTGATAAGGTGACTTGTGGCATTCATTCCTTCACTAATTTTATTTTATGCCTATTCAAAACTACATTTGGTATGAAGCCATACCTGTGGTGTTGGAAATTGATATTCCACAGTATACATGGCATTGTGTGTGTGTGTGTGTGTGTGAGTCACTCAGTTGTGTCCAACTCTTTGCAACACCATGGAGTGTAGCTCACCAGGCTCTTCTATCCATGAAATTACTCAGGCAAGAATACTGGAGTGGGTTGCCATTCCCTTCTCCAGGGGGTCTTCCCAACCCAGGGATCAAACCCAGGTCTCCCGCATTGGGGGCAAATTCTTTACCATCTGAGCTACCAGGGAAGCCTACATGGCATAGCCTTTTCCTTAATTTGAAAGCAAAGTCCATTGCTTTAATTTGTTTTAATCATGATAGCTTAACTTTAATTTTCAAATAAGTAGAAATTCCCTCTTTGCCTCAATGTCCATGTAGCTCATTTCTTCATGTCCTTCGGGTCTCTGCTCATATGTCTCCTCAGAGAAATTTTCCTAACCACCTTCTCTTTAAGTCCCTTACCCTGGTTTCTTTTATTCACCATGTTCATCGCTATATGACATATTACATTATGTATCTGTTTATCATCCAAACACCCCAGTAGAATGTAAAGTCCATGGAGAAGGATGTTGTCAGTTCTGTTGACTGCTCATCCCCCACTGTATCAGAAACGGAACATGGAATACAGCAGGCACACAATAAATATTTGTTGAATGAATTAATTCACTGATTATTTGCATGCCTGTGATGTGCTAGCACTATAAGTGGTGATAAGTGCTGTGAAGAGAAATAAAGCAGGATAAAGAGACAGAGAGATCCTAAAAATGTCTATCTTATAAGGGTCTCAGTTACAAAAGGTAAGAAGATGCTGATTAGACAGCCTTATCTTCCCTTTTCTTTCTCCCAAGTGTCTTTGAGTCGCCCCTCCCAACTGTGTCATGGCCCCTCTGGCAGTTGTGCTGAGGCTTTCTAAGGCGTGACTTTACATTCTTTTCATGCCTCACTTCAAGTTGACCTTCCCACTTGAGTGAAAATCCAAAAGTGGTCAACTCTTGAGTTTGTATTTCCCAGACCTCCAGGTAACAGGCTTCCCAGCAGCTTGCTCCTTTCAGAAGTAGCCACAGGCTCCCTTAGGGTTTGAGATAAAGTCAAAGGTTAGTAAGTGTTCAAGGGTTCTTTTATTTAGTTTTCTTTTTTTTGTTGTTCTAATAATCATGTGATTCTGAACTTGTTATTTGAGAGATGTATCATAGAAAGACTTGCAAGTGTTAAAAATGAGAGTTCCTTATCTCAGGCCGGAGAAGGCAATGGTACCCCACTCCAGTACTCTTGCCTGGAAAATCCCATGGGCAGAGGAGCCTGGTAGGCCGCAGTCCACGGGGTCGCTAAAAGTCGGACATGACTGAGTGACTTCACTTTCACTTTTCACTTTCATGCACTGGAGAAGGAAATGGCAACCCACTCCAGTGTTCTTGCCTGGAGAATCCCAGGGACGGGGGAGCCTGGTGGGCTGCCGTCTATGGGGTCACACAGAGTTGGACACGACTGAAATGACTTAGCACAGCATAGCATAGCATATCTCAGGCCTGTCCTTTTCCCAGTTACTTCTGTTGCTTGTTATTCAGACCTTCCAAGATCTCAGCTAGTATCTCTCAAAGGCAAACTGGTGTGGCCCAGAGAGGATGTATGAAGTCTGTTCTTTGGTTATCGCCATGAGTGAATTTTAGCACCCATGATAGGGATACCCAGCATCCTACAAGACATGAGACAGGAGACAGTTGTGCCCATGGGAAAACTGTCCTGTCCAGGTGCCCCCAGCATAAATGCTCATTCTTTTCCAGTCCTTTTCAGCAAGAGTAGTTGTGGCCTCTGGGGGCGGTTTAGAACCCTGTGAAATGTTGTTTTTGAGTTAAGGGGTGATTTGCAACTGACTTTTTTGTTTAAATGCCTATTTTTATTCATTTATTTATTTGGCTGCAGGGCATTTAGTTGTGGCATGTGGGATCTAGTTTCCTGACTAGGGAGTGAACCTGGGCCCCCTGCATTGGGAGGACAGTCTTAGCCACTGGACTACCGGGGAAGTCCCTTGCTACTGACATTTAATGGGCATGGCCAAGGAGGCTAGAAATCCTGCAACGCATGGGGCAAATGACCACCTTGGAGAATTTCCCTTCTTCCTGCTTGACTTTCCAGTGTCCACCAGATAACAGGGAAGTGAAAACCCTATTGATAATGATCAGAGCCTGTGACCAACTTTATAAACAAAAAGTACTCTGCACAGCTTGGCTGGAAGGGTGTATTTTGTTTTCTTCTGGACTTTACCAAGAGTCACCTTCCGCACTGGCACCATTACTTGTGGTTTGTAACTGGCTGTCAGTTGATGTGCATAGCTGTTGTTGTATTCATAGAGATAGAGGCGAGGATCTGACTGCTTCATTTTGTCTTCTGGAGATCTGGTGTCTGAAAATGTACCTATTGTGATGTATATTATACCATTATAAATTATTTTCCTTTTATTTCTCCTTTATATTGCAGCTAGGTCATAATGCTGATTTATTTGAAGTGCCTGTGGATTAGGTTATATTACCTGTGATTTTCATTACAAGATTGTAAAGGGGGCATGGAGCCTGATGAGGTTGAAAACCTTCACTTAAACCTGACAGCAGTTATATTTCTTACTACTCTTCTACATGAACACTGTTTCAGGCAAATTCGTTTGCTCTGCATCCTGCATTTTCTTTCCCTTCACATGTGCCTCCAACTATACCTTCTGCTCCAGATTCCTTCCATCACCCCCTCTATAAACCCCACTCACCCATCAGAGCACAGTTCCCTAGGCAGCCTCCTGGAGTCATCATTCCTCAACTACCAGAGCTGGATGACTTTCTGTTTTTTTCAACTACTGTAGCACTTGTAAGAACTCCTCACTCAACACTTGTCTGCAGCATGGTGACATTAGGTGTCTTTTTATGTTTTAAGTTATCTCCTCGAATAGCTTGCAAGCTTCACACAGTCCACTTGACTTCGTCTTTTTGTCTCATGCAGTGTCTAGGATACTTACTGCTTTGACAGCTCTTGATCTCAGGTTGCACTCTCTTGTCCTCTTTCCCTTCCCAAATATGAATTCTTTCCTATCTGTCATTTTGCTAATGACAAAAGTAAAGCATGTTCATTGTTAAGACATTTATGGAAAAGTAGAAGAAGATAACCATCATTTCAGATCTCCCACCCAGAACCACTCGCTACTCATCATTTTAGAGCATTTCCTTTCAAGCTGTCTTCTCTGTGTTTATCTGTGTTTCTAACAAAATTAGAATCTCGTACTTTGTATGGTGTGTATTGGATCCCCCTGCTTATTTCACTTCGTGTTATATCACGAGCATTTTCCTTTGTCACTAGTCTTAGAAAACATATAAAATAGGTTTTACGGAAAATTTCAGACATACTAAAAATAGAACCGTATAATAAATCTTAGATACCCAACATTTAGCTTCAATCATGATCAACATTCTGCCATTCTGAATATGTGCTTTTAAATGGATGCATACCATTTCATTGTTTGGATGATGCATAATTTATTCAACCATTTCTCTGTTACTGTAAATTTAGATGATTTCTGGTTTTCTGTAATTACAGATGCTTATGTTTTTGTTCTTCTTGTCATAATTATTATTCTTGCTTCCTGCTTAATCTAATTAATTTTTTCATGATTAAGTAACTCTAATTAGTTTTGTATTCTGGGATTTTTATTGTATTTCATGTCTGTGTCTGGTTTCACTGTCATTTTTCTTTTTTCCATCCATCAAGTATTTCTTGTTCTAGCCAAAATGAGTCTCAAGTGAGTTACAGTAATAAGTTATATTTCTCTATTCACTTTTTTAGAGAAAAAAACTCCTGAAAACTGGCAATGTTAAAGAATGGTATTTACTTTCTAGATAATTTAAGAGGCAGTCGTAAGAAGGAAGGAGAAAATGGTTTCAGAAGAAACAATAGCTAGAAATTATATTGCTCAATGGAAATTTACTTTACAAATACTTAATTTTGCTTAATTTTGACTGGAAAATGGCCCCCCTCTTATAGGGTGAAATAGTGACCACCTGTCTAAACTAAAGGGCACTTGAACCAGTATGTACAAGTGTTTGTATCCAGCTGATTTAAATTTGTATTTTAACAAGTATATTTGGTGTTAATGAAACCCAGCATCTTAATCTTTTTATTAAACCTTTTATTTTGTATTGGAGTATAACCAATTAACAGTGTTGTGATAGTTTAGATTGACAGCAGAGGGACTCAGCATACACATACATGTATCCATTCTCACCCAGCATCTTGAAACTGAGGGGATGCACAGGCAGCTTCTCTTTAAAAAGATACTTTCTCAGGCAGTGGAGAGAGATGGTTTTCTTAACTCTGGCCCATTGCGAGCTGTGGGAGAATGAGTAAGTGGGAAAGAACTGGATGGGTGGTAGGATTACTAGTTCCCTGAGAAAATGAAGGCAGGATTACCATTGCCCTATTTCTGATGGATTTTCTTCTGCAATAGCTGCTGAAATTTCTAGACCAGATCATATTCAAGAAGATGATTCATGTGCTCCCCTACTCTAAAAAATGTCTGTTTCTTTCATTACAAAGTAAAATATGGTTGCTATAAAACAAAAAAGTAGATTTTCAGATTTTTATGATAGATATGTATAACATAGCAAACAAGTCTCCCATAACCCACACCCTTTGCCACTGGATGGCCCTTGTCAGCAGTGCAGTGCATGCTTGTCTTGATCTCCCCATGCCCATATTAGCACATATTATCTGCATAATGTAGGGCTTCCCTGGTGGCTCAGTGGTAGAGAATCCACCTGCCAATGCAGGAGACACGGGTTTGATCCTTGGGTTGGGAAGATCCTCTGGAGAAAGAAATGGCAACCCACTTCAGTATTCTTGCCTGGAAAATCCCATGGAGCCTTGAGGGCTACAATCCTTGGGGGTCACAGAGTCGGACACGACTTAGTGACTAAACAACAACAGCCCCTGCATAATGTACAGAACAAAAATGCTACCTTTTAAAATGCTTGTGCTAATTAGGTAACCAGTAACTGTCCAGACCTTGGAAATACAGAGACCACATATTGTTTTTCCTGGTGAGAGGTAAGATGCTAAGTACAAATAACAGGACAGAACTTGTCAGGTGTGGAAACTATAGCAGAAGGGAAAGCTTAAGAAAAGACAGGCATTAAGAGCCCAATATTATTATTCAGAGGTTAGATTTTTATCACTGAATCAGATTTAATTGGTGGTTGTACTTTTTCTCTTGGGAATACGTTAAAACAGTCACTATGACAAGATGACTAAATCATGAATGAATTTAAAATATTAAACTAGTCTCAGTCATACTAGCATATCAGCAACTTGTTGGAGTTTCATTTTTGCATTGCAGTTTAAATGATAGGAGTAAACATTGCCAGCATTAGGACTTTCAATTTTGAGAACAATGCAAATCATGCATTTCACAAGGTCTGTTTCCAGTTGGGCCAACCATGAATGATTATATCGTAACTCTAACAGGTGCTTAAATAATGAAGACGGTAGAATTCTTTGTATGTAAAGTCTTACTTTGTTCATTGCTTAAAAAAAAGGCTGCCCTGTGCTATGAGCTATACTCAGTAGTAGAAACACGTAAGACTTGGCCCTCCTGAACTCTGTGGTGTCTTGTATATGTATTCCTATCCATCTGGAATGCCTTCCTCCCTTGCATCTGTGAGCATCTCCCTCATCCTTCATGTCCCAACACAAAGGTCACCTCTGATGTCCAGCCTTTCCAGCTCTGCTGACTAACTTCACAGATCCCTCAGTGATGCTCTCATGTTTGGACATGTCTCTACTAAAGCATTATCTCATGGCCTTGTAAGCACACAATAACATTGCTCTTGAGTTCTTCGAGGTCAGGTACCTCATATCCCACAGCCTCAGTGGAATGGGTACATAGTTGGTACTAAATGTATTAATACATAGATATCATCTTATGTGGGCATTTCAGGAAAATATTAGAAAAAGATCTTTGCCCCTGTGGAGCATATATGACTTCCAAATTTTATTTTTAGTGGGAGGATATCGTTTTTTGCCTTTCATGTTACCTGTGGCAGAGTGGGACTGCTCATCTAAGGATTTTAGTAATTCAGAACTGTGATTTAGAAATTAGACTTAGTGTAAGGTTAGAGAATTAATATCTTTTCAGACTAGCAACAAATGGAGTCACAGCAGCTTCACCTCTTTTCTCTACAAAACTAGACTTAAGGTCTGGAAGGGAGGAAAGTTGGTCTTATCGGTTTAATATCCTAAGTACATCATGGTATGTGATACAGGAAGATGTGCCAGTTAGGTCCTGGCAGGAAAGAGATTGGTTCCTTCAAAAGGAGTAACGTAGAAAATAAAGGGATTCCTAATGAAATCTAGGCAGGGATCAGGGACATCAACAGAGCATCCTAGAGTTAAACACAGAGAGCCATTACCACTGCTTAGTCCTAAGAAGACAAGTAAAGGGAGAATCTCCTGTAACCCTATAAGAGAGATTTAGTTGTAGGAAAAGGCTGCCTAACAGGAGCTGTGGCCTTTCAGGGGGGATTGCACTCACTGTCAATGCAGCCCAGTGGAGCAGGATCTGGGGGAATAAACACCCCAACCTTTCTCTCTTGCCTCCCTTTGGTTTCTTGCTGGCCATTCTACTGGATGACCCAAGTGAACCCCAGAGATCAGGGAGCCAAGGGATGCGGTGTGAGGAAGGTAGCCTCCTGGGCCACAGAGGTTAAGAAGAAAGGTAAGAAGCAAAGGTAAGAAGAAGGGAGATGGATTTGGAGGGGCAAATGGAGACAATCCAGACCTTAAAGAGAAGGGAGGTCTCAAGTTACAAAAAGTAGCCTTTCCTGTTCATAGCATTCTTGTGTTCATTTGAAGGGTTAACTGGTGTGCCTTATTTCTTAGGATTTGATTGCTTGCAGACTAACCTCTAAATCAGCTGTTGTGAAAGGGAGCCCCACGCAGAAGTGTTTCGTTTGGGTCACAGTATTAAAAAATCTTTATTGTCTTTTGGGAGATTCACATCAAAATCTGAGCTTCAAGCTTTTGGCAAGTGGACTATTTGGGCACACTGAAGATGCATTCCTACATGGAACCCATCTGCTAAGCTTAGTAACAGCTGCCCTTTTAGACAGGGAGGAACTCTTCACTTTGCCTTAATCCCCACCACTCCCTATGGTGGTCTTAAACCCACATGGCTTCTGCCTGGTCCCTGTAGACATTTGAGTTCGTGACCCTGGCTTCCACAAAGCAGTGTAGAGGAGGAAGGACAGATAAGTCACACTTAATCTGCAAAGAGAATGAACTCTGTCTTGGAAGACACATTTCTGTACCAAGGAAATAAAGAAACAGGGAGACTAATCTTGTCCCTAGGGACAGTCTGAGTGTTTGTTGGACTAACTGGAAGAAAGTTTTGCAAAGATAAGTCCAATTTTATCCTTTTAGGTCAGTCTCTAAGTTTACTTTTAAACTTTTAGTTCCTTCCCCGAGAACAATGGTCGTTGGAGGGTATGTGTTCCCAGCTCAATCCCTTGTTGCAGGGCAAGGGCATGCTAGGGAAAGAGGAAGGCTGAGGGAAACCCAGGAGACTCCAAATCAGAGGGAAGATGAGGAGACTCTGGAAGTGGAGAGAGGAGCCGTTTTGCCCTTTTGGTCCATTCTTTTCTCCAAATTGCTGCTTTGTCCCTTTGTACCTCCTGGGGCCCAAATGAATGGACTCAAGATTTCCCCTCTCCTTAAGCCTAAAGTTTGTCTAAGTTATTGTTTTAAATTGTACTAAAATATAGGTAACCTAGGGCTTCCCTGGTGGCTCAGATGGTAAAGAATCTGTCTGCAGTGCAGGAGATGGGTTCAATCCCTGGGTCAGGAAGGTCCCCTGGAGAAAGGAACACCCACCCACTCCAGTATTCTTGCCTGGAGAATTGCGTGAACAGAGGGGCCTGGCAGGTTATACTCCATGGGGTCGCAAAGAGTTGGACGTGACTGAGCAATAACACTTTACTTATACATAACATAAAATTTACCACTTTAACCCTTTTTAAGTGTATAGTTCTGTGGAATTAAGTACATTCACATTGTTGTACAGCCATCACCACCAGCCCTCTTCAGAATTCTTCATCTTTCCCAGAGGGAAACTGTACATTAAACACTAACTCCCTATTCCCTCCTCCCCCGGTCAACCAGCCTCCTAATTTCTGTCTCTGTAAATGTGACTACTCTAGGTGCCTTGTGTAAGTGGAATTACAGTATTTGTTCTTTTGTGTCTGGCTTATTTAGCACAATATTTTCAAGGTGTATGCGTGTATGGGAATTTCCTTCTTTTTAAAGGCGGAACAACATTCCGTGTTGTGTGCATGCCACAGTTGATTTATCCACCCATCTGCTGATGGGCATTTATGTTGTCTCTGCCTTTTGGCTATTATGAATAATGCTGCTATGAACATAGGTGTACAAATATCTGTTCAAATTCGTGCTATTGGGCATTTTTAAAAATTACATAAGTAATCCGTGTAAAACCCACACAAACTGTAGAAAGCTTGGAAGATACAGTAAAATAGACAAAAGCAGGAGGGACCCTAGCATCAAGGATGATGATGTTGATGACGTCATGTGTGTGACCCTCCCTGTGGGCAAGGCACACCGCTAAGTGCCTTACCTATTTCTTCCTCATAATAGGCCTCTGAGACAGTCGTGATTGCTCTTCTCATTACAAATGAGAAAAGTGAAGAACAAGGAAGATTAAAATGCTTAAGATTATAACAGAAAAGGGCACATCCAGGATTCAAACTCAGGCAGTTTGGTTCTGGAACGTGAACGTGAAGTCGCTCAGTCGTGTCCGACTCTTTGTGACCCCATGGGCTGTAGCCTACCAGGCTCCTCTGTCCATGGGATTTTCCAGGCAATAGTACTGGAGTGGATCGCCATTTCCCTCTCCAAGGGATCTTCCCAACCCAGGGATCGAACCCGGGTTTCCCGCGTTGTGGACAGACGCTTTACCGTCTAAGTCACCAGGGAACTCCTTACCTAATATAACTATTATGTTATCCTGTCCACCAAGGCTAATCCCAGTATAGACACAGACTTCAAAAGTTTTCCTCTGCAAATATATACGTATATGCCTGGAAAATTCCACGGGCAGAGGAGCCTGGTGGGCTACAGTCTATGGTGTTGCAAAAAAATTGGACATGATTTAGCGACTAAACAACGATGTGTGTATACACAATGAGGTAATACTGTATACATCCTATTTTATAATTAGCTTTCTGTATTTGGTAATAAAAGCAAATATCAACATCTTTAATAGCTTTGTAATGGCCAATCTTATGAAGATATCATGATTGTTAAATATTGTTATGATAGAAAAAAAAAACTTGTTTTTTCCCAGTTTTTCACTATTATAAAATACTGTGCTGTATGTTCTTTACACACATATTTTCAAACACTGATCCTAGTCTTTTCATTTTTTTCCTAATCTTTTTATTAGGAAAAATAGGCTTGCTGTGTCAAAAGTCATTTTTTGTCTCACTCTCTTTGTAAAAGTTGCCTTATTATCCTGATTTTAAAAGGAATGCAAGCTCATGGCAAAAAATAAGTAAGTCAAGACAAAGAAGAAAATAAACTACCTGTAGTTTAGTAATATAAACAACACTGTCAGGAATATATTGTTACACTTTTATGCATTTACCCTGATTTCTTTAGCATAAATTCCTAGAAGAGGAATTGCTGAAGTAATGCACATTTACGTTTTTGATAAAAGTGAAAGGGAAGTCGCTCAGTCGTGTCCGACTCTTAGCGACCCCATGGACTACGGCCCACCAGGCCCTCCGTCCATGGGATTTTCTAGGCAAGAGTACTGCAGTGGGGTGCCATCGCCTTCTCCGTTAACAGCAGCTAGGCATATTATATTTACTTGGAGCTGGTATACTTGGTGACAGCCTTAGTGAAGAAGGACGGCAAGAAGCGCAAGCGCAGCCGCAAGGAGAGCTACTCCGTGTACGTTTTTGATAGACATTCCCAAATAGTACACTTATTAAGACCTTTAATTTCTTTTGTCACCTTGACCTGTATAACTGCAGTGATAGCCACTATTCGAAGAAGTGAAGACTCGGATATGGATGTACATAACCCAACATAAATGTTTGTTACATGTTTATGTTACATGTTTATGACAAGAACACACTACATTTTTATTGTTGAGGATTTTAAGTCAAAATTTATATTTAGAAACAAATATTCACAGTAACAAATTTTTTAAATAAAATTGTCACCTAGGAATACACCTTAAGATCCCATTGCACACTTCATTTATTAGCACCATCATTAATCTCAGCACCATAAATTATCTTTTGTAAACTTATTAGCACCATCATTAATCTCAGCACCATAAATTATCTTTTGTAAACTATAGGTAGAATAACTGGAGCCCATAATTTTTTAAATGTTTAACCTTTACTTTTTACAGATTCTTAGAAGTAAAATTTATATGCAGTAAAATTCACCCATTTTTAAGTGTACAATTCACTGATTTTTAGCAGATTTACAGAGTTTTGCAAACATCACCACAATCCAATTTTAGAAGATTTTCATCACCCTGTGGAAGATTCTCTGTGCCCACCCTTAAATCCAGGCAACTACTGATCTACTTTCTCTATTGTCCTATTTTTAATATAAGTAGCTTTTAATAGAAATGGAATCCTACAATATGTGGTCTCGCTTGTTTCATGTAGCATGTTTTCAGGGTTCATCCATGTCGTAGCAAGTATCCATTCTTTTTTTTAATGGCTGAATAATACCTCGTTGTATGGAAATGTCGCCTCTTGTTTATCCATTCATCAATTGATGTGGAGCCCACAAATTTTGCATAAAAATTTTTTTCTTTGGTTTTAATGAGAAGATTAAAAAAAAAAACTATAGTGCTTGAGTTGTATCAAGAGAAATGGGCTCCAATTTCTATGAGAAAAGATTTGGCATTAGAAGAACTGGGTTCTAATTCTGGACGAGGTAGTTTTCTGTCTATATGATCTTTGACAGGTTACTTGGCTTGTCTTAACCTTCTCATCTATTCAGTGGGAAAATGCCATACCTAACTCACAGTATTATCATAAGAATTAAATAAGATCATACCTAGGTAAAAATATAGAGTACTTTGTAAACTACAAAAGAGTGTACAAATATACTGATAGCATCAGAAGCAACAGTAATACTATCCCTAAATTTTCCAGCTAGAGTTACTTCTGAGTGTGTGTGCACTCAGTTGCCCAGTTGTGTCTGACTCTGTGATCCCACAGAGTGTAGCCTGCCAGGCTCCTTTATCCCTGGAATTTCCCAGGCAAGAATACTGGAGTGGGTTGCCACTTCCTTCTTCAGGAGATCTTCCCTACCCAGGGATCTAACCCACGTTTCTTGGGTCTCCTGCATTGGCAGGTGGATTCTTTACCAATGTGCCATCTGGGAAGCCCAGAGTTACTCCTGATTAGTCCTTATATTACAGATTAATTAGTTGGGTGGACATCCCTTCAAAACTCTGTGCCTCTTTTCTTCTTAAAATACTGGGGTTTCTCCATTCAGAATACAAACTTCAGGAGAATTTATGGATTTGTAGTCTTGGATCTCGGAGAGAAGAGACATGTACTCCCGCATACTCCCAGATCATTAATCCTACTTTTAATTCTACTCCAAACCTTGTACCGCACGATTTCCTAATGCCAGACTGGAGTGAGTAATAACAACCTTTTGGCAGATCAGATTTCAATTTTAAAATCCAGGAAGCAAGCCATGTCCTGGCCTTTCTTCTTTTAAAATTATAGCTAAATGGCCCTTTTCTGTTTTTTAGGCAAGGGATGCCTGGTTTCTGCTAGACCAAAGGGAAGCCAGACCCCTCCTTTGTACACATCACTGTCATAAACCCAGGCAGTCTGGCTAGGCAGCTGAATCCTGATGAAATAATATTGTAGCATTAAGTGCCCACACCTGAAATCAGGATCTTTGGAAGACATTTTCCTGGATGTTGTTGTTTTTATGGGTTTTGTTTTTCTGTTTGTTCCTAAAAAATATCTTTATTAAGTTCATCCAGTACTTCCTTTGACCCAGCCACATGGAATCTGGTGACCTCTCAATAGGATGTAATTTCTCTCAGAATTTGTTATTCTGCTGCTGCTGTGGTGTTTTGTGATTGAGTTAGCCACCAGAGAACCCCTGCCCTTTACTTTCTAGACTTACATAATTTCTGTTTGTTGCCTGGAACTTTGTACTGGTATCTCTCATGTAACTGGTTTAGCATGTGAAACTTATTAAAAGCATGCTACTGACAAATAATATGGGTCTTGCCTGTAAGAGTTATTGTAGAGTCCCTTCCCTGGCAAGATTTCAAGACAGGGTCCTTCATCTTTCTAACAGAACATCAGCCATCAATACCCACACACTGCACTTGAAATGTTCATCAGCAACCTCAACCAGAGACATTGCTTTGCCGACAAAGGTCCATATAGTCCAAACTATGGTTTTTCAGTAGACATGTACAGATGTGAGAGTTGGATCATAAAGAAAGCTGAGCACCAAAGAATTGATGCTTTGGAATTCTGGTTCTGGAGAAGACTCTTGAGAGTCCTTTGGACAGCAAGGCGATCAAACCAATCAATCCTAAAGGAAATCAACCCTGAATATTCATTGGAAGGACTGATGTGGAAGTTGAATCTCCAATACTTTGGCCACCTGATGCAAAGATCCAACTCATTGGAAAAGACCCTGATGCTGAGAAAGATTGAGGGCCAGAGGAGAAGGGGTTGACAGAGGAGAAGATGGTTGGATGGCATCAGCGATTCAATGGACATGAGTTTGAGCAAACTCTGGAGATAGTGAAGGACAGGCGATCCTGGCGTGCTGCAGTCCATGGAGTTGTGAAGAGTCAGACACAACTTAGCAACAAACCTTAACCCTTCCTTGAGGAAGACAGTCTGTAGGGCAGGCTGGTCATCCGTTACTCTGATTCTCCAGGAGCTACCATTTTACCATATTAGCACCAGAGTCCAGCTTGCCTAGAGTACACTAGCTGTGCACAGATCTGGCTTTCAGCATCTGGATTTTGGCTTCTACCAACAGTTCAAGGAGGAAATGGCCACCTGGCTTCAGCAGCAGTCACCCTTCCTTATTTCTTAGCTCATTTTATGAAGGCACTACACCATAAATTCCTCTTTGAGATCAGCAGTAGAAAATGGACCGTCTCTCCTAACAAATCCTTCTGCTTCCCCATTTATGAAATTGAGAATTCCTAACCTATCATGTTTCCTCGTTAGTGGCAGTTTCCTAAGCTGAGAGCCAAAATTAGTGCTTCATTACAATAACTCTCATCTCTCTTTCCTGGTAGTTATCTCCCCTTTCTTCCATGTGGATTAGCTCTTCTTTTCTTTACCTCGGTTATCCTGTCCATGTGTTTCTTTTAAGCCATTTAAAATCCTTCATGGAAGTAGGTAGATTTCAGATTACAAATAAAATGGCATCCCTTGTATTATTGTCATGGTCACAGTATTGGTTTGTCTCTGGTGTTAGTCTCCATTAGTCTCCTGCTTCCCTCTGAACTTTTTTGTCTCTTTCTATTCATTCACATTTGGATGGCGATGAAAAACAGGCACAGGGCAAAAAAGGAATCCAATCCTCAACTGAAGCTGGGTGACATTTTGATAGTCTAGAGTATAAAATTATAAAGACTACTGTGCAAATATTTTTATTTTCATATAAGTCAAACAGCCATCACTTGTCTTAGGTGCTGTATAAGGGTTAGAATAATTGACTAGTGGACTTTGTTGAGGTTAACTGGTGGATGTCATGGCCCAGGGCTCCCCTAGAGCCTTCAGTGTTAAAATCTATAAAGCATTTTTTTTAAAGTCAAATCTCATGTCTGGGTATAGAGTTGCTGTTTTTTGTTTTTGTTTTTATTTATTTTAATTGGGGGCTAATTACTTTACAATATTGTAGTGGTTTTTGCCATACATTGACATGAATCAGCCATGGGTGTAAATGTGTCCCCCATCCTGAACCCCCCTCCCATTTCTCTCCCCATCCCATCCCTCAGGGTCATCCCAGTGCACCAGCCCTGAGCACCCTGTCTCATGCATCGAAGCTGGACTGGAGATCTATTCCACATATGATAATGTACATGTTTCAGTGCTATTCTCTCAAATCATCCCACCCTCGCCTTCTCCCACAGAGTCCAAAAGTCTGTTCTTTATCTCTGTGTCTCTTTTGCTGTTAGAGTTGCTGTTCTAAGCAGAAACAGGCCAATGACTTGGAGAAAAAACTCAGACATTCTTACCTCACTTTCCGTAAGACCTAATATGGGCACTGGGGTTAGAAGGCTACAGTCTGCCTTGAGTGACTTAAAGACTTTAGAGTAAGATGATGGCTGTAAGTCATTGGAACAAGGAGAGAACTCCAAAGGCATCTGGCAATAATAGTGGAGAGAGTATCAAGGAAAACAATATAGAAACAAATTGCAAAGCAAGACAGATAGCAGGGTCCTGGGATCCAGGTATTACCAGAAACTTCTCTGTCAGTCTCGGCTGGACCCAGGAAGGCATATCGTTTAGAAGGGGGATGTGGTCATAGCTTAGCTAAGCATGGACTCAGCAACCCCTTTACTTGGAACATCTTTCCAGGTCTGATCCATTCCCTTAGAATTAAGTCGAAAATTGCTGTTCAATGGGGAAGCACATCCCTCTACTGCTGTATTATTTTAAATCTAGGATAATGTATTTGCCTATTGCTAGAAGATGCCCCCCTCACCGTCCCTTTTAAACCAGAATAGCACCAACAGTGGCTTCAGGGATCAAGAAATTTCCCTTTGAGCCTACTCTAGTGAAGTCTCATCTGGTTATATGAAACAGAAACCAGCTTGAGCTGGCTGGAAGAAATGGGGCTTTATTGCAAGCATCCAAACAGATTCTCTTTAATACTTCAGTACTCTAATACTTCAATACTTTGGCCGCCTGATGCAAAGAGCCGACTCATTGGGAAAGACCTTGATGCTGGGAAAAATTGAAGGCAAAAGGAGAAGGGGGTGACAGAGGATGAGATGATTAGATAGCATCACCAACTCAATGGACATGAATTTGAGCAAACCCCAGCAGATAGTGAAGGACAGGGAAGCCTGGCATGCTACAGTCCATGGGGTCGCAAAGTGTCAGACACAACTGAGCGACTCAACAAATAGGTTCTCTTGGAATGACATGAGACTCCCATGAACAGGAACCTTTCCAGCCTCAGAGGAGCTAGAAATGAGATGGTTTGGGCTCTCGAAACAGCTACTTCTGGATTTCTCTCTGTTCATCCTGTGAGTCCAAACGCCTAGGTCCTTGTTACTTCAAGTGCAGACCAGGAACCAACAGTATGGACATCACATGTGATCTTGACAGAAATGCACCTCTCTCCATATGAACATGCATTTTAACAAGACCCCCAGGTGATTCTTTTGCCCATTAGAGTTTGAGGAACACTTCAGTAGGTCCCTGGCTACTCACAGAGTAGTTTCCATCCACTGAATGCTTACACTGATGTCGTCATCCCACATGAGGGGGTGGGCAGGGCCATGTGGCAGGTGTGAACACCACTGGGGCTGTGGGAGAGAGAGGCCAGGCCAGGTGCATCGTATCCAGTGCCCAAGACTCAGGCTTTCCTTTATCTTGTATCATCTCTGTCAGAGCCATGGTGGTTCCCAATTGCTAAAACAAACTTGATAGAGAAATCTAGTGGTTTATTTAAAAAGAAATAAAACTGGTTGTAGTGCCATTACTACTTTAAAATGTTATTGTTTTATTTATCTTATGTTCATTAGCCCAAAGATAATTGAACCTGAGAACACTATGGAATGAGTTGTATGAATGTGAGTTTTAAATTCTGACGTAAATGAGCTCTCTGGTAATTTCACAGTAGCTACCTTTTGCTTTGAGTTAGTGGAAACCAATCAGTACTGGTGTTTACAAAGCTCATGGTGCCCAGCTCTCTGGAGTTCAGGGTACATAGCTTGGCTCCCATCATACCCATTAGCCTGTTAAATTGATTTTTTTTTTTTAATGGTTGTATGGACATTTGCCCTGTGGCCAACTGTATGCTTGAGCACTCGAGTCCTGTTTGAGTATGACTCTATGAGTAAGGAGTGAGACCATTCAAGGACTGGTGTATGTGGATCTGTCATTCCCAGGGACACTTATGATTCTTTTACAATTTGGTACATAGAAGGCATCTTTTAAAAATGGAGATCTTTTCTACTTCCATTATTTTATCTTAAAGGATTATTTTGTTTTACATCTTAAAGTTTTATTTTAATTTTTTAATGCAAATTTTAAGAGCCTTTTAAGATTTGCAGGAAAATCGAGGGGATGGTACAAAGATTTCTGTAGGCCCCCTGCCCATGTATACTATTATTATTATTACTGGCCATGCCATGCAGCATGTGAGATCTTAGTTCCCTGACCAGGGATCAAATCCACACTCCTTGTATTGGAAGCATGGAGTATTAACCACTGGATCATCAGGGAAGTCTACACTGCTATTATTTTTTGAGTGCTTTATTCCCTCAGCCTAACCCTTGCTGACCAGTTGTTTAATATATGATTAGCAGTTTGCTCCTTGCTTGGCTGTTCCAATTTTTGGTATTCCAAGTTGCTAATTTATCCCTCTTTTAGTAACTGTTCCAGTAAGAATGGTGGATTTCCACAATGCCTTTTAAATAGAATATGTCTTTTTAAGGCCCATTGTACCTGTCTTTCTGAACTTCTTGAAGACACATAAATCTGTATCTTCACTGAGACAATTCAGCTGATGGGAAAGAGTCAAGAAGGAAAGGAAGAACCAGGGGTGGTGGCGGGTAACACCTTTAGGTCACTCTTCTGATTACAAAGTGAGCTTCTAGTGCTAAGAAAACTCCCAGTTCTCTGCAAATATACTAAAATATTAATAAAAGTCATTTTTTCTTAAAAAAGAACCTCCCGGTTCTGAGTATGGAGTTGACAGTGTGTCTGCACATTCCTTTCTTTGGAAGGAATGATGCTAAAGCTGAAACGCCAGTACTTTGTCCACCTCATGCGAAGAGTTGACTCATTGGAAAAGACTCTGATGCTGGGAGGGATTGGGGGTAGGAGCAGAAGGGGATGACAGAGGATGAGATGGCTGGATGGCATCGCCGACTCGATGGACGTGAGTCTCAGTGAACTCCGGGAGTTGGTGATGGACAGGGAGGCCTGGCATGCTGCGATTCATGGGGTCGCCAAGAGTCGGACACGACTGAGCGACTGAACTGGACTGAGTGACTGAACTGAACTGAACTGCACAAGGTGGAATTTTATTTTGGGAATGTTGCTGCAAACCCTTTAAATTAGGTGGTCTTCAGTCTCTTGTAGTCTGAAATTTTATGAACTCTCACATTCATAAACATTGTTTATCCATCTGAAATGAAGAGGAAAAGGGCTCCCTGCCTTAAATTTGTATTCTAATGTATATTTTTAAAAGTTTGAGTTTCTGTTGCACTTTCAATCTTTTTTTAAATCATGAAAATCTATCACTCAGACAAAAGAGTATATCATATTTATGTACCATTAAAGATTAGTAGCCCCCCAAATGATTAATAACCACCCGTACTCCTCAACTGAGGAACAGACTATCACCAGCTTCTTTGAAGCTGTCTCTGCTAATGTGTGTTTCTAGGCCGCTTTACTGTGTCAGACCTGTGCACTGCAGTGTCTCATTTGTGAGCAGTAACGTCTTTTGGTACCAGGTGACAGGGGTTTAGCCATTTTTACTTCATGCCCAGGCTTTTCAGGTTTGCAGACTTTTCCTGATTTTGGACTCAAGAACAGTTAAATTTTACCACTTAGAAACTGATCTTTAACAAGCTAAAGTATCCTGCTGAAAAATAATAGCGTTGTTGTGATTTTAATTTTCCTGCTCACGTGACCATTACAGCAGCGGGGGCTTCCCTGATCACAGGATGAGTGTCTTTCAGCTTGAGATTCTGCTGCAAAGAAAGCGAGGAGCTGGGGTGCTGAAAATGCACCCAGGCTTTGGAGTCAGTGGAAGACTGGGAGAGGATATCTAATGGACACTCTCTTTTACTCATCAACATTAAATCCAGATGACGGGCATTGTTTCGTAGATGTGTGCTAGGGGCATTGAAATCTGCACTTTTATTTGTGATGTGGATTTTCTGCTGCCATCTGTAATTCCAAGGAGGCACGATTGGATGCATGCATTTAAAAAATATGTGCTTTGGTGAAAAGCAGAGTTTTGAAAAAAGGAGAGTGAAGGAGACACTGTATAGCCATTACATTGCATCACTTAAATGAAGAAGGGAAATCTATTAGTGATGCAAATGCCTCATAGCACAATTCTCAGAAGGCCCCATGGAATGCCCAACCTGCTGCAGGTTTGGGCCCCTGGCCAAAGGCGCTGGTTCTTTTTTAGAAATGACCAGAGCTGACACTGAGTGCTTGCTATGTGACAGGCATCATATTCAGCACTGTGTTTACATGTATCATTTCACAACAACTCTGTTGAGTAGGTGCCATTATAAATGAGGAAACTGAGGACCAGGGAGGCTGTGGCCCCTGCCAGGGCTGCATTACTTTAATCCGTGTCTGCTGGAGTCTTGAAGAGCGAGTGTTGCACGGAGATTCCAAGGATCAGTTCTGGGCAGACATTCAATGGCATTCAGTCATTTACTATGAATAGCTCTGTGACCTTGGGCAAGTTCACTTAACTGCTGCGTGCCTCAGTTTCCTCAAGTGTAAAGGATGATAGCCTTTCCTTCCTCCTAGGGTGCTGCTTAGGTTTAAGAAATAAAGACGGCAGAGCACTCGGTCCAGTGTCTGGCATAAAGTTCATGCTTAGGAAAGAACGGCTAATTTGCAGAATGTAGAGAGTTCATGCTGAGCATTTCTGGAAGCCTGAGATTGCTCAGATATTTTAGTATTTTAGAAAATTATTCACTTTTTATTATAAGTAATAATGTTTATAATAGAGTAGTTAGAAACTATGTAGAAATAAAACAGGGAAAAAAACCTTATACCACTATCCAAACAAAATTTCAGTTAATATTATGCTCTGTTTTCTTCTGTGCTATTTTTAATATCATTGTGATCATAATCATATTCCATAAAGAGTTTTTTACCCTTTTATGCTTATGATAGCATAATGCTGATATGACTATTATCACTGTAATATCTTTAAAAATACGATTTTAACGGCTATATAATTTCTATACTGCTCCATTGCTTGGTATATGAATACTATAATTAATTTTTTCATAAAAATCTTTGTGAATAATCTGTATTTTCCTAAAATAACGATACGTGAATAAAAATGGTTAAAAATAGATTGGGTCATTAAGCACACACACATATATATATATATAACTTTAAAAATCTATTTTTCACAATAATCACTTTCCACTATGACTGACTCTACGTGTAGACTTTTTAAGAAATTCATGTCTTTAAAACATCCTTATTAAATAGTTAAAAAGAGGTTATCCTCATTCTTCTGACTCTCTGGTAGAGAAAGACTAGAGCTTAACTAAGAATAAAACAATAATGAACTCATTTTGGCATTCATTAGGTGTCCGTTTTTACATTAGGACTGTTCTGAGTGCTAGGAGGGGGAGGAAATGGTGAACCTAAGTTCTGGTGTGTGGTGTTTGTGTGTTCACACATGCTTTTGCAACACTGCTTCCATGCCTCGGGCAGGCTCACATGTAGTTTCTAGTAGTGAGAGCTCAAGATCAGAGAGCACGTTGCAACCCTGGTTGCCTGTCACCGATTCATATGACATTTCTGTTTACAAGCTGTTTGCAGAATGTTGCTTGGTGCTGCTTAATCTGTGGCCTGTGCCCGCTTCTGACATGTCCCTTTGTGGGAGGCAGAGCTGAACCCTGGCAGGGAGCATGCGCCCTGCACCGGCATGAGGCTGCTTCTCTGAGGCAGAACAGTAACCTTGGGAAGATGAAGGGCATGGGCCTGATTGGTCTCCGTGTTCTAGAAATCACCACTAGACCATCAGCATTCATTCAGTGCATTTCTTGGGGGTCTTCTGTGGAACGCCTTTTCATAATGTCTATTTGAAAGGCTTAGTTTTCTAAGTCCACAGAGATCAGTGACTCAGAAAGTTCTTAATTCAGCAAGCTGCATGGTACCAGGAACCATGTTTTTGATTCCTCCCCGCTCCCCTGCCCCAACCTTGTAGTCCTTTAGTTTGGTGCCTTCTTCACTGTGGAAACCCTGCAGAAATAAGGGTGGTCAGCACATCTTCACATATTTGCCAACGCTGTCTTTGGTGCTACCCAAGGAGCCAGAGCACCCGAGTCTACTTTAGGGGGAAGTTCCTCCCTGGGCTATATATTTCTTCTTTCCTAGTGGGGTGTGGGGGTCAGAGGGTAGCCTGGCCATTGGAGATGCCACAGGGTCTGAGGGAGTGACTCTTACCCAAGCTGAGTAACCACTGGAGTCGTAAGAACAAAAGACTTTGACAGAACAAGATATAAAGGAGAGGCAGGAGTTTATTGATATCTTGGTTCTTTACCGTGCTCAGTCATGTCCAACTCTGCAACTCCATGGACTGTAACCTGCCAGACGACTGTCCGTGGAATTTTCCAGGCAAGAATACTGGAGTGAGTTGCCATTTCCTTCTCCAGGGGATCTTCACAACCCAGGGATCAAATCTGTGTCTTTTGCAGCTCCTGCATTGGCAGGCAGCTTCTCTACCACTGTGCCACCTGGGAAGCCCACGGTATCAAGGTTATCAGGTTGGAAAGTGGTGTCAGTGATGCAAATAGGGAATCAACCTAAGATCAAGGAATGGAGCAGAGCCTGGGTTACGTCATCTTGGCAGATAATTCTGATGGGCAGGCGGAGAGAGATGGGGTTGGAGCTCAGAGAGCTCCATGTCAGAGGGAAGCTCCTCATGGGGATGTGCATTCGTGGGAGGTAGAAATTATTTACATTTAGGAAGAAGGCTGGTTCATTCTTTGAGAAGAGAGTAGAGTACTGAGCAATGTCTGTAGTAGGGGATGGCAAGAAGTGTATTGGAAGAAAGAGGGGTCACGAAGTTAGGAGAAGTGGCATGGCATCCTGCAAGCCAGGCAAGGAGAAGGAGTCTCTATTCATAGCATCAAAATGACAGATGTGAAGAGAGCAAACAATTTGATGAAGACTTGAATCTGAGTCCTTGACTTTGCCATTTACTGTGTGGTCTTAGTCAAGTTACTAAAGCTTTCTGGACTTGAATTTCTCACCAGCTAATTGGGGATGACTCTCTATACCTGACCAAGTTATAGCATGGATCAGGAGAGATAATGTATCAGAAAGAACTTAGTTTACTGAAGTATCACATATGAAACTTAGAAAATCTGCAGTGAGTCTCACTGTTTCAATCCAGATCCTTGTCTGTTATGATAGCTATTAATCTTTGTTTGTTGTTGCTGTTGAGTTGCTCAGTTATGCACAGCTCTTTGAAACCCCATGGACTGCAGCACGCCAGGCTCCCCTGTTCTTCACCATTTCCTAGAGTTTGCTCAAACTCATGTCCATTGAGTTGGTGATGCCATCCAACCATCTCATCCTGTTGTCCTCTTCTCCTCTTGCCTTCAATCTTATCCAGCATCAGGGTCTTTTCCAATGAGTCGGCTCTTCACATCAGATGGCCAAAGTATTGGAGCTTCAGCTTCAGTGTCAGTCTTTCCAGTGAATATTCAGGACTGATTTCCTTTCAGTCCAAGGGAGTCTTAAGAGTCTTCTCCAACACCACAGCTCAAAAGCATCAATTCTTCGGCACTCAGCCTTTTTTATTGTCCAGCTCTCACATCCATACATGACAACTGGGAAAACCATAGCTTTGACTATACAGACCTTTATAGGCAAAGTAATGTCTCTGCTTTATAATACACTGTCTAGGTTTGTCATTGCTTTTCTTCCAAGGAGCAAACGTCTTTTAATTTTATGGCTGCAGTCACCATCCACAGTGATTTTGGAGCCCAACAAAATTAAGTCTCACTGTTTCCATTGTTTTCCCATCTATTTGCCATGAAGTGTTGGGAGCAGATGCCATGATCTTAGTTTTTTGAATGTTCAGTTTTAAGTCAGGTTTTTCACTCTCCTCTTTCAGCTTCATCAAGAGGCTCTTTAATCCTCTTTGCTTTCTGCCATAAGTGTGGTGTCATCTGCATATCTGAGGTTATTGATAATAATCTTTGTTACACACTTCCTAATTTTAAAGATTTGCATTGCACATGTCTTTATCATATGTTATGTGTTCTCAGATATGTATTGAAAAGAACCAGGACATAAATAGTGGAAAATAGCTTTCCTCTGTATCCCACTAGCAAATATTGGAAAATGCTAAACTAAGCCCAGTTAGGACAGAGAGTATATCTCTTTTGTTCAGCACTGGACTTGCTGTGCCTGGCATATCATGGGTGTCGAGTGAATACTTGTTGAATGAAAGAACAAATGAATGTCTTGCCAAATTCTTTGAGCTGAATTTTGCTAGCTGGAGGAAGGGCAACCCAACTTTGTCTTTTTAGTGGGAGGTGAAGGCTGTGATTTTATTAGGTTAAAACAAGGAAAGAATTGCTAGTCACAGAGTCATTGATTTAAAGGTAGAAAAGACAGCAGGAGAAGCAAGGTCTATTATTACTACTTTTTTAAAGGTGAGGTGCCTGTACCCAAGGATATGGCTGGATAGTCAGGAACAGAAGAGAGGCTGATGAAGGTAAAATTTTCATTTTATTCTTGGTACCTGTGGGAAGCAAAATAATGGCGTCCCAAAGATGTCTACAACCTAATCCCAGGAACTTCTGAAAGTGTTATGTTATATGGCAAACATGCAGAGGGATTTGAGGTTCTTAATTTACCCTAAAATTATTTTGGATTATCCAGATGGGCTTCCTGTAATCACAAGGGTCCATAAGTGAAAGTGAGAGGCAGAAGAGTTAAGGCCAGAGGAATGTGAGGGGAGAAAGACTTGATCAGCCATTGGTGATTTTGAGGATGGAAGGGGCCATGAACCAAGGAGTGTGGGCAGCCTCCGGAAGTCAGAAAATGCAAGGACACAGATTCTCCCCCAGAGCCTCCACAAGAAACACAGCCCTGTTGACACCTTGATTTTAGCCCAGTGAGACCCGTTTTGGACTTCTGACCTCCAGGACTATAAGATAATAAATATATGATTTTCTTAAGCCACTGGGTTCATGGTGATTTGTTACGGCAGCTGACAGGAAACTAACACAGTTCCAGGATGGTCACCAAAGCCAGGCTCTGTCTGCTTTTGTTGGTTCGCCTCTAGAGAATAATTTACTTTTTGGCATCCAAATGGTTTTATGAAAGGCTAATTTATGCATCTGGAGAGGAAAGTGCATTTAATAGGACACAGGTTTGAAAGAAATAGCTATTAATTGACTAGAGTTAATCATCACGGGTTCCTCTTGGCCACATTGGCACTTCTTTTTTCTGCCACATAATTATTCTGAGTGCACCTTTCTTGCTATCAAAGAAAGTGAAGTTTTGTTAAGTCCTTCCTGAGTTAGACTGACAGCAAAAGTTAGACTCATTCAGAATATCTTGTTGGATTGTTTAAATGTGCTTGTGGGATCCTGCATTGTTTAGTCTTTGAAATAAAAGTAAAATCACCATCTCTGTGTGATTTTTTTCCCCCTCAGTAAGGAATTTGTGTACTTTCTGAAAAAGGGAGCCTGTTGTGGCCTCTGAAAACTTCTCTTGTTGGCACTGCTGATTTTAAGCTGCAGTATCTCAGCTGATTCAACTACGGATGCTGTATTTCTGACTCTCAGCTAGTTAGTGAATTCCTGTTGTTTTTCCACCCTTCTACAACCTGATGTTTATTTTCACTGTAAATATGAAACATCCCTTTCTAGGTCCAGAATACTTTCATTCAGTTCTGAATATTTAATAAAAGTTTCAAAAGGAAGCAGGAGTTGTTGGAGCATTTTTGCTTCCAAACAAGCTCGGGCTTATTTCTTCAAATGAGAATGAAACTGAAATGTGGCCGAATCAGCATCTTCATTTGAAATGATGAGAATGTATTTCTACAAAAATATAAACTGAACTTTACAATGTAAAGAAGGAACAAAGTCATCTATAGAAAAGCAAGTCCAGGCCCCAGAGCTCACAGAGTACCCATTATAATCATCCCAGAAAAGCGTTTTCTTTACCAGAGAACTTACCGGCTAGCTCAGCCTGGCACTGCAACAGGCTGACGCTAGCTCTTACTATTCTCTCCACTGGGTGTCTGAAACACATTTATTTATTTTTTTAGCACATTTTTCTGACCTTTGGTTCTCTGCCTGTACAGCTGGATATTGCTTACAGCTAAATATTTTCTGTGGTAAAGTTAATTTCTGAAGCTTTCAAATTTTTTTTTTTTGAGCCAAGTTGCATGTAATACTCAGTCTCTGTTGACAAAGTGTTACTACTATAAAAGTCCATTCTGATTTTTTTTTTAAGTCAGATAGTTCAATTCTCCTGTGAAATAGCTGATAATCAATGATATAATTGTTTGGCTCTGACACAATCTCCTGAAAGCTTAGCTCTAGAGCATTTTTTAGGGATGAGTGTGGAAAAAATAAACTATGAAAAGGACTTGTAGCCAGATGGAAAAAGAGGAAGCTTTGATTCTCTCTTTCTCTCTCTGAATGCAGATATGCCCAAATCTTTAGAAATAAATTAAGAAGCTGGTACAGCCCATGATAGGCTTAAATATTTTCAGAGGTTTCACCTAATAATAATGATTAAAATCCAGGATGATGATAACTAAAATTTATAGCACATTTAATTTGTATATAATATCATATTAATTGTGATTACTCAAGGCTGTATGTAATAATGGCATGGAAATATAGTAATATTTTAGGCAAAATGAAGCCTTTACCTTTAAGCTGGAGATATGGATCTTAAAGAAAAAAAATCTAAAGAATTCAAAGAAGTCATGAGGAAAAATTAATAATGTCACTTCCCCTTTTATTCATAAAGCCTCATTTATTAATAGCAATAGCATCAACAATAATGGGCATATTCCTTCTCTGCCCTACAAGTGGCCTTCCTGGTTTTCACAGAGCCTTCCATCCTGGTCAGTGAGTGTGCAACGCTCAAAACACTAGTCGCCTTCCAGGGTAGGCAGAAATTCCCTGGGTAGCTCCAGGTCCCACTTGATCAACCTTCATGTAGAGATCAGCATCCAGAAGGCATTGGAACAAACTCTTCCTTATGTTAGGCTTTTTGTCTCTGGTTTTGGCCCCTGGCTTCCTATCAGGTATCCTATCCTATCAAGAAAACCTGACATACTAGATTCCAGCAACATACCCAGTTTGATGGAAAATAAACCAGCGAGAGCTGTGGTTATTGCTAATAATTATAGTGTCAACAGATCTCCTCAGTTTGGCCGGAAACCCCTAGATGGGCTTTCCACTGATCAACCCCAGATGTGTAGACCCCTTGCTGAGGTCAGCTGGGTAGGTTGTTGTGGGTTCCTTGCACCACTGGAACAAGGTTTCTGTTGGTTTCCAAATTGCACCTCTGCATAGCACAGAATTTGAATTATTACTTAAAAAGTTGGTTACTTATGTTTGGAAAATAACAACTGTAAATTTACATGAAAAAAAAATTTTATTCAAAGAAAAGCCTTTCCACTAGGTTGCGTTTAGCTGGCCAGTTTCTTCTAATTTTCCATTTCTTTTAGCTTGTTGCTTACTGTCCATATTTTCGTGATAGGCTAGCATCATTTTGGTATTCACTTGCATATGACAGACTAATCTGCATGTATCCCAGTCTTCTTTGAGTCATTAGAAGCTCTTTCCTGCTCCATGGAATTTGGGCTATTAATTTTACCTCTTATTTAAAAATCTTATCTTTCTTTGAATGTAAATGTCTTCATTTCCCCTAAAGTCTATTCAGGCAGCTCTAATTGCTATTTCTTCAGTCTAGGGTCATCTTCATTAGATTAATTACTGTGGAAGCTTGTTTCCTAAATGTGCTAATAGCATGAAAATGACTTATTTTCATGTACTGTGTCACTCTGTGGTAAGATACAGACAAAATGAAAAATTTGTAGAAGATTGAAAAATATCAGGTTTCTTGAATGGCCCATTCGAGGAAGCTGCACCCACTCAGCTACTGGTGTCAGGACTTGAATGTGAGGTGCTAAAACCAGTGTGGAGGTTGGAGTGGGCACTGCCTGAGACTGTCGGCAGTGGAAAGAGCCACAGTCCTCCTAAAGAGGAAAAGCCAAGGAAAGCAAATATACTCACCACTTGTAGTTATGACAACAAAAGCAGGATTCACACAGGGGCAGAAGGCTTGACTCGGCAGCTCGGTGGAGATTGGAGGGAGGTGGGAGCAGGTTGGGGTGAAATGAAGCAGGTAGCAGACATAGCTATGACCAGGATTAAAACTGGGGTTCCCAGTTTGCCTCTGTTGGTTGTAGGTTGTGGTATGTGCCTACTTGGCTAGTGTAATGTCTGTGGCTGGTTCCGAACAGTCATGATGCAATAAAGAAGTCTTTACAATGTGCCCAAGTGTTCTTACATATTGTTGAGAATGTCACCCTGTCTGAGATGTGTGGGCCATTATAGTGCAATGACTACTGCTGGGTTCTAGCTGGGGCTCTAGCCTTCCAGCATCTACTTTCCAATTTCCACGTCCACATGATGGTGGACCAGGGGGCGACTGATTTGTTTGCACTTGATCTCTCTTCCGCACCTTGTTCCTTAAGTTTCATATAGTATATCCCTCACTTTACCAGTTGTACATCAGAAAAGACGATTTGTATCTTTAAAGCAGAGGTTTTCAAAGTGTGGTCTAGGGAACCCCAACGTGCCTGAAACCTTTTCAGAGAATCTGCAAAGTCAGGCACATTTTCACAATAATACTATGACATTATTTGCCTTATTTGCTCCTCTTATCTCATGACTATTTAGAGTACAAGTTCATCAACAGAGATTCAGATTCCATGTTGCAAGTAACCCTTCAAGACATGACCAGCTGTTAACGTTTTAGTGTTTGTCAAAGAAGAGTATCACAGTTATCTGAAAAGGCTATTAGAATACTCCTTCTTTTTCCAACTGTATTTCTGTGAAGCTAAATATTCTTCATATACTTGAACTGAACACATCCCAGCAGAACGAATGCAGAAGGAGATATGAAAATCGAGCTGACTTCAGTTAAGACAGACATCAAAGAGATTTGCAAAAATGTAAAGACTGTGGCTTTTCTCACTGAAGTTTTTTCTGGAAATCAGTCCTTTTTCATTAAAATATTTATTTTAATATGTAATGGGCTTATTTATTTTAAAATAAATTAATGAATAAATATTTTAAAAGTTTATTCATTTAAATTTGCAATATAGTTAAACTGGATAATCTACATAAACACAAGTTCTGTGTGGGTTTCTATAATTTTTAAGATCCTAAAATGGATCCTAAGACTAAGAACTTTGAGAACCGCAGCTTTAAAGTATGCATTTTATGGATAATGCAAAAATTTGGTTGTTAAATGACATAAATAAATGTATACAATCATATCAGATATTGATAACCAAGTGACTTTTAAAAGGCTCTTGGTCTGGGTCTCTCTTGTCCTCTGTACCATGATTAGCAATTTTCCCTCTTCATTCTTCCACTTACACACCAATTGAATCCACTTAGCTGTAAAATGTGATGTAAACCTTGTATAAATACGTGGGAAACATTTAGTTACTATTTATTCTCTTTTCATAAAAATGTTTCTAGTTGCCAGCAATACTTTAATAAAAGCAAGCAGTTTCTGCCCTTTTTGCCTGAGGGACGCAGAGCTTTACAACAGAATTTCATTGATTTTCAGTTATTTACGCATTACAATAAAAGCCAGAAAACAGCCTCCTAAGAGGAAGACTGGAGAAGCCACTTTATTTGTCTCAAATTAAAGAGAGAGAGAGAGCTTGTGAAATGGGAAGTGGCTGTGTGATTGTCTCATTAAGTCCTGGAGTCAGAGGTGAGGCCAGGGTTGGGACCTGGTTCTCCTGGGTTCAGCTCAGACATGTCAGAATGTACATTATTACTGTCATCTATCTTTGGTTTTCTGCCCAGTGTGTGTTCAATAAATTAACTACCAATAAGTAAGTTAGATGCCACCTCTAGTGCAGAAGGAGATGGACCAGAAGTCAACAGCCTGCCAGGAGGTCACCTTACAACCTCGAACGAGTCAACCCAACCTCCCTTGTGCTCTGGGTCATCTGTCCAATGAGGATTTAACTGCGTGGAGAGGGTGGAGGTGGCTTTATAATGCAATTTTCTGGTACTCTGTCTCATTGAGTGCTTACAGCAAACCTCTTAAGTAACCTGGACAGGTATCAATACTTTTCACTTTAGAGTTGAGGAAAAACCTGAGATTATGTGACTAGTAAGTGATGACACTTAATACTGTTCTTTTTCCTAACAATACAAAAACATGAACCAGTCTCTTGGCCCTTGAGAAATACCTGTTCAGAGCACGAGAGATGTATTTGACTTCTCAAGTTGGAACTCTGAATTATTTCATATAGAAATATTATTACCTGTGGTTCTTAAGAATTTCAGGAACATCCTGGAGTATATAGATTTATGAGTTGACTGAGGACCCTAATCACCTCATTGTTTCTTGAAAAAGGTGCTCCAAGTTCTAAACAACCTGTATATAAATGAGCTTTTAGAATATAAAGCATTCTGTAGCTAGGTACTATCTGTTCTCTATTTTAATATTTATCACTTTTATTTTGTGACTTATTTGAAATCACAATATGGTATTACTAATCAGAAAATTTTATATGAAAGTGATAATTTTAAAAGTATACTATTTTAAAAAGCTTTACTTTATTATATTGCATATAATATATATAATTATATAATATATAACACATAATAATTACAGGAGGCTCTCCTACCTCCATAGAAGGCAGCTTTAATTATATAATAGAAGTGAGTGGGGAAAAAATTCTCATCAGAAATTTCCTGTGTAAAAATAAAATTTCATTGTACCCCATCCTCTTTCAAATAAAATTTACTTATATTTATAGATGGCTATGGGCTTCCCATGTGACTCAGTGGTAAAAATTCTACCTGCCCATGCAGGAGACACAGGAGATGCAGGTTCAATCTCTGGGCAGGCAAGATCCTCTGGAGGAAGAAATGGCAACCTCTAGTATTCTAGCCTGGATAATCCCATGGACAGAGGAGCCTGGCAGGCTACAGTCCACAGGGTCACAAAGAGTCAGACATGGCTGAGCCACTGAGCATGCACACACGCCATAGGTGACTATACAATTTATGGTATATCCCATGAGATTCTGTATAAACCACACATTATTTCTAGAGAAGTGCCATTAAATAGCTGCCTCTTTTTAAATGTTTCCAGTATAAAGAATGAGAATATAAACCTTCCTTTTTAGGGAAAGATTATAAATTGCCTTGCTCCCTCCACTCATATACATTTTATATCTATCTTTATTGTTCTCTTTAGAACTACTCAGAGTTGTGCCACACTTTTTTACAGTCTGGGGAAATAATTTTTCCATAACTCTATTGACTTATGTGGCAAGGTCTAGTTTTTGTTTTTGAGTCTTAGAACTTAGCCTTTCATGAAGAGGTACATGTCCTAGAAAGATCGCGTGCTAATATATTGCTCTTCTTGTCCCATTAGAAGACTGTCCACCCAGTTAGAGCTTTGTGTCATTGTGTGAAGCTGCATATGTCTTGGTGATTGTGTCAATATTCTTTAAAGTGTAAGATCTGCGTGTGGGAATGTTCTGGTTGAGGTCTCAAGACTTGTTGGTTGAGGCAAGGTGGTATCTCAAGTCGTCCAAAACAAATTGCTCCATCTTAGATAACCAGATATAGTCAGCATAATCTCTCTCATTGGCTTATTCCAGAATTAAGTAATAGGAAAATTTGACTATTATGAATTCCTTTGGTTCAACTAAAGTTTTACAGAATTAAACTTACTATTGTTAATTTATTATTGCTAAATTGATACAATTATTTTGTTTTACAGATTCAAAACCTTTTAATGCCTGTCTTGTCATGAACCTTGTTTATTTTTCCTGAAGTAGCAATGCACACTTCAAGAATTCTGAGTTTTCAAAAAAATATGAAATTTTATTTTATAAGGTAGCAATAAAGAAGTAATGCTCTTTAACTGAGAAAGGAGAATTTTAAATGTGAGTCAGTGAAAGCTGAAGCCAAAACTGGAATTTGTTTCCAGTCAATTTACCCTTGAGTAAAATTTGTCTTTGATTTACTTATGTGTCAAACAAGTTATTCAAAACCCTGGTAACAAAATATATATTTACAAACCAAAGGATTTTTAAAGGTACTGAAATTATATAGTTAATAAAGTGGAAGTGTGTAAATATGGTACCATTCTTTGCAATTCTCTGAGGATAAAGGAGGGAAGATGAAAAGGTCATTCATTTCCTTAAGATAATATATTCCATTGGCTATTTCTTTCCATGGGTATTTCTTTCTTAATTGTACATGAAAAGATTGTGGTTCTCCAAACACAGTCAGCTCTTTCAATCAAAGAGAAATACAACTGCATTAAAATACATGAATAATCATTAAGTTATAAGAACATACAAGTAGGAATTACTATATCAGTAATTTTATTGAAAGCCATAAAGCATTTCTTCAAAGACATGAGCTCAGGCTTGGTTTGTTAAAATTATTTGAGGAAGAACCTCACAATTCAGAGACAAGTGATGTAGGAAGATAATTTAGGTGTAGCCCGTTCCCTGGTGGCTTCACATTTTCTTCTTTTTTGAAGTTGAGAAAATGAGCAAAACGTCTGGTATCCCATACTGCACGTCATCATCCTGATGAGCCATTAGATTTCCCGACTAGTGTTAAGAAGTCTTCCTACTTCTTTTCCCTTCAGAGCTGTAACTACTACTTCTTGCACATTATCTGTAGAATTAATGTTGTTGTTAAATATTTAGTCTCTAAGTCGTGTCCGACTCTGTGACCCCATGGACTGTAGCCCGCTAGACTCCTCTGTCCATGGGATTCCCAGGCGAGAATGCTGGAGTGGATTGCCATTTTCTTCTCCAATAGAATTAACTGTCAGGCGCTAATAATGATAGTAACTTTAAACTGGACCTGGATCACCATTCAATACGTGTACCCCAAACGATTCTTTTCTCTGTAACTCATAACTATGCTTCACTTAGAAATTTCTTGGAAGTTGGGTTCCTGATTTTAAGCACTATATAAACTATGTTTTCACAAGTTTATTGATGACTACATTGTGTGGGAAAGACTCCAAGCCTTCTTGACATCAAGATAGATGACACCTTTTAGGCCTGGCCCTGAGTTACTAACGGAGATTGGTATACAAGGACTTGTTCTTTAAGGAGTCATTCCATTCGTTATCCTGCTTTTTTTCAAGGGTTTGCAATCGTTTGTGCTCCCAAAATATTAGTCTTTTGTTGACAAACATCAGAAGAATAAACAATTTGACGCTTTCAATTTGGATGAAGTGGCTTTTGGTGCAACTCAGAATAAACTTGGCCCAAAGCTGTATGGTATCAGTGATGTACTTTATTTCCAACGATGTCCTAGAGCCAACTCACATCAGCTTCCATGAGATGACTGCGAATATCGCTTCCCAACTGGGTGACATCACCTAGGGAGTCTGAAATCAACCATGTTGGTAGTCTTTGTACCAAGGAAATTACTACATGCTCTATATTTTCACTTTCCCCCCACAGAGAATCAGTTGTTAAAACATCTACTAACATAATACTGCTTCAAGAGATAGTAAAATATCTACCAAGAGTCAGTCACAATGGAAATATCAAATAAGGCCTTTGACATTGAGGAATCATAGAGTTAGCCAAACCATCTCCACCTAAGCATTTATCAAATTTATCTCCCTTCAAACTTGAAAGTGATCAAGAGACTTTAAGCCTATGTTAGGATAGATAAATATGTCTTCAAATATATTTTTAAATGTTAAATTGATTTAATAGATTCTTCTGGGGGCAGGTCTTTGTCCAGTTTGGAGAGAACCAGGTAGTTACTAAGGTATATTTTCTCAGGGCTGCTAATCTTGCCTGGTACTCACAGAAGCTGGCCAGTCACTAAGATACTTTCATTTCCTTTTTACCCCTTTTGTTTGTTTTATTTTTAACCTAACACTTTCCTTTGGAAAATGACTTACAGGTGTCTTGGGCAGAAAAGAAAATGTTTTGTTTTATTTCACTATTTATTGGATCTCTATAAGCAATGTACTTTTCCTGAGGCTAACTATATAATAGGGTTAGCATTCTATTAAAAAAGTCATGTCTTTTTTAAATGCTGAAAAAATATAGTTTTCATATAGAAAGATAATATATTTTGAGAATAGGTTTGTAGAATCATTTCCAATGTGAGTGAATACAACTGCCTTCAAATCTGTTAACCGTGATTTAAAATATCATGAATTATAAATGGAAAAATTGCTAAGAATGATAATCCACTTATTGATATAATTAACGGGTAATTGTTTCAAGTCAAAATATTAATTAGCCAAGATCAGTTTCTGGTATTCAGATATAGTTGTTACCAAGATGTTGAAAATGATAACAGCTTTCTTCCCATTGTACTCTACTTTATATTTAAAATTCTTTAATTACTTGAAGGCAGGAGGGATAATCTTGAGCTCCTGCTTTTGCATTTACATTTTTCTTTTCTGGCTATGTCTGTAAGACACATCCCAGCACTTACTGCATTTGACATAACAGGTGTTCTTTCCCTACGTAACATATACTTGGAGAAATGATGTGAACAAATTTAATATAGAACTCGTTAGGAAATTGGGAAGGAGATCATACTTGTGGCTATGTGCTCAGTCGCTCAGATGTGTCTGACTCTTTGTGACCCCATGGACTGTAGCCCTCCAGGCTCCTCTGTCCATGAGATTTTCCTGGCAAGAATACTGGAGTGGGTTGCCATTTCCTACTCCAGGGAATCTTTTCGACCCAGGGATCGAAAGATGTCTCTTGCATCTCCTGAATTGGTAGACAGATTCTTTACCACTAGCGCCACCTGGACCCTTTTTGTTTTAGGAGAAGACAAAACAAAGGTAGGAAAGTTAATTACTTTTGAAAAAGTCCTGTTCTCCTTTGGACTTCGGAGATAGTTGTCTTTTTTCATTAATCTCAGAAGAACTATCATCTGGATGACCTTAAACTTAGCCACGCTAACCTCCGACAACGTCTCCTTTTTTCAGCCTCAGCCGTGATATGAGGTGATGCATACCAGGAGACTGGGGTGAGCACCTCTTGCTCCAGGCTAATACAGATGACTTGGGTGGGTACCATATATACTCCAGGCCAGTGTGGAGAGCCTCATCTCACGAGGTTTGCATTATTATAATGCTCACTTTTCAGATGTTGAAATGAAGGGTTTGGGAGTTGAACTCATCCTGGGAGTCATAGTTAGCAGCTATAAAACCCAAACTCATGTGCAAAGAGATCTCATATCAGTGCCCATCTCAAAGGGTTGTTCTGAGGATTAAAATAAATGAAAACTGCTGAGAATAGTGCCTGAAACAAGAATAGGCACTGGTTAAATCTTAGCTGCTATAAGCTTTCATCATCATCATCATCATCATTAAAACTTGGTCAACCTGATCCCCAAACGAGCTAACAGTCCTGCCTAACGTGCCAGGCGAATAGAGTAGTAGTGGCATTCTCTCCACTGTGGTGGCTGTGGTCTACCCAGAGGGTACCCGGATGAGTCCGTGGATGATGTGGTACAGGTTTATATGCTGTTAGCCCTCCCTTCCCAGTTTAGGAACAGCTTTTCTCCCTATAAGGTGGAGTGATTTTGACTGTTTTTATGTCTGAGCCCTTTTATTAAAAACAAAACAAAACTGGAATTAAACCAGATAGGAAAGAAGTCTTAAGGAATATAAGCTAAAGCTTTGGAAGTTTTATGAGCAATTTAGGGCTTCCCTGGTGGCTCAGCGGTGAAGAATCCACCTGCAATGCAAGAGACCCAGGTTCGATTCCTGGGTCAGAAAGATTCCCCTGGAGTAGGAAATGGCAACCCACTCCAATATTCTTGCCTGGAGAATCTCATGAACAGAGGAGACTGGCGGGCTACAGTCCACAGGGTTGCAAAGAGTTGGACATGACTGAGCAACTAAGCACACACACACACACACAGAGACATAATTTAAAAATTGATCCTGGGGGGTGGAATCATTGTTCCATCTCTTTTTCCTTATGTACGACTGAAGTTTCATATCAGATTAAGTGACAGAAGGAGAAAGGAAGAGCTGAATCTGAGAGCTATTTTGATGGCGTGACCTCTAGGGGAAGGTTTGGTACATTTCAACTCCAAGATTTCCTGTTTGAATTTTTTAAATAGCAACTCTGGAACCCAGATGGCACAACCACGGAATAGCCTCCCCCTGCTAACACTCACCAACACAGAGAGTCCAAGAAGGGCAAGCAAGACCTTCAGGGTTAAAAGTGCTTGAAGACGGTTCAATTTGTGTTTATTTTCAGATCTCCTGTTTGAGGGACAGAAGCATCTCTAGATTCTGAATCAGATCCTTTCTTTCTAGTTTCCTCTACCCCAGAAAACCCCAGAACAAAAATCCAATCTATTCCCTAAAATGTGCAGAGCATCGATACTTTCAAATACATTGTCTAAGAGAAAAAAAGGGAAGTCTTGTGATTTCGAAAGTCTCCAAGTACAATCAGACTCATTTTTTATACGCCAGTGAAGCAGAGGAGGACAATTTTTTGGAGGGAATTCTGCAGCAATTAATATTTTAAGAATTGTTTTTGTTCATTCATTTAGTTCTTCTGTGTTACTCATAATATATGAAATTTAGGAATAGAATAATGAGTATTTTCTTCATGCCGGTTTTCCTCTGGAGGAAGGGAAGCATTTCATTGATTTTTCATGTATAAACGTGAGATCTGTGTACAGTCTTTGTGATTTTTGACTTAGAAAACTGATATTCCTTAATGGGAATAGCTTTATGATAGAGACACTAGGCTACAGCTTGTTAATGGGGGAAAAAGCCCCTTTTTTACATTAATATTCTGTTGTTTTTATTTAAATTAGAAATGAATCATTTAGGGTTTGTTACATCAATTCTGATGTTTTACTGAGAAGGCAATTGTTATAATGTCTCTCTTCCATTTTGCATTCTCATTATCTAGTCCTCAGAGAAAATTTTTCTCGAATAACCAGGCAACTGGTGGAGGCACTGTTCAAGGCCTATCAAGGGAGGCGGGATGTAGGATTATAATGGGCCTCTGATGTACACTTGTGATGTTATCGTCAAATGAGCTTATACATACAGTTGTACTTTGTGCAAAGGCTTTGGCTTGATAAATGTGAATACTTACAATGTGCCACAATTTGAGTGATTCTGCCTTGGTAAAAAGGAACCTCAAAAAGTGGAAGCAGCTCAGGCCTCTGCAGACAGGGCTTTGTTGATTTGCTCCTGAGTGTCAGGAGCTGAGATTCAGGCTGTGGGAAGGCTCCTGACCTCGGACCAACGTCTAGGCCAGTGGGTCTCAGCCTTGGCTGCCCCCAGGATCATTCCAGAGCTTTCGGGATTACCAATTCCTGGTTTCAGTCCCCGAGACTCCAATTCCATTGGTCTGTCATGCAGCCTGGGTACTGAGATTTTTTGCTCCTCAAAGTGGGCTTCATAGATAAGCAGTACCTGCATCACCGGGAGCTTGTTACAAATCAGAATCTCCAGCCCCACCCCAGCACTACTGACTCAGAGCCTGCTTTCCAGGTGTGGACCGCCAAGTCTGAGAAGCATGTTTTTCATGCTTTTTCAGACCTCCCACCCCAGGCTGATGGGTTTGAATGTCACCTGAAAATGAAAGTGGTTTGGTTCAGTAGCTGAATCATGAATTGATCCAGAAATGTTAGAACCCGTTGCAATAGTGTCTAGATTTTATTGTTTTGAAAACAGAAATATCACTGCTGCTGATCATCACCATAAAGGCAGAATTTGTTGAGTACAGTTAGAATCATGGGGAGTGACGTAACTCTACTGAGCCTGAGGACTCTGCCCAGTTAAGTGAAGATATGCCAAGATGTTGCCCTGGGTGAACCACACTCCTAGGTCTAGTCCTTGGTCTGATTTGTCAACATACCTGGAGGAGATCCATCTCTAGGGGCAGCAGACTCAAAGCTCCAAACTCATGAGAATAAAGAGTGAAAACCAGCCATAGAGAATTTACAGTGACAAATATGGCTGCCACAGGGCAGTACTTTTCCACTTTGCAAGCACATAAAAAGGCAGGTCACACCAGACAGCGGCTTGTGAACAGGGGATTGGGTGGAGGATTCCGTTCCAAGTTTGGTTGTTTCCTGTCTCCTCCACTAGACTGACAGCCATGTAAGGACAGACTTGTTCTTTCCGCGGCTCTCCCCTCGGCTCCCAGGAGAGCCCCAGCCTTGTATGGTTTCTGCCAGTGCCTCCCCAGTGACTTTCTCTATGCTCCCACACCATTGCTGGCCAACTTCTTTTCTTTTGAGGTCTTGATGGCCTGGTTGCCCTTTAGTCCCGTTAGGTGTCTTTGCTGGCCTATACACCTGTCCCAAATATCACTTCTATGTTTTGTCTCTCAGAAGCTGTCTTACTTCTGTTTCTAGCTTCTCGGCAGGACCTTGAAGTAGTCCTTTGTACTTTACAAATTGTTTTTAATATCATAAAGCCCACTTCCATTTTTAAAGCTCCTGAGCAGGTGGGAGAGCATTTACATTCACAGCTAAGTCCGTATCAGTGAATTTTCAAGCGTGGGCAGGGACCCCACATCTGTGGATGTAACTGATAACTGTGGTGACAATTCTGTTAAGAAATAGCTTGATCAGTCGTGAAAAGGGAGGAAATGTGTAAAAGATGATTCCAAATTATTAATCATTCATTGGACATTGGGAAAATGATGGCTGATTTCATGGGTGGAAATAGAGAAGTCAAGATAGGGTCTATTTTGGTGGGGGAGAAGGATGAGCTTGTTTCAGACTTGCTGAATTTGAGTTAAGGGAGGCTATCAATGTAGAAATGCCATGAACACAGGTGGAGATGACATATGGGAGGTCCCCGTTATTACTGTCTTGCCTCCTTTAAATCTCTGGGCCTGGAATATTCTCATTCTTTCCACTCTTCCTGAAATGCTGGAAGGAAATGGACTGTGGTTATCCAGGGCCCTTCTCCTGTAAGTTTACAACCAGGAAAAATAGGAGGAGGATATTTTTGTTTTCATAAGAATCTAGCTTGAAGAGACAAGTCTAATGGACCTGGTTTGATTTCATCCAGTCCTGTTTCATTTCTGTTATATTTTCTCCAATCACACAATAACTTACACATCATTGTGCAATGTAAGAAGGAAAAAGACATCAAACCTTACTGAATGACCCTGGACTTCTCTTCTAGAACCACTTGCATTGACTCATTACACACACCCTCACTGAGCCAGGGATCCCAGGCATTACCCATCTAAGGCCTTTTGGAGACCACCTGCTTGGACATCTGTTTCCATGCTAGCAGGAAGTTTCAGAAACAACCAGTTTAACTGAGTGCAAATGATGTGCTCACTGAGATTTGGTAAAAAAGCCTACAGTTGAGACCTAGAAAGTAAATGCTATTTTCCTTCTGAGTCACTTGTGACTTTTAATAGACTGAGAACTGACAGAACTGCCAAGAAAGCAAATAGTTTTATTCATATGACTGTACAATTATCCTCAATTACCAAGTTCAGTTGATGAACATCACGATTACTTCATAATATCCAGGACAACCTGGGAAAAGAGATTTTGTTTGTGGAGGAAAGTGACCAAAAATGACTAAAACTTGAAGGATACAGAAAGATATGCGACATTTTTTTCTTTCAAAGCATCAGAAAAATAATTACAACTTTTCAGAGTGCATTCCAAATGTAAGGATTTTGTTGACTAACAGAAGTCTTTGGAACACGTATCTAAAGTTGAGAGCAATCGTCAAGTCAGTTTGTTCTCTAGGATGAGATGGGTTTGGGTCCCCATCTTTTGTTTGAACACTACAGTACTGCCACAAAAAGGCCAATCATTTCTTTCTTAACACACTGCATTTTTCAGTGGGTGGATTCTCTTGTTCCTCCTTCCCCAGCCATCTATCCCTCGAGCGGGGCAGGGGGGAAAGCTTTAGGCAACCGGAAGAAACTGCCAATGCTAGTGTTTTGCTAATCCTATAAATATTTCTGTAAACTTGACTCCAGTGAGACATAATTTCAGCAGTTGGAATAATGGGCTTTCCTGCTGTTGCAGCCATCCAGAGAGCAAGCGCTCTGACTTACTGAACAATTACTCCCACGTTCTGCCTCCCGACACTGCCATTAGTCTTCCCTACTCTAGGTGTGAGGTTGTACGGAAAGTAACGTAAACACTGCCATTCTGTAATTAGCTGCCCCAGAGTTCAGCAGTGAAAATAGCAAGAACACATTTCTTCCCAGCACCTGGAAAAGCCGATGTGATTTGTTTGTGAACCCAGGTGGAGCTTGTTTATTGACAAACTGTTGCTCTTCTGATCACCAGGTGATGTTTACACAATGAGATGGTAAATCCCTTCACACCTCTTTAAAAAAAAAATCCATTCCCATATTTGCATGTGTTCTTAGAAAAAGGACCCCATAGTTAAGTGGTTGCCAGTTTGAAATGTAAAGACCTCAAGAAGCACTTAAGGAATAGAGCTTTATAGTAAAATAATTTAAAACATAAATTCTCCGATTTCCCCTGTGCAGCTTTGTTTATTGGGCCAGTTTAGCTCATGACTAGTAGTCTCCCTGGCCTTCCTTTCCCTATTTTCTTTACTGATTCATCTCTATATATTGTACTTTTAAATGATCCCACTCCAATTTGATATCTCTTTGACTTCTGCTTAAAAACTTCTAGTTGTTTCTGAAGCATGCTAAGCAAAGTCTGTTTCAAACAATACCAAGGTTTGGTATTGTCATACTGGATAGCAGCTCTACTGATAGGTGTGTGTATACGTGTGTGTGCGTGTGTGTGTGTGTGAGAGTTGCTTTGTCCTTTTAGACCCAAGTTCCGGGAAGTCAGGATAGTAGTAACTCTGCTTTAATTAACATCCTCTTTTAACACCTGATGCAGGGTCATTAACACATTAAATGTTAGAGTTTATCTCCTTTCCATCAGAATTTCAGTTTCCACAGAATACTATATTTCTTTCATGCTAATCTATGTTTTAATGGCCTCTAAATTGTCAATTGAGAGGATAATTAGTTCTAATTTAGCGTTAATGCCATGAACATAGAGTAAGAAGCTAATTGACATGGCAGGCTACCAACTAGAATTTTATGAACTAAAACTTTTTATCTCTTGCACAACAGTGAGTGAACTCATTATGCAAGTGCCATTTAGGAAGAAAAACTACTTTGCCTGCGGGTGTTCTGTACCTTGTGGATGAATCACTAATGGCTTGGCGAGGGCTTTGATGGTCTAAATAGAACAGTTTACCTTTAAACCAACTTTGCAGAAGTTGGTCTAAAAACCTATAGGCATATTTGGTTGGCACATTTTTGCTTTCAATTGCATTTTTGTACCTACTAGATATAAGGAATTCCTATGGAAGCTGAACTTTGTACCAAGCAGGAGAACATCCAGTAAACCTAGAATCTAGATTCTAGTAGAATTAACAACACATTCACTGAGCAGTGACTATTTTGCAAAACAATTTCATGTATTTGATATCATTAGATCTTCAATTTGAATTATTGAGGTCAAGGCAGGTATTTTTATACCCATTTTATAGTTAAAACAACCAAGGTTCAGGGAGTTGAAATAACTTGTCTGTAATTATGTGGCTGGTTAAGTGATAGAGCCAAACCAAGGACTTGAATCTGTGACTTCTGTTCCAGAGTGTTTTACTCCTGATCACATCCTACTTTTCTCATCAGTTTAACCATATGATCTTCTTGTGTAATTTTAAGCAATTACCATTTCCTTAAAAATTCACAAAAATTACATAATCACAACCAGGCAAACTCGTCATCTTTTTACCTTCTCACTCCCAGACCCCTGAGTTATCAGTACTGACTCTGTCCTCACTCAAAAAAACCCAAAAACTGTCTTAGAAAAGGAGGTAAAAATGATAGAAAGTAAAGAAAATCATGTTAAGGGGTGCTTCTGGCTTTTTTTTTTTTTTTTTTAAAGAAAAATTTAACTGCTGCCCAAGATGTCAGTTCTCAGTTTAACCCAGAGTAGTTTTTCAAAGATGAAGCCTTTTAGTTACATTTGCTGCCTTCTGGCTGGTCTTAGCCTGCGCTAGTCTACCAGAATTTTCTTTGGTCGAGTTTAGATTATTTGGCGCTTGCCTATCTGGTACACAATCCCTGGTTTGTGTTCAGGTGTTTTTCTTTTGACTGCGATTTACCTTTTCCATGCTTTACTGTTCCTTAGAAGCTCCACCAGAATGTAGCCAGGGAAACAAAGACAGGAAGATCTAGCAAGTCAGCTCTGCTGTGTGTGAGAGGCTCTGTCATGCTGTGGGCAGCGTAGAAGTCACTGGAAGATGAAGTCTCAGGGTTCCAAGTCTGTTCCTTTCATCTTTCTCTGCCCTCCTCCAGTTGCTCTTAACCGCTGGGAGATGAATTCTATCTGTGTCCTTCTGTTAGTTTATTTGTAAACTGCAGGTCAAAAAGTAATATTATATATAAAATCCAGACTGGACAATTAGTTGTTTCATGCAGAGGGAGAGCTTTAAAGGAAATCAGCTGACTTCCTGAGTTGCTGAATGAAGTGTGAGTTTTAGTTTCTATCCTGTTAGGAAATGACATGTGAATAGAATACTTGTATGAGCAGGCTTTTATTTTTGTCAATGACTGGAAACTTGTAAAATAAAAAAAGAAAAGAAAAGTCTGTTTATTTTAGCATATCAAGATTTGTTTCTGGGAAACAAAGGCAAAGATGGCAGTTTCTGAATCCTTTGGTGGTCTCCTTCCTGAAATTCGGTTTCTTCTCTCCTTCTGCCTAGAGTTGTCGGGTTGCCATAGCAACATGACTCCTCCCCCACAACCTGTAAGATTAACTGGATACAGATTTAGCAGCCAAGTGAGCCCAAGATCAAAATCCAAATTTAGGACACTAATCACAGAAAGTGGGAAGTCTGAGGCCAAGGACCACTCTGCGTCCCTCCATGAGCAGCACGTGGCATGATGGATGTTGCGTCCTGATGGCATCCATGGCACTGCTCAGAGACCCCAGTGGCCATGGTGTGCTCATCTGCCACACTGCAGATGGGATCGCATCCAAGGTGAGAGTTGGATAAGTGTGTGGAGCAGGAGTATTTAGTGCAGTGGTGTAACCCTATCTCAAACACTACAACTGTGAAAGTCACGCATGAGATTCTTGGGCAAGGAATGATGGAGAAAGGCAGTGAGTAGGTGCTGCAAAAATAAAGGCCCTCTATGCCCAGGAATGCTTTCTAAGGGATTCTTAAGTGGTGATAACCGTAATAACAATTGCTCACATTGATGGAGCACTTGTGCTGTGCTTAGTTGCTCAGTCGCGTCCGACCTGTTGCAACCCCATGAACTGCAGCCTGCCGAGCTCCTCTGCCCATGGGGATTCTTCAGGCAAGAATACTGGAGTGGGTTGCCATTTCCTTCTCCAGGGGATCTCCCTGACCCAGGAATGGAACTGGGGTCTTCTGCGTTGCAGGTGACTCTTTACCAGTTGAGCTACCAGGGAAGCCCATATTTAAATGATATCATACAGTATTTGTCTGGCTTACTTCACTTAGTATGATAATCTCTATGTCCATCCATGTGGCCACAAATGGCATTATTTCACTGTTTTGGTTTTTTTTTTATGGCTGAGTAGTGTTACATTGTGTGTGTGTGTGTGGGTATTTTGTGTGTGTGTATCTCAATACACACACACTTATATACACACATACTACATCTTCATTATCCATTCATCTGTCGATGAACATTTAGGTTGCTTCCACGTCTTGTTAAAAAATGGGCAGAGGATCTAAACAGACATTTCTCTAAAGAAAACATACAGATGGCAGATAGTTGCATGATGGTCCACATCATTATAATGATTATCAGAGAAATGCAAATCAAAACTACAATGAGATACTACCTCACACTAGTCAGAATAACCATCATCAAAATGTCTGCAAACAGTAAACGCTAGAGGGGGTGTGGAGAAAAGGGGACCCTCCTGCAGTGTCAGTGGGAATGTAAATTGATGCAGACACCATGGAAAACAGTATGGAGGTTCCTTAAAAAAATAAAAATAGAGTTGCTGTATGATCTAGCAATCCCACTCCTGGGCATATATCTGGAGAAAACTCTAATTAGAAAAGATATATGCACCTCAGTGTTCACAACAGCACTATTTACAACAGCCAAGACATGGAAACAACTAAATGTCCATCGACAGATGAATGGATAAAGATGTGATGTGTGTGTGTATATATATATATATATATACACACACATACATACTGGGAGTTGAAGTCTTAACTCCCAGTGGCTATGAATGTGACCTTATTTGGAAATGAGGTCTTTGCAAATGTAATCAAGTTAAGATGAGGTCATTAAGGTGGGCTCTATTCCAATATGACTGGTGTCCTTATCAGGAGGGAAAATGCCAAGTGAAGAGAGACACAGGGTGAACGCCATGTGACGACAGAGGTGGAGATTGAAGTAATTGAGGCTGCAAGCCAGGGAACACCAAGGAAGGATTGACTGCTACCATCAGAAACTGGGAAGAAACAGGAGGCCTCTACCCAGAGTCTCAGAGGGAGTGTGGCCCTGCTGACACACTGATTTCAAACTTCTACTCTCTAGAACTGGAAAAGAGTAAATTTATGTAATTTAAGCCACTCAGTTCGTTATTGCCACCTCGGGAAGCTAATACAAATATGTTCTTACTGTACCAGGTTCAGTCGATACAGAGGCACAGAGTGATGCAGTAATATTCCCATTATGCTTCATCTCCCCGTTCCCATCTTAAGGACAACTGGTAATGACAGTTTGGTGGCTCAGATGGTAAAGAATCTGCCTGCAGTGCAGGAGAGCTGGGTTCGATCCCTGGGTCAGAAAGATCCCCTGGAGGACAGCATGGCAACCCACTCCAGTATTCTTGCCTGGAGAATTCCATGGACAGAGGAGCCTGGTGAGCTACAGCCCATGGAGTCACACAGAGTCGGACAGGCCTTAGTGACTGAGCATGGACACACGCAATGACAACGTGTCTCCTTTCTACTTGTGGATGTGTGCATTCATTTGTATATAACGGGACTGTATTATGTGCATTTTACTGAAACTTTTTCTTTTTAAAGCCTACATGTGTATCTTAGAGATCTCTTTAAGTCTTTAGCTTTTTAAAAAATTGTAAAATGCATATAGCATAAAGTTAACCATTTTTGAGTGTGCGGTTCACCGGCATTGAGTACACTCACACTGTTGTGGTGCCATCGTCACCAGCCCCCTGCAGCGTTCGTTTCACTGTAAAGCTGAGACTCTGTCTCTATTGAACAAAAATGCCCCATTTCCCCCCAGTCTCTAGCCCTGGGTAACTACTACTCTACTTTCTGACTTTATGAATTTGACTACTCTAGGTACCTCAAATAAGTGGAATGATACAGTATTTGTCTTTTTGTGTCTGGCTTATTTCACTTGACATATCCTCAGGTTTCATCCGTGTGTAGCATCGTCAGAATTTCCTTCTTTTTAAGACTGATTAATATTCCGTTTATATGTTTACATTTCATTTATTCATTCATCTGTCAGGAGACTCTTGGGTTGCTTCTGCCTTTTGGCTGTTGTGAATAATGCTGCGGTGGACATGTGGGTACAAATATCTGAGATCCTGCTTTCAATTCTTTTGGGTATATACCCAGAACTGGAATTGCTAGATCATATGGTAATTCTATTTTTAATTTTTTGAAGACTTGCCATACTGTTTTCCATAGCAGCTGCATCATTTTACATCCCCACCAGCAGTCTACAAGGATTCCAATATCTTCACATCCTTGCCAACACTTGGGTTTTGTTTTTTTTAATAGTAGCTGTCTTAATGGATATGAGATGATATCTCATTGTAGTTTTGATTTGCATTTTCCTAATGATTAGTGATATTGGGCTTATTTTCCTGTGCTTATTAGTCATTTGCATATCTTTGGAGAAAAGTCTATTCAAGTCTTTGCCCATTTTTTTTTGGTAATTGGGTGGTTTATTTAAGGAGCTCCTGTGGATGGACATTAAGGTTGTTACCAGTGTTTTGTTTTTTTTTTTAATTAGAAGCAGGACAGAAATATATAATCCTGCAATATATATCACTTCACATGTGTACAAGTTTATATTTAGAATGAATTCTTAGAAGTAGAATTGCTAGGTCAAATAGCTCTGTATATGCCTTGAGGTATTGATTGATTTAGCCAGCTGGCTGTCTGAAGAGGTTTACCACAATCCATAGTCCTAGTTAGAGTGTATAAGGGAAAGTGTGGGAGAGAGGGACAGATTACTTCAGACTGAGTGATCACGGAAGGTGATTCCGTGGATGTGAAGTTGAGATTAAGTCCTAGATGCTAAGACAGAGTCAGCCCTGTAAGATCTAGGGTCACAACAGCTGAGGTTAAGCTATAAGGCAGAAGTGAGCTTCGTGTGTTCCAAGGCATGAAATCAGACCACTGTGGCTTAAAGCTGGTGAGTGAAAAAGAGGGTGCTATGCTGTGAGTTGGCCTGGAAGGCAGGGTTCATATAGGCCCTACTCAGGAGCATGCTCTAGATGAATGGAAGCCAGAAGAAGGAATAACTTATGATGAGATCGCTCTGGGCGTGAGGTTGAAAATAGACAGTTGAGGGCAGATGGAGGGATGCAGGAGATTAATTAGGAGCTACTGCAGTGACCCATGTGAGAAAGAGCGTGGTGCCTGCGTGCCGGGGTCGTGGTAGAGATGGGAGCAGTGGCGCCTGCAAGATTTGCTAATGGATTGGACACAAAGAACTCAGGAGCTGGTTTGTGGGCAGAGGAGAGAAAGACAGAGAAGCCTCAGGATGATGGTGGCCTCTTGGTTCTGTTACTCACTAGAGGCATGACTTGGGGCAATAATTTCACTTCTCTGTGCTTCATTGTTCTTTATAAAATAAGAGTAATTTCAGCATTCTCACATGATGGTTCTGAATAAATGACTTAATATGTGTAAAATGCTTTTAGTCTGGGACATGTTGAATTTGAGACGTTTAATATATCTCCAAGTCCAATGTTGAATAAGCAGTTGAATGTACAAGTCTAGAATTCAAGAGAGTGATTAGTTGTGGAAGTTTAAATTTGATTAAATTTGGAAGTTGCTTGCCTTAAGTATCATCTACGGGGCATGAGATTGTATGAGATTACCGAGGGAGAGGGAGAAGATAGGGGAGAGACAGGGACTAAGAACTGAGTCATTTTAGTATCAAGAGTCAAAGAGTAGTGTAGGAACTAGCCAAGGAGGATGAACTGGAGCCAACAGTGAGGTTGGCCGAAAGCTAGGAGAGAATGGAGCCCTAGAATTCAAATGAAGAAGGATCATTAAGGAGGAGAGAATGTCCAAAGCTTCTCATGAGTCAAGTGAGTGTTTTACCTCCTCCCACACGGAGAAGAGATCTGACCGTCAGTCCTGTGTGTCTGCACAGAGAAGAGTGGAAGGAGGCTTAGTGGATGCAAAGCTGTCAGTGGCATCCTCGGAAGATAAGGGAAGTCTCTTCCTCCAGCAGTCCTGGCCCTCAAGAAGAAGAGAAATGAGCAGAGGTGGAATGTAGCCTTGTTAAGGACATAGGATGACTTCTTGACCCTTTTTTTGACACTGGTTGTCTGAAGTAGGTTCTAAATGGCCTTTAAGGATTTCCAGCAGATGAAATTTCTTTTCCTTTTGTTTGATGTGCCACTGAGGATCTCTTGAATTCTTGAAATTTTTATTAAGAATTCCTCGTATACCAATAAACAATGCCCAGACTCAATAGCCTCTGCTGACACATTGTGATTATGTTTAAGGAAGGTCTTGGGCAGCAAAACAGCTCAGTTATTGCAGAGTCCCAGTGTTGGTCGCTTTTTGCCAAATGGTCACCATTCATACATCCTTCCTTCCTGGAAGGGATATAAATCCCCAAGCTATTTTTGCTCCAAGGAGATTATGGCACAACATATGGAGTCTTCACTCTCCAGGAGCAGAAGCAGAGTCTTGTCTTTGCTGGAGCAGGCCACTTGGTGAATGCCACAGGTTTAGGGCAACTGTCATCCTCGTGATTCATGGGTGACTGTATCAGGGAGCCGCAGCATGGAGCAGCTGGTCTGAGGAGCATTCTAACCTGATGTTTCCCACAGTGTTGTTCATGGCATTTGCCCCATTTGTGTTACTAAGATGGCTCGATTAATCCTACCCAAATTTCTGTGTATATTAATATTTTACCTCGAACCTATGCAATAGCATTTTAGAATATTGACATTCTGAAGGTGACTATTTGGGGATGGGTATTATAAACTTTCGGGGCTTCCCAGGTGGCTCAGTGGTAAAGAATCTGCCTGCCAATGCAGGAGATACAGGAGACGTGGGTTCAATCCCCGGGTTGGAAAGATTCCCCTGGATTAGGAAATGGCAACCCATTCTAGTATTCTTGCCTGGGAAATCCCATGGACAGAAGTGGGCTACAGTCCGTAGGATTGCAAAGAGTCGGACATGACTGAGCATGCTTGCACATTCAGTTATAAGCTTTTATGGATAGTCCCTCTTAACACAAATGTGAATAAATGTGAAAGAAAAAGAGAAGTTATAGTAAATTATCAAAAAGACTGTTAAATTTCCTGATTTAAAAGCAAATTCATCTATAAGTCAAAAGTTTCAACCAACAAGGACCTACTATATAGCATAGGGAACTATCCTCAATATTTTGTAATAACATATAAGGGAAAAGCATCTGAAAAAGAACATATATGTGTGTGTGTGTGTGTGTGTGTGTGTGTGTGTGTGTATATATAGTGTATATATATATAAAAGCACACACACACACTTTGTGCTGTGCTGTACACCTGAAGCTAACACAACATTGTCAGTCAACTATACTTCAATAAAAATCATCAACAACAGAAAAGCTCAGTTTTCCTTACTATTCTTTGAGCAGTTAGAAAGGTTTCCGTGGGAGATTAAGCTGAAGAATTGACACTTTTGAACTGTGGTGTTGGAGAAGATTCTTGAGAGTCACTTGGACCACAAGGAGATCAAACCAGTCCATCCTAAAGGAAATCAACCCTGAATATTCATTGGAAGGACTGATGCTGAAGCTGAATCTCCAATACTTTGGCCACGTGATGTGAAGAGCCAACTCACTGGAAAAGACCCAGATGCTGGGAAAATTTGAGGGTAAGAGGAGAAGGGGACAACAGAGGATGAGATGATTGGATGACATCATTGACTTAATGGACGTGAGTTTGAGCAAACTCTGGGAAATAGCGATGGACCAAGAAGCCTGGCATGCTGCAGTCCATGGGGTTACAAAGAGTTGGACATGACTGAGTAACTGAACAGCAACGAGGAGATTAGGCTAGTCACTTATTGTTTCAGGGTAGAGGATACTTTGAGTTATAATAGAATCCTGAAATTAATTTCTGTTATCATGAAAACTATTTATCATAATTCCTAGCCAAGCTAGAAATTGAAGAGTTAGTTTTATTTTCTGGATCCAGTGTCTACTGATGTTATGGCAGATAGACATGTAGCCAATTCTATTATAAATGCTATTATTGAAAAAACATCCCTCTCTGTATTAGAAGGGTTGCTTTTACCTTTTGGCATTTACTATTTGTTAAAATCTGACCAAGTTGAGGTTTATTAACCTTAGGGCACAGAATCCCATTTCTCTCTAAACGTCTGAGCGAGGCTCACACACTAGAGGAAGGGGCATGGCTTAGCAGCTGTGTGGACTGTGCCAGCTGGTACTTATTGACCCCAGCAATGACTTCAATCTGTCTAAGCCTCTGTTTCTTCATCTCTGTTATGGGGGAAATAACCTGCATCACAGAGGCATTGTGAGAATTGGATTAAATATTTCACGAGAAGCTCTTAGCACATTGCCTGGTGTGTGGGGGCGTGGAATATATGGCAGCTATTATTACTGTTGTCGCGGTGATCTCCTCTACCCTGCAGTCTTGAAGCTGCAAGACAAGAAACACTGTGGTTGAGCCTTGGTGAAATATCTCAGCATCTTTGTTTCTTAGGTGTGTCACGTGCTTGTCTAAAGCGTCTTGCTCTCCTCTCGCTCTACCTTCTCTTCCAGTGGAGGCATCAGGGTCGAGAGTGAGGGGACAGAGTGGGGAACCAGCCTTGCACGTGCGGGCCAGTCGTCATGGCCACTGCACTCTGGGTCACGTGAAGCAGCAGCTGCCAAGGTGGCCTGTTGGGGGAGGAGGGCATCAGTGGTTCCCTCCTTCCCGCTCAGATAGCTCCTCTCCCTCTCAGACTCTGTCCGCACTTCTCTGCAGAGCCTGCTTCCCCATGTTCAATCCTGCGGTTTTTAGGTTGTTTCTCCTTTGCTTTGGGATTGCCAAGAGGCCAGCTTATATCACAGCACATCCATTTCCTCAGGATGCCAGTCGTGCCTGCTACTTGCCTGTGTTGATTAGATGTTTTGAATGTCAAGTCGGCATTGATTAGAACACACACACACACGTACATCTTACATGCTACCAGTTTCTAGTTCTAAAACATCTGACTCCTTGATGAGGATCTAACATGAAGAGATCTAACATGCTGCTATTGACAAACTTCCCCTTTAAAAGTGCCAAATCCTTGCGATTGTGTTTATTTTCATAGGATCTGTTTGGCCAAAAAGTCTGCATAAATTAGCTAATTAGAGCAAAGTACTTGTGTTTGATTTAAAAAAATAATCATAAACTTTGCATTTTGTTTTCCGTGTGCCTTCAGGTCACCACGTGCAGACCTGTTACCCCAAGAAGTCAAGGCAGAGGATGGCTTCTGTTTCCTTCCCCCAACTAAGCAAGACCACGTACCCTTTCCTTAGACTTATTTTCTCTTCCCTATTCTTCTCCTTTCCTTCCTATCTCTGTCTGCCTCTCTGTGTCTCCTTCTGTCTCTCTTTCTCATAACAGTATATGGCAGTTTTTGTGTCATGGATTTCCACCTTTTACTCTGGTTTGTAAATTTGTTTAATGACCATAAAGATTTGGAGCTAATCCCTGAAATCTCTTATCTCTGTTTGGGATGTAAGAGGTCCCAATTGACACAGAATCAATTATTTATTGATTTAGAAGGAGGAAAAAATAGAAAACAGCAAAGGCATTGTCAGGATTTATAGATCTCATTTTGGTTGATGGGCTCTAAGACAAGTCTGTTTGGGGACTCACCACAAGGGAAACTGTTCCCAGCAGAAGGGGCTCCTTTTCTGAGTTTAGACTCTTCCGGGGGGTCGTTTGATTGTGAAGAAGCTGGCGGTTTTGTCTGCAGACTTTCTGGTTTCATTAGCAGTCTGGTGGTGACAGCTACTCTAGCTGTTTCCTCTTGTCGTTGCTCACAGGAATGGTGCTGAATACTCAGAGGTGGCACAAGGCTTTGGGATGGCAGCAGCTTCATCAGTGTGCCCTCAATTGTCACAGTGGCAGGTCGTGGCTCCGAGAATAACACTGCTGATTAGTGTGCCTGGTGCACTGGGCAGGCTGTGGGGGAAATGCCACGGTCTAATCTCTGTTGATTTCCCAACAATTACATTCTCTTTGCTTCCTACTGGCCTTCACCTTCCAGGCAGACTACGTTTTGTCTTCCATTATAAAGAATTTCATTTTGGTCTTTCCCACTAGGGTTCTCCCAGGTTGTTTTCAGTGTCCGTAACTTCATTCCACCCCTGCTCTTGAACTTCACCACTCTGTGTTTCAACCTTTCAGTCCTGGTGAATAAAAGTCTGCTTTTACTTCCTGATGCCTTTCTCCTTTCATTCAACAGTCTATTGAAAAGAAATGTACATGCTCAGAGGGAATTGCACTGTATGATGAATTAAAATGGGGATAGTAGTTACGTCTTGGGGCTTCCCAAGTGGCACAGTGATAAAGAATCCTCCTGCCAGCGCAGGAGATGCAGAAGACATGGGTTTGTTTGATCCCTGGGTGGCGAGGATCCCCTGGAGTAGGAAATGGCAACCCACTCCAGTATTCTTGCCTGGAAAATTTATGGATCGAGGAACTTGGCAGGCTATATAGTCCATGGAGTCGCAAAGATTTGAACATGTTGAGCATGTGCATGTCTGCACGCGCGCGCGCACACACACACACACACACACACACACACACACACAGAGTTACTTCCTAGGGTTATTGTTAGATTGAACAAGGTAAAACATAGAAAGTGCTCAGAATAGTTTTAGATACCTGGCCTTCACTCAGTAAGGGCATCATCATTGTCACCTCTTTGTTCATCACCAGCATCACCAATAATTCTGGGTCTATAGGCAGAGACCACTTGTAATTTTGATATTATGATTATATGTGGCCCTGCATATCACAGCAGGTCTCCTCTGAAACTCATTTCATGTGGTACCAGTTTTCCCTTCTTTTATTTTGGATTTTCAAGGAGTAGTCTTCTTATAGAAGGCAATGGCACCCCACTCCAGTACTCTTGCCTGGAAAATCCCATGGGTGGAGGAACCTGGTAGGCTACAGTCCATGGGGTCGCAAAGAGTCGGACACGACTGAGTGACTTCACTTTCACTTTTCACTTTCATGCATTGGAGAAGGAAATGGCAGCCCACTCCAGTGTTCTTGCCTGGAGAATCCCAGGGACAGGGGAGCCTGGTGGGCTGCCGTCTATGGGGTCACACAGAGTCGGACACGACTGAAGCGACTTAGCAGCAGCAGCAGCAGCAGCAGCAGTCTTCTTATTCTTTCTTTTCTGTACTGTTTTACCTCGCTTATTTACTTACTACATCAGATTTGACAAACCATATTATAAATTAAACTGAAGTTAATCTGTAGAACAACATAGTGTGATGGCACATTCCCCTCTCCATTTTGCATATGATAACATTTCGGATCAGAGAGAGTACATGTGTTGCTTACCATAACTAGCCAATAAAAGGCATCTCCAAGATGCAAACCCAACTCTTCTGACTCCAAGTCCAGTGCAGTTTCCATGAGGAGCCCTTTGTGTGTGTGTGTGGAGGAGCAATAACATTTAATTTTCTAACCTAGGCTTTAACTAAGACATCAATAAATTTTGAGTTCTTGGATGGTAGATATTAGTTCTAAATGCATATTAATTTATAAAATAAGATATTAATTTCTAGAATGCATAAATCTGATCTTTTCCCAGCACTATGGCTTGGGCTACTTACCAGGTTTATTTTCTGATATCTCACAGCAGGTAGAAGACTAAATGAGGCTTTGTCTAGGCTGTAAGAGTTGCTAAGTCGTGTCTGACTCTTTGTGACCCCATGGACATGGACTGCAGCATGACAGGCTTCCCTGTCCATCTCCAACTCCCAGAACTTTCTCCAACTCATGTCCATCGAGTCCGTGATGCCATCCAAGCATCTCATCCTCTGTCGTCCCCTTCTCCTCCCACCTTCAATCTTTCCCAGCATCAGGGTCTTTTCCAGTGAGTCAGTTCTTCGCATCAGGTAGACAGAGTATTGAAGTTTCAGCTTCAGCATCAGTCCTTCCAATGAATATTCAGGACTGATTTCCTTTAGGATGGATCTCCTTGCAGTCCAAGGGACTCTCAAGAGTCTTCTCCAACACCACAGTTCAGAAGCATCAATTTAGGGGAGTATGATACATGGGGACACTGTGAGAAGTACTAGGTATTATCTGAGAACTGGAGGTGGGTAAAGGTGACACAGAAACAAGAGCTGGTTCTGCAAACCAGGTATAACTTCTGCCCTCAAATTGGTCTAGCCTTGGCTGTAGAAGAATCGTTTTGAATTCATCTGATGATGACCTGGCCCCAAATCCAGGAATGTCTTTGCCCTGCTACCTAGATAGCAATGGAAACCAGGTTCATTCATTCATTTATTCATTCACTGGCAGACTTTTATTCAATATTAGCTGTGTGTCTGGTGCTTTGTTAGTCACAAAATAACAGGGATGAAAGATCCTATCAAGTGGATGATCCAGCTTCCTGGCGCCTGGGTAGGGAGAGGAAGAAGCGAGGGGAGGAGAAAGAGGAGAAAGGGCAGAAATTCAGATGAAGAGAAAAGCATTCTGAATCAAGGAGGAGGCAAGTCTGCTTTAATCAAACCTGCAACTCTTGCCTTTCTGAGCGTGGTGTCATAAGCTGGTGAGCACTAATAGATACTAGGAGATGTATCACACAGTGTCACTGGCCTGGCAGAACCTCTAAGTGATGGAGAGCCCAGCAATGAATCCAGCAAGCAGTTGGAAAGCCCTGGACTGTGAAGGAAAACAACCCCCTTTCCTCAAAATCTCAGTGCAATGTACTGATTCAACTGTATCTTTAGTTCCTCTAATATCTGAATAGGAAAGCATGTGTTCAGGAAGAATAAAGCATTGAGTCAGCAGCAACTGGGTAAAAATCACATAAAAAACAGGCAAGGGCAGGGGTGTCAGAACCTTGATCCAAGAACTCTATTCCTTATAGAAGATATATATACATATTAAAATGAAGTGTTATTCAGCCATAACAAATGAAATCCTGCCATTTTTGACAACGTGGATGGATTTACGGGCATTATGCTGTGGGATAAATGAGAGAGAGACAAATATCATCTCACTTATGATTTCACTTACATGTGGAATCCAAAAACAAACAAAACAAACTCAGAAAACAAGATCAGACTTGTGGTTACCAGAGATAAGGGTAAAGTGGGAGGAGTGGGTAAAATGGATGAAGGTGGTCAAGAGTTACTAACTTCCAGTTATAAGATAAACAAGTCTTTACTATGGCCTGTAGTAAAGGCCATAATGGGGGAGTAGTGTACAGCGTGATTACTATAGTTAATGTTGTTGTTTAGCCACAAAGTCATGTCCAACTCTTTTGCGACTCCAGGGACTGTAGTCTGCCAGGCTCCTCTATCCATGGAATTTTCTAGACAGGAATATTGGAGTGGGTTGCCATTTCCTTCTCCAGGGGTTCTTCCCAACCCAGGGATTGATCCCAGGTCTCCTTTATTGCAGGCAGACTCTTTACCGCTAAGCCCAGGGAAGCTGTACTTAAACAATACCGGAAACACACTAAGAGTGGATTTAAAAGTTCTCGGAAAAAAAGTTTGTAACTATGTGTGATGATGAATGTTAACTAAACTTACTGTTGTTCATTTCCCTGAGTGTGTGTGTGTGTATCATATAATTATGTAGTATAACTGAAATGAATAAAATGTTATATGTCCATTATATCTTAAAATTTTTTTGATGTGAACCACTTTTAAAGTCCTTTTATTAAATTTGTTACAATACTGCTTCTGTTGTTTATGTTCGATCTTTTGGCCATGAGTCACGTGGAATCTTAGCTCCCTGACCAGAGACTGAACCTGCACCTCCGGCATTGGAAGGCAAAGTCTTAACCACTGGACCGCCAGGGAGGTCCCTCCATTATATCTTAATTTTAAAGAACTCCGTTCCCTGCTCTGTTGACTTTACTTCTGCTCTTCAAGAAATCTAATTTTGAAAAAGAAGAACTGTAGGAAAGGGGAAAAAAGAAATATACTCTTCAGAATTGTTTGCCGTAATTGTGAAACTCACTGCGTAAGCTCATTATTGGTCTAACTCCATGCAAACGGATCGACTGTGAACCTTCTTGTCTATCTAGTAGTTGGTCACAGCCAGTGCATGCCTCACACCCATGACCGTTCGGCTTCAAAATCCAAAGCTGCTCCTTTGGCTTTGTTCCTAAACCAGACTTCTGCAAAGGTCTGCCCTTTGATGGAAGTACCAGCCTGGAGCTAGGAGGTCTCCTAGATCCGAAGATCTACAGCCTGAGCTTTCAATAGGTTGTTGTTATCATATCCAGAAAGCATTTTAAAACACCATCAAAATGCCTTGACAATGGCCTTAGATAGTTTGATTTCCATTTAAGCCGGTAGGCAGGGGTTGGTATGCTGTTTGAAGTTTCGTGGTGTTATAAGACACTCAGAGAAGTATGCGTGGCAAAGTATTCCAGGTATGTTTAAATTGTCAGTTATCGCTTACTCTGTTGTGCCTTCAAAGGGTGTTTGTATTACAGAGGTCACAGGGATTTTACACTTTTCTTCTTTACTGAAGAGAATAGTGGAAAACTACCTTCTCTAGAATTGAAACGAAATTAGTTACAGGTTTGTTTTCCTTTTTCACTTTTGGCTTAGAGAAGAGATGCCTCTCCACTAGGGGGAAGGAGAAGAGAGGGTCTCTAATGGAGATGGGGGCCCAGGGAAGGGGCTTCACACACGCTGGGAAGGCAGGCAGGCCCACCAGGCACCCATTAGGACAAGCTCTCATTTTGGCAATGAGCTGGTGACACAGTCAGAAGTCACTTGGGTGATCTGGAGATTGGAGAGCAAACCATGATGACCAGCCATGATGCAGGGGAGGATAAAAAACGAAGTCTGTTTTCTATTTAGGAAACTTTGCCATTCCATAGGGTTTTCAAAAATACTTCCTAAATTCAAGCTTCTTTGTCCTACTGCTGGGAGAATGAGATGGAGAGGTGTGCCTTTTCTAAGGTTACTGCTGCTGCTGCTAAGTCGCTTCAGTTGTGTCCGACTCTGTGCGACCCCATAGACAGCAGCCCACCACGCTCCCCCGTCCCTGGGATTCTCCAGGCAAGAACACTGGAGTGGGTTGCCATTTCCTTCTCCAATGCATGAAAGTGAAAAGTGAAAGGGAAGTCGCTCAGTCGTGTTTGACTCTTAGCGACCCCGTAGACTGCAGCCCCAGGCTCCTCTGTCCATGGGATTTTCCAAGCAAGAGTACTGGAGTGGGTTGCCATCGCCTTCTCCGTCTAAGGTTACTAACTTGTGGTAAAAACAGATTTTCTCAAAGGTGAGCCCTTGTTATTAAATTTCCGGGAGGATGCTATGGTTGTAATAGATTGAAAATAGCCAGGAATTAGTGTGGAAGGTTCTAAATTATACTGAGTTTATGAATTTAAATTTGACTTGATGATAGCTAGCTTAATATGTATTGAGTGCCAATTATGTGCCAGGCATTTGGCTAGATACTTGACATAAATGATTTCATTTAATCCTTACAGTTCCATTGAGTAGGTAGATATTGTTTTTAATTACAATATTACAGATGAGAAAAACAAAGCATAAGAGGTTATAATGTAGGGACTTCCTTGGGGGTCCAGTGGTTAAGACACTGTGCTTCCTCTGTAGGAGGCACAGGTTTGATCCCCGTTCTGGAAACTAAGATCCTACATGATCCATGGCACGGCTGATAAATAAATAAATTAACAATAGAACCATTCATTTTTAAAAAAGAGGTTATATGCAGTTAGTGACATAGTTAGGAAGTGGAGGAGTCAAATTTAGGCAGAAAACTGCTGAATCCCTGATTCAGCCTCTGTACAGGTGCTCTGGACAGACCATCATTCAAGCTCAGGGTTTAATTACAGTGTTCACCTTTAGTTATAAAGGAGTTATGTTTTTGTAACACTGTAGTAACTTCGTGATTATGATTCAGACCTTGGATTAACTCATGAGTGGTGTTGTAGAATCTATGATGGACAACACGATATGATAAAAAAAGGAGCATAAACCAAGACACCCAAGAAATGAGGATGAGCCTGGTTTCCAATATCAGGAAGTCTGAAGCAACAGGCAAATCCTTTAACCTCTCAGGATCTCAGCTTCTTCATTTACAGCTTGACTCAGTTGTACCAGTTGAGAACCTTTGTTTTCTGGTGGTCACATGCTCAAATGGTAGGCAAAGTTAGCTGAAAATGGTACCTAGAGTTATTAAGTAACATTCAATGAAAGGATATGAAAGGTTAGTGTCCAATAATATGAAGTATTTTTAAGTTAACTTATTTGATTTCTATCTAGTACAGTTAAAAGAGAGTTATACAAAATATCTACAATAATAAATTTGAATAGACCTTAAGGATTCAAAGGGAAAAAGTAATAGTCTTATTTCTCTGCTCCCAGCCCCCAGTCCCACTACCCAGATGTAACTAGTGTTGGAAATTAGCTCTGAATATACAGCTATGCAACACATCTTTTGTGTGAATTTATAAAAGACTCTGCTAGTTTCTTTAAATTATCTTAATTACAAAAACAGTATGTGACTATATACACTTGGTAAAAAAAAAAAAAAACAAAAAAAACACCTTTGAACAAAACCTGTTTGTAAAAAAAGCACAAGACTTTATGCATACTGAATTTTATTTTCTTCCATCCAAAACTGAATCAGGTGCTCTGCTGGAGAATATATTTGAATTGTGAAAATATAACTGTCAACATTATGGAGGCATCAAAGTATTAAAGTAAGCTTTCCTTTTGTTTTAGATCTTTTAAAAAATGACAACAAAAGTCATTTAAGGCTTTCTTGCTTAAAAAAACTTTCACATGATTCAAGTTTTGAGAATCCAGAATACTTCTCCATTTCCCTCTAAATGAGTTTTGACTGTTAGGTATTATGTTTTGAAAAACCTCTGGAGAGGATTTCCTGTATCTCTCTTTTTTGTTTTTCATATAGCTGGTAGGATTTTGTTATATAATTCTGTGCTTCTTTTGTTTTCCACAACAATCAGAAGTAAAAATGTATTGGGGGCTTTCCTAAATTAGCTGCAATATGCTATCCTTTGTATTGTTACTCTGTGTCTCATCATAAATCAGTAACTCTTCCTGTAAAGTCCAAGTAAATTGAACCGTGTGATTTGGGGCTGTATGATATTGACTCTGTTCTATATGTAGATAGAATGCGTGATTCCAGGGTTAGCTCCTCTAAATGACCTTCTGTGCCTTAGAGCCACAGAGGTTCCCCCTTCGTGGGTTCTGCTTACATCATTAACAGCTCCACTAATTTTCACATCAGAGAGTCAAGTCTTAGTGAGGGAGGCTGAATCCATATCATGCAATTATACAGGTGAGAGCCATTTGAAGATAATATCAATACTTCCTGTCCAAGAGGAGGCCTAATGAATGGCTTCTCTGCTTGAGCTACCCCAGATTCAGGGCCCACCTCTGAATTCCAGCTACTGAGGATAAAGGGACAGAGATCTTAGGGATCCGAAAGTGTGGAATGTGTATACCCACTTTATTTGTTCACTGGGATGATGAACCTTTAAGCACTCAATGTAAAATAATACCCACATGTGCTTTCCATTATAAGTCTTTCTTCTCTCTCTATTATTGTTTTGTTTTTCAGATTTTTGAAAAGACTAGTATGATTAGTTATATCCTGCCCATTTAACCACTTTCCACATTTCACTTTTAAAATGAAATCATCTTTCTTGCATTTAACTAATGGAAAGTTATTCAACTTGCCAAGCGAGGTTCCACTGTCCCTGAAATAAATTTTCCAAAGAACTGGAAACTCTATGCAGCTTTTATACAAGAAGCAGAATGGAAATGTTCAAATTTATGTTACACTGATACATATTTTCCAAAGTTTGATATTTAAGTAATATCCATCACATTGTATCTGAAGATACTCATTTGACTCTGTAAGAAGAGCAGTTGCATTCAAAATTTCTCTTTCATCTCACTTCCAACTTCCTCAAGGATTGAAATTTATTCTGTTTACAACTATTTAAAATAACTGATATCAGCAGCAGGAGCAGCAACTGACATTAGTGAGTGAGTGTCATGTATCAACCATTGCTAAGGGATGTACAGGTCTGTTCTCATTTGATTATCACAACCACCCTATGAGGAAGACAGTTATTATTTTCTCTATTTTACAGATGCTTAAACTGAGAATGATGAGGGATTAAATAACTTGCCCAAGGTCCTTGGCAAGTAAGTGGCAGAACCAGAAGTCGGATGCAGGGTAATTCCAAAGCCTAAGTGGTTTCCTTCTATGCTACCACCCTTATTAAAACATACTCTTTAAAGAGTTCTTTATGCTTGGCATCATTAAGTCGACCCCACTCCCAAAAGCTTTCGATCTAAAATACTAAACCTTATTGAGCAGATAGTAAGGACGTAATAGCTGAGCAAGCACTGAAAGAGATATAAACTGAATTAGTATTCAATTCATGGAGTAGCTCTGCTGTTCGACAGAGTGCCCACCAGTCACATGTGGCCACTGAGCCCTTGAAATGTGACTAGCGCAGCTGAGGAATTATATTTTTAGTTTTATTAAATTTTAATTAATTGAAATGTAAAGAGCCACATGTGGCTAGTGGCTGTCATACTGGGCAGCATAGGGACGGAAGAAGGCAGTGGAAGGATTAAGTATTAGGAGGAGGAATGGAGCTGACATGCATGGACCCAAACTTGAGTGTAGAAAGAAGCCCTTCTCAGCCCTCTGGAAGGACACTTGTTACAGCAATATGAGGAAGCTAAGGGGCAACTGGAGGAGGTGTGGGATTTCATACATGAGATGAGTGGGGCAGACAGACACAAGGCTGAATAGAGGGAATGAGAGCGAAGGGCAGACCGGGACTTCTGTGGTGGGGAACGTGGCAGGATTTGGCAGCTGACTGACTGTGGGTTGAAGTACAGTGGAGGTTGGCAGCTACTTCAAGGCTTCCAGCCTAGTGATGGAAAAACAGCTCCTTTCTGCAGTGTCTAATTTATGTTGGCAGAGGGACATCTAGCTTGAGATGCCTTATAGACAGTGTATCCTAAGGCTGTATCTGAGAAGCAGGTTGGTAGATAGATGAATAGATTTAATGTTTACATAGAGATAATATTTAATCCATGTACACAGAAAACATTCAGAGTTATTTAAAAAATAGTAGGATTTTAAATAGTAGGATTTAAAACAGCATTTAAAAAATAGTGGGAAAGTCAGTGACTGGAGTGGGGTGACTAAGGCAAAGGGTGGAAGGAAATGCAGTTAGAGTGGTAGTTTTTACGGGCTGTGGGGCTATCAGGAGCTGCCCGGTCCATGTAAAACTTTGGACTGTATTCTAAGTGTGATGGGAAGCCTTTGGAAAGTTTGAGAAGGCGAATAGGTTTCATTTTACTTTGTGAATGACCACTCTGAATGTAAGAACAGACTTAAGTGAAAGTATAAGGGTGGAACTAGGGAGCTTAGGTAGGTTACTCTAGTATTCTAGGTGAGGGATGCTGATAACTTGGACCAGCAATAACAATGGTGGACGTGGAGACAAGTGGTGGGTTCCGGAGATAGATTTTCAAGGCAGGATGATTCTGTTGATTGTCGGAGGAAATATGTGGTGTGAGTGATAGAAAGGAGTTGGGAGTGATTCTAAGCTTTTGCCATGAGAGTTACTGTTTATTGAGTTGGGGACTATGGAAGGAATACTGGGGGGTTTACAACCAAAATCAAGAATTCGGTTTTGGACATACTAAGCTAGAAATGCCCATGAGACATCTTAGTGGGACTGTCAAGTGGGCAGTTGAACATGTGATCCTGGAGTTGTCCCATGACTTGATGAGTTGTGGTTTATTAGGTTTTTAGGGGAAAGAAGGAGCTAGAAGAGGAAGAGAAGATGGACAAGAGTATTCACTAGTGGGACAGAGGTTTCAGGAATTGGGAAGTGGCAGGATCCTGTTTTGGGATGGACCCAGGAGAGGAATATGCCATTCCGATTGTGATGTTGTTGAAACAGAGAAGATGTTTTTGAAGAGATAGGCGTAGTGTGGTGGTGATCACTGGGAGAGCCCACCCTGGGAAGCTTTGGTGTGGTTCTCAAAGGGTGGAGAGGGGAGGGGGAGAGAGCAGGCAGGCAGAACTCAAGATTAGCTCTGTGCCAGCACCACAACGGGGTAGAAGTCGAGCTGTCACTTGACTTTGTCACAGTGCAAGGCAGTTTTTGCCTGTTCCTTGTGCATGAGAGCATTTTTAGGCTATTTAATCAAATTTTTATGCCTCAGGGCGGAATAACAGAGTGGGAAGTGTTGATTTAAATTGTTTTTTCAAGCAAGCATAAATGTCAGAATTTAGGAGAATTGTATGCTGGAAAAAGATTAGTTTATTTTAGAAGGGGGAACTTTTTTCCTTCTTTTTCTCATTTGCCTGAAGTATTTGTCACACATAATCATGTTGCCTGCTTTTATAATGTAGGATTTCCATTTACATGAAAATATATATTTCATATTTTTCCCATTAAAATGGCCAGTGTTGATATATCTGGTACTCATTCCTAGTCTGTTCAGACTTTTAGCCATTGGAAAGAACAGCTATTAAAAGGAACAAGGTTTTGTGTTATGATCACTGACTTCTAATGTACAAATGGGGTGATGGGGGGATCATCGAGAACTCTAAGGAGATGATTGTTACAGAGAGAGCTTTCTTGCCTTCCCACTTACCTCCTGTCTAGTAGTTCACGACAGGTCGACAGAAGAGAAGTGAAGGAAAGTGAGTTAAATCGGTCAGACTCACAACTTTTATCATATGAAACGGGGGTCCCCAGCCTTCTTGGCACCAGGGACCAGTTTTGTGGAAGACAGTTTTTTCATGGACTGGGGTTGGGTATGGGAGTGAGATGGTTTGGGGATGATTCAAGCACATTACACTTATTGGGCACTTTATTTCTATTATTATTACATTGTGATATATAATGAGATAATTATACAACTCACCATAATGTAGAATCAGTAGGGCACCGCTGATCTGACAGGAGGCGGAGCTCAGGCAGTAACGTGAGCAATGGGATGTTGTAAACAGAGATGTAAATACAGATGAAGCTTCTCTAGCTTGCCCACCACTCACTTCCTGTTGTGTGGCCCAGTTCCTAAAAGGCCTTAGACCAGTACCAATCTGTGGTCCGGGAGTTAGGGACCCCTGAGATAAAAGACTTGGAACAGAGGGTTTACATCTTGTTTATAGAGAAACCCTGACATCACTTATGGACTCGCCAGTCCATCCCGTTCCTGAACCTGTGTAAGTAATTAATAGTTGCCTAAATAGATAAAATTAGAATTCCTTCCCCAAGTCCTGTTTATAGGCAAGGATCCCTCTGTTATTGGCTGGTATTTTCCCTTCTTGCACTTGTTGGAATGGTCCCATTGTTGAAGCTCGTGGGACACTGATCGGCAGTGACTCAATCTTGTCCCCCTTTGTCTCATTATAGTAGCTCCTGTGACTGGGCTACAATTCTGTCTTGTGGGTTGGCAGTAGGGAAGAGGACTTCCTTCCGATGTTCATGCTCAAGCAGCTGTTTCTCCCTAAACACCAGTTTCCCCAACCCCCAGCTGGTCCCTCCCTGCTGAGAAGCCAAAATATACCCAAGTCACTGCTAGACTAAGTTCATCCCATGAAAGTGCAAATGACGGTGATGCCTTTTCTCAGCATCAACTTTTATCCTCTTTATCAAGAGCTTATTTTGTCATCCTCCTTCCCTTCCCCTATAAATAATCCATTTCCCCCCATCAGACTTGCAGAACAGAGGCATGCCCATGTCACAGGCTTGCACTGAGCGTTCTTTCAATGGTTTTTGACTCTCTTGGCCTTTTAGTTCTTTTTTTTTTTTTTTTTTCATCCCTACCAGAATCTCCAGACTGAGGTCATGGAAGGTCAGAGTTAAAACCGATACTGCCTGAGTGCTTTTCATCTGAAAACGGATCTCTGCTTTCTGGAGATTGCAGACGTTTTCCCCGGTCTGCGGTGACCCTTGGCACACTTTTGCTTCACTATTTCCATTTCAAGATTTAGAGGCTCTGGTGATAGGAAGGAACTATAAAAATAAGAACAATCCCAAGAGCGATAGGAGGAGCTCAGATGGTCCTTAACTTTCTGGCCTTTCTCTCGGTTTAGAATTCCTCAAGACCTATTATAGTGACTTATTTCATTTGACTCAGAATACCAGGCCTTTAGAGTTTATGTCACTTACAGAAAGGACTCATGGCTGTAGGATCTGTCAACTCAGTGCTTATTGAAATGTCTTTTATTATAAAGTAAAGAGGGGGTGAAGTGGATACTAACTTAATGATATTTTACACACACACTTAATTGCCCTGAGGGAGTTCAGTTACATGAACCGTAACATAAAATGCTTGAATTCTCTGCTCTTCTTTTTTTTGACAAGTTCAGTTGTCATTTAACAGATTTTCCTCACAGAAGGTAAGCTTGTGCTTTCTAAGGATGAACGAAAGCCTTGCGACTAAATTGGTAGGTTGGAATTTAAACGTATTAAAAGAGTTAATTCTTTTAAAACACTTATTAGTAGATATGCACTACCCACAAAGAGATTTTGAAAATAATCTCCTCTGGATGATTAATATGTATATGTAGTCATGCTGGTAGCTTAGTTGAGATATCTGTGATGTAAATATTGATGCAATCTCCTTAAATAAGGAATACTATACATATGTGTGTATACATATATATTCTGAAGTAGAAATATGTTCATCTTAACCTTTCTTTGATCTCCAAGGGCATCCAAATTTGGAAGGGCCTTTGATATCCAAATAGAATCCTAGGCCTCCGCTTCTATATAGACATCTGAGGCAATGCCCAAGCACTTTTGTGTGCCAGCTTTAGTAATTGTCTTCACTGTCCAGAACATTGTCGCTTCCAGCTAATTCATCTTGCTCCTCTCTGCCTCCTTCTTCCTTGTGAGGGTTTAAAAGATCCATTATACTTAGGAGTGAAAGTCTCCTCAAGTTCACACCACTGATTGTAGAAAGAAAACCACAAGTTTGCACTTCTACCCTTTCTCTTCATTCCTAGCCTGTGCTAAACCTCTGAGGATCTATAACCACCTCCTAGGATGGTCTGGAATTCTTCTGGTTTCAGTGGACCAGAGAGAACTGTGGCAGTCAGACCCCCACGGCCTGTTTCCTGGCCATACAGTCAAAATGGTAAAAGAATGAAACGGTCAGATCCCTAACCTTTCCCTGTCTTTGCTTTATATGAATCACAGTGATCTTTGAGCGAAAGAATGTAGCTCACCAGTGTCATTTGGGATCTTCTAAAGTAGTAGGAAACTCTGCATTCTTCACACCAACTTGTGGCATACCAGCACATTCCTCTGCGATGAGGTGGAGAGTGCTGGTGGCCGGCCTGGGATTTGTAGGGCTGGGGCGGGGAGCTGCTGTTTAAAAATACATTTAATTATATTCCTTCTCTGCAGTAATATTGATACCATTTTTAGCCCATTACAAATACTGTGATTTTCATTTAAATCATGTCCATTATCTTATTGACCTAGATTTATTTTGTAATCAAAATTTTCTATTTCTGGATAGCTTAGCCCAGAATTTTTTTTTTTTTTAAGGCTATGGACCCTTCCTGGAGTTTTTTCTTCCATATCTGTCTATAGATGGGTTGTCTCTGCGTTCACTGAATTAGAGAAAACGATACTCTCTTAGTCTCTTTCAGGGTGCAGCTTTTCTCTATTTAATTTGGCAGGATTCCACAGGACCTCACATCTGGTGACTTTTTTTTGGTGAATGGATGGTGGGAGAGTTGAGAAATTTTACTCGTGTTCAAAATGAGAGGCAGAGGTCTCGATGATCTTTTTCCTTCTTTCCTTGCTCTCTGTCTACTCTTCTGTCCCCTCTGTCTCTCCAGCTTTCTCTTCTTTCTCTTCACTCCTCCCCGTATGCTGTCTTGCAAAGTTGACCTCACTTCGGCTCTCTCTTCACATGCTTTTGATACTCATAGGGTCCCACTTCTTTTAGGTCTTGGCCTTCTCTATGTTTCTTTCCCTCCTATTTTCTTCCTGGTCTCCTCCTAACCTTCTCTCTCTTGCTTTCAGCAGTACAAGCCCCCCCTTCTTCATTTCTCTTCTCTAACTGGAAGCTCATTCTGGGCAGAACCCCTCTGGAGGTGTTCTGGCGGCTCTGTGCCTGGGGCTCATCTTTCATCAGTGTCTACTAGGGACTTGAGACCCCTGAAGAACTCTCCACTTGACCCTCAGAGTTTTCTTTCAGTATTATTTCTCACAATTCCTTGACACAGGAAGGTAGTTTGTTCTTTTCTCCAGACAAGGAACAGAATCATGGAATTTTGGGATTCAGAGTGGCCAGCGGTCTCATTTTGCCAATCAGGAAGTAGACCTGAGAATGGTTTCTACCAAGATTCTAAGGCAATCTAATGGCAGAACCATGGCAACTATCCCATTTCCTGACTCCTTTTTGGTGGTGGTGGGGGTCGGGGGGAGTCTTCTTATCACCTTCTTCCTTAGCCAGGAAGTAGTGAAGATATTTCATCTGGTTCCTGTTAGCACTCATTTCTCTCAGTCATCGTTAACCTTCTCAAATATTGTTCATCTTGAATGACATTTTAGAGTAATTGAGTTTTAAATGTGTCACTTTCTTGTCAAAAGAATACACAAAAAATGAAGTGCAGTGACAAGAGTCTCTCACTGAGCTGCTGGGGATTTTCTCAGGAATGCTTTTTTGCTCCAGGTCACTTCTGTTGATGTATTCATTCCTAAGAACTGGTAGATGACTATGACATACAATATTCAAGCTTGAACTCCTTCCTGCCTAACTGGAGTCTCTCTGCTAATCAGGAAACCACATTTAAAGCTGTGTCCTGAACTCTGCCCAGCACGTCAGCTTGGCCAGGAAGGACAGGGAATTCCTACTGGTAGTAGCCACTGGGGACCAAAGGGGTAACTGGAGGTCAGAAGGAGCTTAGCAGGGAAGACATCGGCACAGGGACATTCCACCAACCACTGATCTCTTTTCTAAATTTTCTCTGTGGTTGAGGTCAGGCAAACTCAGCATGTCAGTCCCCAAGCTAGTGACCCTATAATACATGTCGTATTTTATGATCTAACAACAATTTTTTTTTTAAATTCAGGAGGCTAAACATAAGGTTGTTAGCTTTTGTCTTGGGAAGTGAGGATATTAAAAATAGCAATAGTAGAACTGTCATATAATATTATAATCTTTTCATAAAAGAAAAGATATTTCAATACTAGAAGTAGAAAGAATATAATCTTACAATAAAGGGGAGTCCTGTATACTACACACATAGAGCTTCCAGAAAAACTCATATTGGGTTGTCCAGGTTTTTCTTATTAAACCACATGCATGTGTGCGTAGTCGCTCAAATCAGGTTCAGCTCTTTGTGACCCCATGGACTATAGCCCGCTAGGCTCCTCTGTCCATGGGATTCTCCAGGCAGGAATACTGGAGCGGGTAGCCATTCCCTTCTCCAGGGGGTCTTCCCAACCCAGGGATCAAACCCAGGTCTCCTGCATCTCAGGCAGTTTCTTTACTGGCTGAGCCACCAGAGAAGCCCAGGCTAATGTAAATTTTGTCCTAGAAGTGCTAAGCTGTGATATTTGGGAGCCGCCAGCCTTCATTCCATGGCTGGTAAACTCCTGTTCTGTCCCCAGGGAGAACACAGAAGAATGCATAAGGAAGATGGCCTGTGAAACAGCTCCTCAGTAATAGGAAGTATTCAGTAAATGGTGTTTATTTTTATTCTCTCTTAGAAGTGAGATGATTCATTAGAATTGGGCTGATCATTAGAATGACTATTTCGGGTTGGGCTTCAAGGGACAGTGCTTTTCTTTGGCTTCTTGTCTTTGTAGACTGGGGTCTGATGTACAGCTTTGCAGAACTGAAGGTTGATTTGATTAGTTACCTCATGGATGGTCTGGGAAGACTCACACTTCCCAAGTTGGAAGCTAATGGAGACTAATCCATGAGCAAAAATCCCAGCTCGTTACTTTACATGGAGAAGATATACTTTTTCAGAGAGCGTATCAATGGGTCAGTCTGCCCAAGTTCCATGGCCTCTCCGCTGTGGAGGGGAGATGGGATGGGTGCTGGTGGAGGCGGGGGCAATCCTAGTGTCTACTTTCCTTGGGGAAGACAGACTCAAAGTGATAGGAACTGGCTGACTGAATTTATTCCAGCAAGCTGTAGATAGAGCCCGTTTTATTCACTGCCATTGTTTTCTTTATCTCACTTGGACATTCCTCCTCCTTGAGAGGCAGTGAAGCAGAGTGGTTAAGTGCAGAAGCTCTGGAGCCAAAATTTCTGGGTGCAAATCCAGACTTTACCTCTTCCAAGGTGTGTGACACTGGGTAAGTTACTTGACCTCTCTGTGCTTTCATATTATCATCTGTAAAATGGAGATGTTAATAGAATTTGCTTCATAGGTTTGCCTTGAAGAGGAGAGAAATTGATAAATGTAAAATGCCTAAAATGTGTTTGACATATAATAAGTGATCAATACCTATTTATTATTATAATGAATACTTTTGAGGATGCTAGCTTTGTGGTGGACACTGGAGAAATTAATGCAAATCATATGGGCAGAATTGGTTAGATTCTTACACTATAAATGTCTTTATTGTAGAATTCAGCCTGCCCATAACCTTGGGTTTTGGTTTTTACCCTTCACCCCTTCAGTAGATTTTGATATCATGTCACTCTAAGCTGTTTCTCACTGCTTACATCATGGTGTACTAGTCCGTGCCGACGTGGAGAGACACCTTTGATTTGAAGCTGTCAAGTCTTCTCTCCCCAATGTGTGCCTTTGGAGAGGCTTCTGTTCTTGGTGTGGTGGACTCCTGTCTGGGTCCCTTCCATAGGTCACTGTTCCCTGGACTTTCCCCCTTGAGTGTGAACCTGACTTATCTGGTGTTGGTAGCTCTTAATAAATGAGACAGACCTGTCTGCTAAGATAGTAAGAGGTACTGAGATGCTTGTGAAGATGTGCTTTAAAATAAGTAGCAAAAATAGTAGTAAAGCTGATTCCATAACTAGCTTTTTATGTGCTTTCTCATATTTTGCCAAGCCCACAGGGCAAGGTGACAAATAACCTGATTATTTTCCATTTCTCCGTCCCCTGGAGAAGCTTAACAACTATTTTCCAGGGGGAGCCAGTGCCAAATTGACTGGTATTCAGGATGCCTTTTATAGGAATGCATGCATTCAATCTAATCTATAGATGTGTCTAACACCTGTAGTGTGATCATTTTTCAATTTCATCACTAAACTTACAGTGATAAATTACAGTTAATATTAGCCATTAAAATATTTTACTATAAAATATTCCAGGTACACTAGCCACTGAAGTAAATTAATCTACCGACCATGTATCTGTGATGTAATGAGAAACTAAAACTAATAATCAGCTAATCATTCTCTCTTTCTTTTGAAGTATAGTTGATTTGCAATATTGTGTTAATTTCAGGTGTACAGCACAGTGATTCAACTATATATATTCTTTTTCAAATTATTTTCCCTTATGTATGTGTGTGCATGTGTGCTCAGTCAGGTCCGACTCTTTGCAGTCCCATGGACTCACCAGGCTCCTCTGTCCGTGGAATTTTCCAAGCAAGAATACTGGAGTGGGTTGCCATTTCCTACTCCAGAGGATCTAGTCCCATGGACTCACCAGGCTCCTCTGTCCATGGAATTTTCCAAGCAAGAATACTGGAGTGGGTTGCCATTTCCTACTCCAGGGGATCTAGTCCCATGGACTCACCAGGCTCCTCTGTCCATGGAATTTTCCAAGCAAGAATACTGGAGTGGGTTGCCATATCCTACTCCAGGGGATCTTCCCAACCCAGAGATTGAACCTGCGTCTCCTGCGTTGACATGCAGATATTTTACCACTGAGCTACCTGGGAAGCCCTTCTTTCATAGGTTATTACAAAATATTGAATATAGTTCCCTGTGCTATCCAGTGGAGAAGGCAATGGCACCCCACTCCAGTACTTTTGCCTGGAAAATCCCATGGATGGAGGAGCCTGGTAGGCTGCAGTCCATGGGGTCACTAAGAGTCTAGCAGGACTGAGAGACTTCACTTTTACTTTTCACTTTCATGCATTGGAGAAGGAAATGGCAACCCACTGCAGTGTTCTTGCCTGGAGAATCCCAGGGACAGAGGAGCCTAGTGGGCTGCTGTCTATGGGGTGGCACAGAGTCGGACATGACTGAAGTGACTTAGCAGCAGCAGCAGCAGCAGCAGCAGCAATACTATCCAGCAGGTCCTTGATGGTTATCTTTATTTATTTATTCATTTGGCTGTGCCGGTCTTAATTGCAGCATTCACGCTCTTAGTTGTGACAGGTGGAATCTAGTTCCCTGACCAGGGATCAAACCCAGGACCCCTCCATTGGGAGTGTGGAATCTTAACCACTGGACCAACTGGGAGGTATCAGTTCACAGAGATACTTTTCCTCACTGCTCTATTGTGTTCCCATCCCTGTAAGCACAGATTTCCTCCGACTCCTTTTTTGTTTTCCAAGGTGGCTAGAATTAGCAATGTCATTGGGCTGTTAGTCTTGCTTGCTCACTACCAGCAGAGAAGTCAGATGCTGGATTTTGGGAGGGGAAGAGTTGAGATCAGCTGGAAGTACTATTTCTAGTTTTGTGGTCAAGCTTTTTCTTCACAGAGTGTTGCAATCTTGCTGTCAAAGTTGTGCTGGTTTCTCTACTAAGGCATGGGCACCAGTCTGATCTTTGTAGTGGTATAATGATATAAAATGACCACCAGCTCCTTCCCAGGGAGCAGCTGCACCTGTAGGCCGGGTCAACCATGTGCAGTAAGTGACAGTGTCAAGAAATTTCATATGAGGATTGTTGAAATCGGTCAATGAAGAGCCAGCCTTTTTGCCACCTATCCTTTGGGGGTGAGAATGTCCCCTTTGGGTTCTATTTTGCAGTTCTGTAGATGTGGATAGTCTGAAGATTGTTCCGTTCAGCCCAGAAGCCAAGGCTCTGTGGGGTGAAGATGCCATTAACATCCCAGCTCAGCTTTACGTTCTAGTATCTTGAGGTCAAGAATATTCTTAAATTGAATCTCATGAAGTAGATATGAAAGGAGCTTAAAGGGAAGGTGTAACGATCAGGCTTTCCAATTCATTAGAAATTTTAGCCTGGAGCTTCTGAACTCTCAGACCTCTCACAGAGACTTAGAGAACCTTCCTCATGGTCCAGATCTGGTCTGTATTTTCCTGCCAGACTTCAACCAGCCCCAGAGTTTCAGCCTTCTTTCCTGAGCAAATGACGGCCAAGTCCCATCACTAGAGAGAGCGTATTGTGAGCCTCAGACTCACATATCCAGAAGCTTGTTTGACGTCCTGCTCAAGTAGCCATGACTCTCTCACAATCAGCCTGCCCAACCAGAAAAGTCTCTTATACAGCCAGGTCTGCCCTCTCCACCATTCATGATGCTCCAAATGAGGGTTATTCCATTTTCACAGAGCTTCTCCAAGGAACTCTTTTCCCAGAATAATGTCCGTCCATTTCACTTTTGAGTCCCACTCGCACATCTTTTAAGATTATTTGTTAGAAGAGAAGTCAGACGGGAATTGGACACACCTGTACACTGTGCAGGAGGTCAAGGATGAGCAGAATTGGGGCCAGTCTGGTGCTTTGAAAAAGATAGCTCTGAGTAAGTCGCTTGGCTTTTCTGAGGCTCAGTTTGTGCCTGTAAATTGGGGATGCCTCACTCCCAGGGTTCTTGTGAGGGCCTGATATCGTGAGTGAGGAATCAGGCAAGGAAGTATTAATGGGAACCTAGCTGCCATCTTATTTCCAGCTCTCGTACTGTAGACAGGAGATGCTTAGGATTGCAGTTCCATGTGGCTGTGACTGATTCTCAATCCTTTATGTGCCTGGGCACATGAGAAAGTGCTAATATTTATTCAGCACACTGGGGTTACTCAGCTACCCTGGGCCATCCCTGACTGCTCAGAGGCTGAGGGGATCAGAATCTCCATAGCCTGTGATGTGTGACATCATGGTTGAGGACTGTCTCATGGTTCACAGGAGACCTGCCACCTTCCTTGGTGGTATCCATTTTTATCAGGGCTATTTTAAACATTTTCTCTGGGGGTTTGCTCCATTTAGTCAGAGACGTGACGGAGTGGAGGATCCCTAGGAGCCTAGGTCAAGGCTTTACCCATTCTCTTGCTTCACATGAAAGGGTATGTGATCATTGAACATATTGGTGGAGACCTCTACTGGTTGGGGTGCTTACTGATGCCCCACATTCTCACCAGGCAGGGTCCTGAGACTATTCTTCTGCTCGCTTGGCACAGGATGTGGAGCTGCCTGTGGGTCTCCACACTCCATGAGTCCCCCAGAGAGGTTGGGCCACCAAAGGGGATGCCCTGGGAAGTTCAGCCTGGATTTCCTGCGCTGCTGGGGTGGCTCCCTGTGCTGGGCAGCAAACCAAAGGCCACAGACTACAAATGCGCCACCTTCGTTGCCCAGTGGAAGGCCCGGACCACAGGGGTCCGAGTTAATTGATCACACTGGGAAAACAACTCATTGAAGTTGGACGTGGCAGGATGACGGAGAAGTGACTGAGCTGCTTTAGAATGGACTTAATTGAAGAGCCACGCTGCCTCAAATCCTTTGTGGAAGTAGGCAGGATGTAAATAATAAATCATAAATAAATAAAACTCAAGAGCTAAATAAAGCCCCTTTAAATATACCATCCCTCACAGCTGCATGTATTGCAAAGTGGAACTAGCCAGGATGGACCATTAGGGGCTTTTACTCCCTGACACTGAGACTGGATTCAGCCTCAGATACATTTCGTCCAAAATACTTTTTTCCAAACTCTGTATAGTAGCAATGATGAGTAAAATGATGGACTGAGGTCTGAAGTACTGAACCAAGGCAATTAACCCGATCGATCCAGCTGGAATTTTAGGGACTAAAGTTTTTTATCAAAGGATCTTAAAATACAATGTGAAGCTCCGTACCTTGTAACATACCATCAGATAAGTATATGCACTCATATATTTGAGCAAACTCTGGGAGATGGTGAAGGACAGAGGAGCCTGGCATGCTGTGTGTAGTTCATGGGGTCACAAAGAGTTGGACATGACTTAGCAACTGAACAATAGACATCTGTATATACACGTATATTTATAATGTAACACCAGTTCAGTCACAGTCGTGTCCGACTCCTTGCCACACCATGAATCGCAGCAAGCCAGGCCTCCCTGTCCATCACTAACTCCCGGAGTTCACTCAGACTCACGTCCATCGAGTCAGTGATGCCATCCAGCCATCTCATCCTCTGTCGTCCCCTTCTCCTCCTGCCCCCAATCCCTCCCAGCATCACAGTCTTTTCCAATAAGTCAACTCTTCACATGAGGTGGCCAAAGTACTGGAGTTTCAGCTTTAGCATCATTCCTTCCAAAGAACACCCAGGGCTGATCTCCTTCAGAATGGACTGGTTGGATCTCCTTGCAGTCCAAGGGACTCTCAAGAGTCTTTTCCAACACCACAGTTCAAAAGCATCAATTCTTCGGTGCTCAGCTTTCTTCACAGTCCAACTCTCACATCCATACGTGACCACTGGAAAAACCATAGACTTGACTAGACAGACCTTTGTTGGCAAAGTAATGTCTCTGCTTTTGAATATGCTCTCTAGGTTGGTCATAACTTTTCTTCCAAGGAGTAAGCGTCTTTTAATTTCATGGCTGCAGTCACCATCTGCAGTGATTTTGGAGCCCCCAAAAATAAAGTCAGCCACTGTTTCCACTGTTTCCCCATCTATTTCCCATGAAGTGATGGGACCAGATGCCATGATCTTTGTTTTCTGAATGTTGAGTTTTAAGCCAACTTTTTCACTCTCCTCTTTCACCTTCATCAAGAGGAATTTTAGTTCCTCTTCAGTTTCTGCCATAAGGGTGGTGTTATCTGCATATCTGAGATTATTGATATTTCTCCCAGCAATCTTGATTCCAGCTGTGCTTCTTCGAGCCCAGCATTTCTCATGATGTACTCTGCATAAAAGTTAAATAAGCAGGGTGACAATATACAGCCTTGACGTACTCCTTTTCCTATAGCCTTGACTTGACTAACACATTTGTAACTAAAAGGCAGAATATTATTCATAATGTATATAGAATACATATACTTTAAAATATATAGCGTATGTACTTTTATATATAAAATACTAGATATTTTTAAGTGTATATATATATCTTTTGTTTTTGTTTTTGTCTGTACCACATGGCTTGTGGGGCTTCCCAGGTGGCGCTAGTGGTAAAGAACTCACCTGCATTGCAGGAGACATAATGATACATGGGTTCAATCCCTGGATTAGGAAGATCCCCTGGAGGAGGGCCTGGCAAGCCACTCTGAGTGTTCTTGTCTGGAGAATCCCACAGACAGAGGAGTCTGGCAGGCTACAGTTCACTGGGTCACAAAGAGTGGGATACAACTGCAGTGATTTATCATCCATGCACATGGCTTGTGGGATCTTAGTTCCCTGACCAGGGATCTAACCTGGTGCCCCAGCAGTGAAAGCACTGAGTGTTAACCACTGGACCACCAGGGAATTCCCAAAGTATATGTATTTTTATATAATATATACTTTATATTTAACATGTACAACACATATACTTTTATATATAATATGCTAGTTTTTTTTTCAGTATATGTTAAAAAAATATATATATATATACTTTAAAATATTTGTATAGTATATGTTGTTGTTGTTCAGTCACTAAGTCATGTCTGACTCTTTGCGACCTCATGGACTGTAGCCCTCCAGGCTCCTCTGTCTATGGGATTTCCCAGGTAAGAATACTGAACCAGATTGCCATTTCCTTCTCCAGGGGATCTTCCCTACCCAGGGGTTGAACCCATGTCTCTGCATTGGCAGGTAAATTCTTTACCACTGAGCTACCAGGGAAGTCCATATAGTGTATGTACTTTTATATATTATATTCTATATATTTAAAAGTATCCACGTATCTGAATAATACAAACATATATACTTATATAGTTACATAATATACATTCTGTCTTTTCATACTTCTCTCTGTTTAGCCAAAAGCACAGTTACTTTTTCTTTTTTTCCTGTTTACAGCAGTATTACTTACTGTATCTTATGAGAAGTTACATCCAATAGTCCAAAAGGTAAAAATTAAGCAGACAAAGTTACCCTTCAAAGATTTAGAAAGCCATCAGGTTAGAGGCCAACCTACAGTTCCTCTATAGGTCCAACCTGGTCATTTCCCCCCTCCATTATGGGAATAAATCATGAGCTGTTTCTTTGGTTGAGCCTCAGATGAGGTACAGAGACGTTCATTGCAAGCACTCAGCCATCAAGTTGCACTCTCTTCCTCTGGCAAGTGCCAGATGTCTGTGGCGGACTGGAGTCATCAGCTGCTCTCTTGTGGCCCTCCTCCTTCTTCAGTCAGTTCAGTGGGAAGCCGGTTGAGAGTTGTTTGTTGCCAAACCTGTTTATGCCAGTTGTACTTTTTCCATTGAGGACATGTAGCTAAATATTATGTAAACAGATGATATATGAGTGTGAAAAGGAAAAGTGTTTTTATGAAAACTATACTGTTGTCTTGGAAAGACTTGTCAATGATGAATTTGCTTAAAAAAAAACAAAAATTGTGGCCAAATTAAGTATAAACAAGATAATTTTAAAAGATTAGGGGGAAATTCATAGAAATCTAGGCGGCTTCCCCAGTCAGATTGCTTTTCAGCTGTTTGGAGTTTTTTTCCTCCTTTAAAGACACTAAATTTGAAAATCATAGCAGATTTCTGGTTTATCCAGAAAAGACAATTGGGAATTCCAAACAGTCAGACCCATCATCAAATACAAGGCATTGCTCCTGTACCAAATTTGTTAAATGAGTGTATGGTCATATATTTAAATATCTATGAATAAATGTCTATATATATATATATATATAAATAATGAGAGTATCATTTTTATAATTCCATGCTTTAACCAGTTTTTTTTTTAGATTGTCAACCCAATCCAAGCTACTATATGTGTACCCAATCCAAGCTACTATATGTCAACCCAATCCAAGCTACTATATACTATACATGTCAGTCCAAGCTACTATATGTGCTGGATTAGAGAACATTTTTTTTAGCTACTGCATGTTGTGTAAAATATACATGCTTACTGAGCATGTCAAGATGCTTATACTATGTGATTTACAAGACAGCTGAGCCAGGCTGAGGAGAGAGCAGACACACACCTCCTTTAGTGTTCTCATCCAAGGACACATGCTAATTGAGGAAAATTGTGGGCTGAACCCTTTGCGCCTGCTCTGAAACACATTCGCTTTCTCTCTCCCACCCTCTCTTCCCCTCTTTCTCTCCTGTCTCCCACCTTCTCTTCTTCTTTCTACCTCTCTCTCCTCTCTCCCTTCACAAATGTAGTTTAGGTCAAAGAACTCCAAAAGAAGGAAGGGAGAAAACATTTGGAGTTGAACAACAACATATTTCAAGCCACTTGTTCCAAGAAAAATAAGCTCTTTGACTTACAAAAGTTTGAATATATGTTTATTTATGTGAACTGAACAGAAAGAGAGAAGAAGGAGAATTCCTTTAAATAAAGAACTTTCATTTAATAAGTGTGGCTTACATTAGATGGTTTAGGAATATACCTGTTTCTCAGGAAGTGAGAGCAGGATATAGCCAAACTTATTTGAAATCTCCTAAAATACAGTGTTTCAAGTCATAGTCTACCTTCTTTGGTCTCAAAACGGTGTGGAAAGACCTCCCTCTATTTCTATGCTGTGTCTAGACTCTGTATCAGAGCACAGACAACTGCAGAAAAAACGTGAGGATGCCTGTGGATTCGGACATGGTAACAGAAGTATCGGAGGACCTCAGGAAGAATAATATTTTACAGTGAGATGGTTGTCGTCTTGAACAATAAAAGCCATATGAGTGTGCTCTAGTTTATGCTGGTGTAGAAGGCTTAAAATCATAAAGCAGGTGTGATGATTGGGTTCCTGTTCACCCAGAGAATGTGGCTGGCAAAGATAAGCACACCAGAACATGCACTTCATGGGAAAGCATGAATCCATCCACCTCCAACGAATAAGAGGCTGTCTTTCCTTTCAGTACTCACTCTCAGGGGTTTGATGTTGATAGATTCTGAAGTATCTTATTCTAGAGCATAAACCAGGTGCTCTCAAGGTAATGAACAACTGATAGCTGCCAGGTTAACTAGAAAAGAAATGTTTCTCTCTGCGGTTCTGGACAATAATGCAGTTTCATGGCATTTCACCTGAGTAGACTTTTAAGATGGATGGATTTGTCTTTTGCTGCTCGGGGCCTAGGTCCAAATTTGGAGCAGATGGCAGAAAAGATGGATGGCCCCAGAGATTTCCAGGTAAAATTGGTTGGATTTCCTCAATCCTCATTAATTCCTGCTTGATGATCATCCATCTCCATCTCTCCAACCCTGCATAATGGGCCCTGGTTTCTGAGGATTTTCTGAGTCTAGAATAGCCAAAATGTGCTGACTAAACTCTGAACAGATTGAGAGAACTCCTCACTGATGTTACAGGCTTTTGGGAAAAAAAGGACTGTCTCTACCTGAAATCTTGTTTTCCTTCTTTGAGTCGGGGTAGATTTTATTTCCTTGTAATAAGAAGACAAAACTGAGCAGGATGTGAACGCTAAAGCTCAGGGAGTGAATTTAAGAGGCAAATTGCTTCCACTGTTGTTCAGGTAAACTGTAGCAAAAGAGAGACTTTGGGATTCTTAGATTAAGTCTGGTGAGAGACTCGAAGCCATCCATGACTAAGCAAGACTGACAGTTAAAGGATGCCCCAGGGATGAGATAAGGCTTAAGAAGCAGTGGATGATTGTGAAAAACCCCAGAAGTGTTCTTGGCCACTGAGGTCAAGAGGAGACCCTCAAGATCCATGGAAGGAGGGACTCAGGGGAGGTACTAGGGGCAGCCATGCTTTGTGGGTTTAATTTAAAAACATCTGTGTGAGGTCCTTGATCAATGGCCTGATATTCTCATACATGTTAAGGTAGGCTTATTGACATAATTGTTTTTGTTCATACTGGAAACTCTCCTGCTGACCAATTTATATTATTATTATTTTTTTTTATTGTGGTTGTATTTAGCCCCCATTCAGAGCCAGATGCTTTTGATTTACAAATGGCATATATTGTCAGAGACTGCTAACTAAGCAGACAAAAGATTCCACTTGATAATTTCTGTGTGATTGACAGAGTGAGCATTAGCCCTTTGGTTGCACATGCATAGGTACCCCCCACCCCCCCATGTTGGAGGACTAGAATATACCAGCAAACTAAAAACTAGCAAATCGCAGGTGCTTAAGACCCTGGAAGAAAGTGCCCAGGAGGTGCACACTGAGTTTTAAGAAAAGCTAAACAAGTGTGGCATTTTCAATAGGCCTTTCCTTCACTTGAGCAAAATGACAATATTTTACTAGTCAACCAAGAGGTAAATCAAGATTTAAAGTAACATCTCACCTTTCACGCAAAGCCTAACCTCAGTAGTTATTAAAAATAAATGGGATTTAAACAGATGCATTTTATTTCCAATTTCACGGTCTTGTATTTTACACTGTGGTTTTAGATCTGTTTGTGAAGACTGGGGTAAAAACAGCCTGAGAGACAGCTGGGAGAGGAACAGGCTTTCAAGTCCAAGACAAAGGCCAGGCTCTGGGTTCAGCTGTTACCAGCTCACCAAGTGATCTCAGCCCAATTTTTACACCTTCAACAGTGAAACAATAATGCTTACTACTGTCTTTTTACGGGATGCAATGATATCTGTGATTGGCCCTGTTGATGACTTTGGACTGAGAATTGAGAGTAGAACCCCCGTGTCTTCCTCAGGGACCATGTATGGAGGGTAGGGCTCCAGGGCCAGGAAGGCCATTGGCTTTAATCTTTCCCTAGTCTCCACAGCAACTGTAGTGTCGCTGCCTGGGGGCATTCTGATTGAAGAGTCAAGGAGAGGTGCCCGCCATGTCTCCACATCTCCTGGGTGACCCCCTTTCTTTGTCATCTTCTCCCAGAGCACCGTGCTGACAACTTGGAGGAATTCTCCATGGCCACCCTCTTTCTTGCTACTGTTTGTTTCACCAATAATTGGGACTTACAAGTGAATGGGCTTCGATGGTAGCTCAGACAGTACAGAATCTGCCTGAAATGCAGGAGACCCAGGTTCGATCCCGAGGTCAGGAAATCCTCTGGAGAAAGAAATGGCAACCCACTCCAGTGTTCTTGCCTGGAGAATCCCATGGACAGAGGAGTCTGGCAGGCTACAGTCCATAGGGTCACAAAGAGTCAGACATGCCTAAGCTTTTCCTTTCTAGGTGAATAGTAATTCTCCACTGACAGTTTTTCTCACATCCATCACTTTATTTTCTAGGTAATGTTTACTAAGTTCTTACAGGTGCAGGCACTGTGCTGACACTTCACCGTGTTATCATTTTGTTAACAGGAGAGAGCTGTGGATAAGAGAGGCTAAGAGAGCACCCCGACAACTGCTCCGTGGGCTCCACCTCCCACCCAGGGGCTGCAGACCCCGCCTCCCCATGCGTTCACCCGCCTCCCTTCCCGGTGCAGTTGCCCTCCAACTGTTCTCTCTCCACCCGGCTCCCTCCTTCGGCCATCACCAGATGTACCTCCCCATACTTCAGACAGTATTTCCTCTTCAAAAACTGCCACTTGTCTTCTCACGCAGCAGCCCTCCCAAAGCTGACCTCGTATGTCGTCTCTCCTACTCTTCCCAAACCTGTTCTCAGCTGCAGCCGATGTGTTCCGTTTCCTAGTTCCCAAAGACTCTTGTGCTTCGGCACAGGATCCTTCCTCCACAGGAAGCAGCCTCCCCACATCTCTGTCTCCCATCCTTCAGGGCCGAGCACACATTGGCAGCCTGTGCTGCCTTCTGAGACTGACCCAAAGCACCATTTATCAGCCAGAGTGTTGGCCAGGCTGCTGATCTGTAGCTATGACCTGGATCAGTGTTGTAAGTTAATTACTGTGAAACTCTCCAAACACAGCTCCATACCTTCTTCCTTATAGTCTATTCATTAGGAGACTTAGTCCAGGGACTGTTAGGGAGTACAGCAAAGTGAAAAAGTGAAAGTGTTAGTTGCTCAGTGGTGTCTGACTCTTTGTGACCCCATGAACTGCAGCCCACCAGGCTCCTCTGTCCATGGGATTTCCCAGGCAAGAATACTGGAGTGGGTTGCCGTTTCCTTCTCTAGGGGATTTTCCTGACCCAGGGATCAAACCCAGGTCTCCTGCATTGCAGGCGGCTTCTTTACCGTCTGAGCCACCAGGGAAGCCCATTAAGGAGTATACCTTCCCCCAACGCAGAGTTGGTTAGAGAGGGGAAGGTTACCACTTTCTCCCCGAGGCTCCCTCCACAACCAGTGCTTTCCATGGGTTGGTCCCTTAAAGGAAAAGTCATAGACTCGAAATCACCACAGCTGCAAATGAGTAGTTTGTCTGTCAAGTTTGGCTAAAAACCAGCTGATGAAGATTATTTAATGGAGGCTTTTATCCTGAGAAGCAACTCTTCTATTTAGTCCACCGTTAATGTGGTTGGTTTTTTAACTTGGCCCTCAGTGGCTGTTAGGTTTTCTGCTTGTGACAGCACCACTTTTCTCTTACACACAGAAAAGTCTAACTGAAACGTGCTGTGCGCTTTAGAGCACTTTAGAGGAAGTGGCCTATCACGTAACGGCCATGGAAGCCTGAATTTGTGAGCATTTACAGAACGCTTTGCACCAGGAATCCTGAAGTGAACAGAATACTGTTGCAGATTTGAGGACTCAGAGTAGAATCATGTTTCAGTGTCTGCTGCATTTTGAAGACTTCCCTCTGACCCCGCCCCTGCAGGGTGAAAAGCCTTGCTCTTCCTATACAAAGGAAAATAGTTGTTTACGCCCCAGACCGCTAACATGTTTTTGTGGTGATGTTCTGAACGCATTGAGTGTTTGTTGTGGCCCAACTAAGACAACTTTATAGTTCAATGAAAAGTGATTTATTCCTTCTTCTAAACAAAACATTTAGTTCTCTCTCTGACTCTTTGACTCCAAACAAATCTGCCTGGCCCCATCCTTTGCCCCCTACTCCCATGGACACTCCCTCCCTCTTGTAGATGTCATAGACATTTCTGTGACCATGATCCTGTCTGTTCCTAGTAATTAAGGGCTCTCTGAGTAATGTGAATGTAGGTGACTGTTAATCTGGTTTCTTGCAAGAACTGTGCATGTGGGAGGGTAGCTTTTCACCTAGAAGACTAAACCACAGAGAGTCCAGGAAGTAAGGAAGGAATGGGCCAGGTGACTTGCTTTTCTTTGCTTCTACAGGACTCCATGGAGCCCAGATTGACCCTCAGGGAAGCAGAACTGGGTTCACAACTCTATGCTGTATGTTTTAACAGCTCATGACCTTGGCAGAAAGAGTTAGCTCTTCTGAATCTCAGTTCCCATTTATGAAATAAGGATGATAAGGCCTGGATGCAAGGCTAATGAAAGGATTGCAAATACTGGATAGAAAGTGCCTAGCACAGGCATACGATAATTGATAGTAGTTTGATGTTGTTTTGCTGGTCTTGTCATCATTATCATTACCACTGCTTCTATAAATAGCTGGGTGTATGGGAAGAACAAAGGGGAATTTGACGGCTGATGCCACCCATGCATATAGCACACACATCTAATCTTCAAAACTACCTGCCTTCCCTACCACAGCAGCTAAGATTGCTCCAAAAACAAAGTAAACATAAAAATCCCAGCCACATAGGGATGAAAACAAAGAACGAGGTGTTTCCTCACTCTAGCAGGGGATCCCTTAGCTGAGTGGGTTCCTTCTTCCTTCCTTGTCTGCTTTCTTCTATCTACAAACAAATGTTGACTGACACCCGCAGAGCACGTGCCTGGCTCAGGGCTGAGCGCAGAGGCCAGTGTTGAATCAGATGTGGTTTCAGTCCTCAAGGATCCTACCTGCTACCAGGAAGGGGGAAATGCCCATAAACATCTTGAAAGTTAGGAAGAAAATAGTAGGATCGTAAGAGAGATACCACTAATGCATGCTAAGTCATGTCGGGGCCCAACTCCTTTCGACCCTATGGATGGCAGCCCACCAAGCTCCTCTGTCCATGGGATTTTCCAGGCAAGAATACTGGAGTGGATTGCCATGCCCTCCTCCAGGGGAATTTCCTGACACAGGGATCAAACCCACATCTTCTGTGTCTCCCACATTGGCAGGTGGGTTCCTCACCACAAGCACACCTGGGAAGCCCACTAACGAGCTATGGAATTTAGGAGGAGAGCAGTTTTGGCTGGAGTTGGGGGACACAGGTTTTATGAAAGAGGCTGCCTAGCATAGTCATTCAGAGTGTAGATTCTGTACTTGGACCACCAGGTTTGAACTCTAGCCTTTTGCTGCTTGGTTGTGGTTCCTTGGGCCAGGAGCCAGGTCATGTCTCTGTGCCTCTACTTCCTCATCTTTAAAATGGGGATAATGATAGTACCTACCTCTCGGAGGTGTTGCGAGGATGAAGTAAGACATGCAGTGCTCAGTACTGTGCCTGGCACACAGTGAATGCTCTGTCGGTGTTTGTTAAATAAATTTGCTGAAGGACAGGTATAGATTCACCCTTCAAGTGAAGGTGGGTAATGTTTTTCCACACATGGAGGGTTGCATGAGCCATTGCGGAGTCCACACTGAGACAGAGGGTCGGGGAAGGTGGGAGAGGCGGGGAAGGCAGCTTGGGAAGTGACTTGGGCCAGGCAGGGAAGTCTTGAATGTCAGGCCAGAACTTTGGACTTTACGAAAATGTGAAATGTACTCAGTCTTCTAGAATTGTATGTGTGTAAAGCCAGAATCTGAACCTGAGGAAAGGTCTCCACATCTCAGTTCCAGTGAACATGGCAATGAACCTGATGCCAGCAGGCATGAAATCGAAGCCCGGATTATCAGGGCTCAACACGTAGGCTTGAATTGACACCTCAGCTAAGATGTGCAGCGGAGCCCCAGCAGGAAGCTAAACTTGGGGACAAAGAGATGGGAGGTGCAGAGGCATGGATGGGGGACAGGACATGTCACACATTGCCCCCATCTACTGCTTCCTTTTCAGGTTACAGATTTTTTCTTTCTTTAGGGTTTAGCCAGCTGTTTTGTTGTTGTCTTCATTTGTTCTTTTAAGCCTCAGGATGTATGCAGTCATCTTTGCTCTCTATGCTAGGGTGGCGGGGAGGTAGAGATGATCAAAACCCATCACAGCGGACTTTGTTTTCAGTCATCTTTGTTTTCAGTCAACACAAAGGTGTTACACTTTGTGCGGGGGTTGGAAGCTATCGCAGTCTGCTCACTCCTCTCCGCACTCATAGCTGCATCAGTAGGACTTCAGAAAGGGCTGTGGACAGTCGTAGGGCCCCCGAGAGGATGCCTGTCATCTTGGGATTTGTTTTTAAGTGAAAAATTGGAGGGTTGAAATGCCTTAGGTTTCAACTTCAGCTGTGTAAAGGCTGCATTCAATTTTTAAGAAATCAGCCAAGTCACCAGAGGATAAAACAGTCAGTCCTCGTGTCCTCGGGTTCCCCAACCGCTGATTCCAGTCTGAGGATGCAGAACCGTGCACGGGAGGACCAATTTATTAAGTGTTACAGGGATGTGCAAGCAGTTCCTAAGACTACATGCAAGTCATTTAAAATTATTTTTGGAACAGAGTAGCACACGATACATCTCTATACGTATCAAATCAAGATCGATTACCGTGAAGTCTGTCTGTAACATGGGAACAATCAAATGATGGAGTGCGACTATAAAATCATCTGTGGCTCTGAAACCCGCTATGCATCTTCCCACAGTGACTGAGAGTGGAATAGCACCTACTTAACAGTTGGAAGAGAAATCTTCTGGCTCAGGCTGCGTTCTGCCTGCAGCCCAGGGCCACCTGAGGAGACTGAGAGTGATCTCCAGGGCGCTGCCTGGGGCCCTGGCTCAAAGGTTCCCTTGCAAGCTAGGAAGGTAGACTCAGAGGGCACGTTCTAGAATGACTGGGAGTGTTTGTTGATGTGGGCTTTAAAGGCATTTTTTCTACCCTCCATCAATGGCTCTTTATCAGATCATTGTATTCTGGTCTTAGAAACCACTACTTATCTATCACATCCTTGCACAAGAGTGACATCTGCCCCTCGCTGTCTGACAGCCAAATCACATCAACTTCAGTGGGAGCAACGCATGCCCAGAGGCAGAATTTGAGTCTTTAAAACTTAGGCCTAAATGGCCAGACTAATACATTGTGTCAGAAACGGTGAGGTCCTATAAACATTCAGGTCCCTACCTTGAACCCAAGGTCATCCTTATGTGGTGCTTCAAAGTTAGAAAACAATACAGGCAAGAGACGCTCGCTCAGGATCCATGAAGAGATAATGGCTGTCTTGTTCTTGACCGAGTGTTTTGTGCTGGTGTCAGCAGAGCAGGCTGCCTGTTGCTCTTAGCACTTGAAAGGCTGCCTGTTGCTTTTAGCACTTGAAGTTTGGACTGGTTTCATTTACCCTCTCAGCCCGCTTAGAAGGAACGTTCTGAAAGTCCCCTGAGTCCCCACCTGCTGTCAGGATGCCAAGGTATCCCTGGGGGAAGCTCTACAGTGGGGCCCGGGGCCCCCGGGCGAGGGTGGGTGGCTCTCTGGCCCTTAGGAGGAAGCAGTGGCCCCCCCACCCAGCAGCCCTACTGCTCTGCTCTGCAGGGCCCTTTGGCAGCTGAGTCTAAGAAGAAATAGTATATAACACTTCTCTCCGATCATCATTTTGGCTGAGCCGAAGGTAGATCAGATTTCACCCTTAAATAACTGTCTTCTGTCTGTGTAAACAGTCCCAGCCATTACTCTTCACCTTCAAACCTCAGCCCATGGACCTGGATTGGTTCTTCTTCAGACCTTAACTCTGGGGGCCACTCTTCTCTGCCTTCTGAAGCCTCCATTGCCTCTATCTGAGCATGCAGCCTAATCTCCAAGTCTTACAACACCATGCTTGGAGCACATACAGTCAAGTGGGGGAGGTGTGTGAGAAATCCATTTACTTCTCCCCACTGTGACCTCAATCCATTTTAACATCCCACTTGCATCCAAAAAGAAATACCGAAATATTAAAGCATGACGTTTGCGTTCTTTTCAAGGGGAAGAAGAGGTTATGCAGAGGCAGCCTGTGTTGTGTCCCTGCAGAATATGGGTGAGAACCTGGCAAGGGGTTTGTCTTGTTTAAGAAGCTAATATACTCAGTGGCAGCAAAGCTGCCGCCGAGTCAATCCATTCCACGTTGACGGAGAGAAGGGCAGGAGTTTTGCTGCTCTTCCTGGTTACTTTTTGGATATACATTTTCTAAGAAAGTAAGAATGCAACAGCAGCTTGCTTAAAACTTGACCTCTTCAGCTTGCCCAAGAATTTAGAGAAACAAAAGAGAAGGCAGTGGGTAATTGATTGTGTTCTCCAAAGGCCCATTCTGATACTGAGCAGATCCTGGCTTGGTTTCTACCGTACAGGTGTTTAGTCTCTACCAGCAGGAGGGCACAGATGGAGTCTCCCTTTCTGCAGCAATCTTTAAATGTCAAAACCATGAGAAGGAAACCCACTGACACATTGTCACTGTAACTGTGCAGTGTATCCCTAAGAGTCCATGTAGCTATGCCCCAACCAAATGACATCCAAATCAATGGGACAGGGAGAGATTTTCAAAGAAGGCCCAGAACCCCCTACCATGGAGAGCAGCTTATACACAGGAAGCCACGAGATCTTCCTGAAATGTTTGCTTGAGGCCTAACCTTTAAACATATTCCTTAGCCACGCATTAGATCTGATTAAGCAATAGGGTAAGAACATGAGAATTCATGTTTCAGCGGTGGAGAGCTTTGGAATCTTGAGTTTGTTACCAAATATAAAATTTAGGAACTCAGTGATTTAATCAAAATGCTTGCTTCTGGTAGCAAATCAATCAAGCCATCATATCCAATTAAGTTTGATCAAGTTTAATCTGACAGGGATATTTAGCAGCCATGATTCCCCCAACTCGGTATATGCTCACTGAATTTATAAAGTGAGGCTTGAGTCACCCTGTAATATGAACGAGGTCACCTTAATTAGCCTGTTTTAAGACTGTGGCTATGGGGCCATCAGAGCCCAGGAAACCAGCAAGTAGCCTGTTAGGAAGAAGATCTCATAAGAGAGATTCCTCCCTTGCATGGTTTAGAAAATTCAGTCCTTCAGTGAGTGTCTTGCTCAGGCACAAACCTTAACCTAAATATAGAGGGCTAAAAAAGAATCCTTCCATGGTAGGGCTCCCTTAAATTAGCTCAGCTAATCTATTCATCTGTGTGTACTGACTCGTGCCTCAGCATTGGAGGCCAAATCCAAAAAAAGAAAAAGCAAGCCTGTGGCTCAATCCTAGGAAAGATGCAGAGCAATTGAGTCTAATCCTGGACAAAGGAGCCCCTGAATACCACAGCAGGTCCTTGTTAGAAAAGAGATCCACTGACTCCTCATCATCACCCTTGTTCATTAACTGCACATTTTGGCTTTTCAAGCGCTCTTGGCATAGTCACAATTCTCTGTTTCTTGTGATTCTTCTCAGTTTCCAAACCATCTTACGGTCCAGGTTCAAAACTTAAGATCAGAAGTTCTGGAAAGATGTTAGTCACAGATGCTTTTTGTACTTTCAATATTTCTGCCTTGCTGGGCTTCCCAAAGTATACTCAAAGAAAATTTTTCTTAATAGCCAGGATAACAATGTTCTAGGTCTTTATCTCTTATACCTAGGAAGCTATTTTTAAGAAAGAAGATGGCTAAAGAGATCTGAACTCCAATTTCCTTACCTAGAATGGCAAGAGGGAGCATGCCAAGATGCAGAAGAAGTCCCCATGGTCTAGAGCCTTGCGTTCTGCATTTTGCTTCCCACTGAGCCAGGAGTCTGCGTGTACCTGCTGAAGGACTGCACGTGTCCTGCTGGAATTCTGGCCATTTTGTTACCTGACTTGTTCCATTTCTCTCTGAAAGTCAGCTAGTGGAAGACACTTGAAGAAGAAAGTCAAGACAAGAGAAGGTGTTTGGAAGAGGTCAAAAGGTGTGTGTGAAAGGGGCCGTGGAATTGTTCCTGAGAAGCTCTCACTGGTCATAGTGGCTTTTACCACACTGTAGTGTTTGGGTAGCCATTGGGGTCGTGGTGTTAGAATTTTGATAATTGGATGGATCTATGCTTTCGGCAGTCTTCGGAGAAATACATTTTATGCATGTTTCTATTTAAAGAGAACAAACCAATAACCGAAAAAAATGCCATTCCTGTTACCCTCCCTCCCCCACGCACATAGTATTCTGATGTGGTTTATTCCTGAACCTGACTCATTCAGCTCTTCTCCTGGAAGTTGTCAGTATGTATGCCTAGTTAATGGAGAAAATCAGTGCGATGCCCAGGCACCACGCCATGACTCATTCCTGGCATTTCAGGAGCTTTGTGATGGAAATCATTGTTCCAAGCTACAGTTCTTACCAAGTGGATGTGTGAGTATTAATGGAACAAAGCAAGGTCTCTGCTACTCCTGCGTTACTCTCTTGCCACAGATTCAGTGTCTGCTTATGAAGTGGAGGTTCCTCTTCATAACCCACGCATGGTTGAATACCACAATATTGTTTTAATTAGTCTTTTAAAGCACAGTCAAATATTTGGCTTTGGTGAAAGGAGGAAATTCTCTCATATGTTGGAACTGTTTGGTTGAAAGGACATTTTTGTCTACTGAATTCATCTCCTGGGGTTTACACTAGTTTCTGAATTCTTTTTGTAATGACTTGCAGCCAAATCTCATTCATTCATTATTCTCTCTATCCCTTTGACTCTGTTTACCTATCTATCTGTAATAGGTGTGTGTGCATGCAGCACATATGTGTGTATATATATATATATATTTATACATATTTATTTACATATATATATATAGCTTACAGTCTACTGGGAGAGCATGTATAATTGAAATCCTGGATAATCCCAATCTTTTATTTTATGTTCTGCTTGACTCAAACTTTTCCCTCAGATTTTTCGAGTGCCATTGCCCTTTCTTTGTACTATGTAACATGTAGAAGTAGTTACAAATACAGGAGAGAGGCAGCAGAAAGAAGTGGGGGAAACAAGGAAGAGAGATACTCAAATGCTTATTTTTTTACCGACTCGGATTTGAATTTTGTGTCTGACAGCTAGTAGGACATTGTGGAAACTCACAGATAAGCCAGTGTCCCATCATTCTGGGAGACAGGGACTGAAGGTCAAATATCTAAAGGTGGCATTTGGTGATTCTTATGTGTCTATAGTCCATTGGACCAGGAATCTTTGGGAGCTGCCAATTGGAAAGCAGATATTTAGAAGATGTTTTCAGCCACAGAAGAGAATGAGCAATATACCTTATAATTCAGCCATTTTATGCTAATCTTGTCTCCTCTAACAATAATAGCTCCCTGCTACATGCTCTTAAAACACAAGTGCTAATATTATGAGAAATGAATTACATGAGAAACAATTTCATCTTTTCTAGGAGTGCTAAAAATAAAAATGTGCAACCAAGAACATTTCAACTTTCTTCCCTTTCCAGACAATGCAGGGTCCTAGGCAAAGACTGGATTGCAGAGGATGCCTTGAGGTCTGAGCATGAGTTAAGCTTGTAGGAGTGAAGAACTTTAGACAAGGCCGTTCAAAGTGAATGCCTTATTATTACACTTTGTGCTGAGTCTATAGATGCACAAATCATGTTTGCCATGTCATTCTTTTTTTTTTGTCTTAAAAAAATTTTTTTTAAATATTTATTTGTATTTATTTGGGTGCACTGGGTCTTAGTTGCAACATGTGGACTCTTCTGTCTTTCTTATGGTACTCAAGATGTTGAGTTGTGGCAGGATTTCTAGTTGTGGCCTGTGGGATCTAGTTCCCTGACCAGGGGTCAAATTTTCAAAAGTGGCTGAGGATGGAAGAGTATTGATGTTATGAGGAAACTGAGGCACAAGAGATTACATTCCTGGACTTAGAACCTAGGACTGTGTCCCTGAGGTCCTGTCTGCAGCTGTAAACAACTCTGAACTAAACCATTCCGTGTCACAGGTTTCCACACGGTTACGCTTCCATCTGCTTCCCCTTCCCAGATCCACCTACCTCTCGAAAAGTGTGAAGGGAAATACGTCTTTCTGTTTGACAGCCTTTAGGATTTGATGAGAGGATCTGGTCTGGGACCTGCGGTAATGGAGACCAGGTGTGACCTGGAAGATATGGAGGCAGAGGTGATGGGACCCGTGTGTGTGTCCAGAGAAGTTGCAGTGTGTGTGTTCAGAGTCTCGCTGGCCCCACGTTCCCTGTGTGTGTATTGTTCCACGGCCCTTCACCATCATTCATTCCCGTGCTGCTTGGTGGGAAATCTCACCAGCATGTCTGACATCATTGTGTATTTCTTTATACAGAAATCTTTTCTTAGGCTTCATGGAGCTGTAGAATAAGAACTATGTAAGTGAAAAAGTAACAGTCTTAAAACAACTGCCAGATTTTCTGTCTGAAAAAAAGTTACTTCTCAGAAAATAAAACTTAATAAGACAATGCAAGGCAAATTGGGCCTTGATAACTACCACTCTCCTTTAAATGCATCTGCCGTGGGTGCATCTTGCCAAGGCAGGACAATTTTCAGGTCTGTGGCTGAGAGACTTGGATTGTATTTGTCTTTGGACTGTGAGCAGAGGTGAGGTTTAGGGTTGTAATGTGAGTGTTGAGGCCTTTTTAGTGTATGATTACTTTTTGATAGGGTTATTTTAAGGGCTCAGACAGCAAAGAATCTGCCTGCAATGCAGGAGACCCAGGTTCGATCCCTGGATTGGAAAGATCCCTTGGAGAAAGGCATGGAAACCCACTCTAGTATTCTTGCTGGGAGAATTATATGGCCAGAGGAGCCTGGTGAGCTATATAGTCCATGGGGTCACAAAGAGTTGGACATAACTGAATGACTAACACACTAACTAAATTAAGTTACTTAAATTTAGCCACATTTACTAAATATCCTTTTCTGGAAAATTGAAAAGTGACTTAGTTGAAACAAGATCCAGAAATTTCTGTTCCAACACATTTTTCAGTTCATCATGTTGAAGTTTTAAGAAATTTCAAAGTAGCCAGCATTGTGTGTGTGTGTGTGTGAAGTCATTTTAGTCGTGTCTGATTCTTTGTGACCCCATGGACTGTAGCCCGCTGGGCTCTTCTGTCTATAGGATTCTTGAAGAAAGGATACTGGAGTGGGTTGCCATGCCATCCTTCAGGGGATCTTCCCGACCCAGAGATTGAACCTGCAGCTCCTATCGCTTCTGCATTGGCAGGAGGGTTCGTTACCACTAGCAACATCTGGGAAGCCCACCCAGCATCCCTGAAACCTAATATAGCACTTTATATTTTTACTTTTTTTTTTTCTTACTTCAAAAACTTGTTGCCATGTAGAGTAAAAGAAATCTCATGCTCTTAGTGGCTAATATTCCATCGTATATATGTACCACATCTTCTTTATACATTTCTCCATGGATATCTAGGTTGCTTCCTTATCTTGGCTATTGTAAATAGTGCTGCAATGAACATCGAGGGGTGTGTATCCTTTCAGACCATGTTTTTCTCAGGAGGTTGCAGGATCATATGGTAGCTCTATTTTTAGTTTTTTTAGGGAGCTTCCATACTGTTCTCCAAATTTACATTTCCACTAACTGTGTAGGAGAGTACCCTTCTCTCCACACCCTCTTATTTACAAAACAGACTTACAGACTGAGAGAATGAACTTATAGTTACTTAGGGGGAAGGATGGAGGGGAGGTATAGTTAGGGAATTTGAGATTGACCTGTACATGGTGTTGCTGCTGCTGCTGCTAAGTCGCTTCAGTTGTGTCCGACTCTGTGTGACCCCATAGACGGCAGCCCACTAGGCTCCTCTGTCCCTGGGCTATATTTAAAATAGATAACCAACAAGAATCTACTGTATAGCACAGGGAACTGTGTTCAGTATCATGTAACAACCTACATGGGCTAAGAATTTGAAAAAAATAGACACGTGTATATGCATAACTGAATCACTTTGCTGAAGACCTGAAACCGACACAACATTGTTAATCAACTATGCTCCAATATAAAATAAATAATTAAAAAAAGAAACCTCAGGCTTTTAATCTCAGTGGACGCTGCCAGCAAGGATTGTTATTGTTAGATAATCATAATGGTATGTTCTGGAGGCTCTTCTCCCCTTACTGACACACCCAACTCACTCACACCCTGCCAGCAGAGCCAGAAAAGAGACTAAAGCAGCGTCTTATTTGCTTTTATAATCCGACTCTTCGATTGCGTTGGAGACATGCTGGGAGATATACTATTAAATTTCTAATGTCCATCCAGGACATGTAGATGTGTCCGTAAGAAGAACTAAGAAAACAGTGAATGGGTCAGGCCTAGCAGACCTACATCCAGTGAGCCCGAGCGGAGGCTCACGGTGAGAGGGCAGAGGACCGCGGTGCTGGGCTGGGCGGCCGGGTCTAGGGTGCTCAGGGGGCCTGGGTGAGGTGGGTCATTTCACCTCCACCAGCCTCGACTTCCTCACCACCTGCCCAGTCACACTTGTTTTGAGAATCAGATGTGATAATGTTCAGAAAGAGATTTTGCAAACTTTTTTAAAAAGTCCTCAACAGATGTTAGATAGTAATAACCAGAGGTTGAGTAGGTTATTGTGTGTGTGTACTGATCATTATGTGTGGGGGACACTGCTGACTCTGGAAAAGTTTTTAGGCACTTTTTGATGAGGCTCCAAGTGAAAAATCTTTGGGGAGACCAGTTCAGCAGTTTTCTTACGTTTAAACAAAGTAGGAAGTAGAAATCTCCCCAAAGACAAGTAGTAGAAGTAAGCTGTGACAGGTCATAGATACTGGAAAGATTTATGCTTGATGCAATACCCCACTTTAAGAAGAAATGCGGAAATAAAAATTTAAAAATAAGAATAAAGGATAATAAAATAAAGAAGAAATGCAGAGCTCCTGAAGAAAGCTACTACGGCGTACAGCGTTTGGTCATATGACTGACCCTCCTGGGAGTGCAGGGATAAATACTGTGAACACATCTGAAGTGGGCATTCCATTAAAGGTCTGTGTGTGGTTCAGGAATCCTTAGGTGAAGAAGGAGCCCTGTTCTCAGCCCATAATACAGGCTTTCTAATGTTTGAGGTCATAGGGTGTCTGCTGCATGCATGGAAGAGTCTTGAGGTATGAGTTTATAGGGGGAGATGTCTGTAAGGTATCCTTATTCCCAGGACTCAGGGAGCAACAGAAATACTTGAGGCTTGTTCCCTGTCGGTCTCCTATTTCTAATGTTTCATCACATTTGCTCTCCTCTGTGACCACTCCATCTCCCCAGGCCATATCTGTACAGGACAGAATCATAGAAAATATTGGGCTGGCCAAAAAGTTCGTTCGAGTTTGTCCATAAGAGGGTACAGAAAAACCCAAACAAACTTTTTGGCCAACCCAGCAGAATAAGATGGTTTCCTGTGGGCTGTTGAGCACTGGTACCAATGGTAACCAGGGAACACACACCGTATGTGGACCCCTAAGGCTCAACAAGAGCCCCTCCCAGCACACATCCCCCCCAAAGACTCAGCTTGAAAATCTCTCTGATATTTCCCAACTCCCAGTGACCCTGTTGATTAATGTTTACTGGCCATCACTTGTATTTTAAGCATTTAGTTTTGTCCCCAAAAGTCTTGAAGACAGTTTCTCAGCACATGGTCAATAAGCCATTATGCCCGGCTCCAGATCAGTACTCTGACTGTGGCTGCATTCTTCAAAAGATAAATAGAAAAGATAATGTGATGGAGAATACACATGTGCCAAATTAAAGCATAAAAGGAAATAAACTAAGAGCAAATTCCTACTCTACTAACAGGACAGCCCAGTCCTATTTTTCAGGCATTCAGTGACTTCTGTTTAAGCAATGCTGCCTCATACATTGGAGAAGGCAATGGCACCCCATTCCAGTACTCTTGCCTGCAAAATCCCATGGACGGAGGAGCCTGGTAGTCTGCAGTCCATGGGTTCGCTAGGAGTCGGACACGACTGAGCGACTTCACTTTCACTTTCCACTTTCATGCATTGGAGAAAGAAATGGCAACCCACTCCAGTGTTCTTGCCTGGAGAATCCCAGGGACGGGGGAGCCTGGTGGGCTGCCATCTCTGGGGTTGCATAGAGTCGGACAGAAGTGAAGCGACTTAGCAGCAGCAGCAGCAGCCTCATACATAGGCCCGGCCCGTTGGAAAGGAAGGAAATGAATGAACAAGGGAAAGCGTTTTCAGCATTGCTGGCTACCCGGATTGCCAAGCCTGTGTTCCCGGCACCCAGTATATTGTTTTCTTCTGTGGTCAGCCACCAGGCAGTGCTGTTAGAGGTGGGCTTTGCCTGGGGCAGCTGTGTACCCAAGTGATCACACTGTGCTTGGTTCTGCAGGGACAGAAGTGTATGCTGATGCTCTGGCCTTTATGGGCTCAGACTCCAGAACACTGAGAGAGAGACATCATCTCTTGGAGCCACAGTTATATCCTTCCTGGGGTACCCCCTGATGGGAATGGAACAGCAGGTAGATGGCATCTGATTCTAGGATACTATAGGTTTGCCCTAAAACCTAGGCACCAGTGGCTGTCATGCAGAACAAAGTCCATGCTAGGACCATGCCAGAGTCAGGGAAACCCCCATTTCTGTCTAGGAAGACCCCAGTGGGTAGTGGTGATGCCTGAGCCCAACACAGTCACATATAAACTTTCCCAGATTCTCTACTGAAAGGACTCGTTCTGTGAGAGGTTGACGAGTGCCGACGGGAGGCTGAGCATGAGATGGGGAATCCAGAATAACCTCTCCTCTATCAGCTTCATAAACTTCTGTGATTGTTCCACTGAGAATCGCTTCTCAGCTTGATTTATTCCTACATCAGAGGCTGCCGCACATGCAACTCCTCCTCTTCCCAGCAAAGCTCCAAAAACAGTCCTCTGTCTGCACAGTTTTAATCAGAAACTTTAGATGCCTTCCTGCAGACTGCCTGTTCGTGAAGCGGGAAACACAGGAGTCTTTTTGAAAGGATTGTTTTAAGTGATCGTTTGAGCCCCAGAGAAATAACCTTTTTATTCTTTAACGCAAAAGGTTTTCTCCAGCCACCTAATTTGGAGTCTAAATTGTTCCACACGGGAGAACGGGAGACACGTCTCCAGGTATACCCAGATGTGCACAGCTCTGAATAAGAGGGGATAGAGGAGATCTTCTCTATGGAAGCCCCAAGGCCACTAGACTCACAGAGAGGGGATTTTTCAAATCCTGTCATTTGAAACTCCAGACAAATGATTGGCATAGAAAAGAGAGTTTTCCAAAGTCAACCTATCATTGGCTCTGATTTTAATAGAAGATCAGGAGTCAAGAAGAGTTAGAAGTTAGAGATTTTAAAGTCAGACCTGGTTTTAATTTCTATGTGGTTATTCTAAGCAGTCAGAGGAGCTCCCTTCCCCTCAATAACCCGTCCCAGGCATAAAACTGCTCACCCGGTACAAAAGACAAATTGACTTTTTTTAAAGGTGCCACCTTAAGGGTCATTAATTTCGTAAATTAACTGACATTCCTAGAAAAGCTCCATGGCTTGTGCCAGTAAATATTTACCCAGCTAGTGACATTTCAAATGGCACCCCAAAATCCCTGGTCCACTTCCAAAGGGTGAGCAGTTTACTTTCAGGAAATGGATTACTCACTTGTGGAATCAGACCAACACCCAGGCTGCTTGGTTTCAACATACTTTAAAATCCAAAAGGGAACTTTCCTGCTTCAAACTTTCAAACCTTTTCCAGATGGTCCGAGAGGGGCTGGTCTAGCCGGGGTGCCTGAGCCCCACGATGCTGGCCACAGGCTGCTGGTGGGTTCTGGTGGGAGCTGATGAGAGGCATCCCTGAGTGCCTGGAGAGAGATGCCTCCCATGCCTGCCCCATATCCATTTGCTGAACACCCACAAGAAATGAGGCAAATATGTGGAAAGGCCAGAGTGTGCTCAGCTGAGATGCTGCCCCCCACCCCCACCCAGCCCTCCGCCAATTGCCTCTGCTGGTTTCACTTCTCAGCTGCAGCTGCCCACAGCTGTCTGGGAAATGGATCTGAGCTGGGGAAGCAGCCGCAGGGGGGTGGGGGCGGAATAGGGCATGTTTTTTGAACCTGGACCTTTCTGCCCTGGCAGCCAAAACAGGCAGTCAGTAGGCCCCTCCTGTGCACCTTTGCAGTGGGGATTAAACTGGGTGCTTCTGAGGGAGACCTGGGGAAACAGCAAGTGGCCTCAGAGAAGGGGAGCCAGGAGGCCGTGGGGTCTAGAAATCATATTATCTCAAGATTATTAGAAGGAACTGGGGGTTTTAAGGCTGAAAAAGAAAATGTAGGGGGTGGCTATCTTGTGAAAGGGGATGGCTATCTTTTGAAAGGGGAAGTTGATTTAATTTTTCCCGTATTTTTCCATAATAAAATAGACATGCCATTTTAAAAGTTTTTGTGTGTGCAGTTCGATTGCATTAATTATATTTACAGTGTTGTACTACCATCACCACTCTTCATTTCCAGAACCTTTTCATCATCCCAACAGAAACTCTACACTTAAAAAAAAATTTTTTTATTGTAGTCGATTTACAGTGTTGTGTTAGTTTTAGGTGTTCAGCACAGTGAATCGGTTACACATATGCATATGTCCACTCTTTTCTTTAAAGATTCTTTTCCCATGAAGGCCATTACAGAGTACTGAGCAGAGTTCCCTGTGCTGTACAGCAGGTTCTTATTAGTTCTCTGTTTTATATATAGTAATGTGTGTATGTCAATCCCAATCTCCCAGTTTATCCCTCCTCCACTATCCCAGTGGTGACCATAAGTTTGTTTTTTACATTTGTGACTCTACTTCTGTTTTGTAAATAAGTTCATTTGTATGCTCTTTTATTCCACATATAAGCGATATCATATATTTGTCTTTCTATGTCTGATTTACTTCACTTAGTATAACAATCTCTAGGTCCATCTAACAATCTGTAATGCCAAAAAAAATGGCATTACTTTGTTCTTTTTTATAGCTAAGTGATATTCCATCATGTATATATACCACTTTAAACAATAGCACCTCCCCTCCCCTGAATCCCTGGGAACCACTATTCTGCTTTCTGTCTATGATTTTTGCCTTTTCTAGGTACCTCATGTAAGTGAATCATAGAATATTTGTCTTTTATGTGGGGCTTCTTTCATTCAGCATAATGTTTTCAAGGTTCATTCATGTTGTAGCACGTGTCAGAATTTTCTTCCTTCTAGAATCTGAATGATATCCCATTATATGTATGACCCACGTTTTGTTTATCCATTCTCTATTCTCTGTCAATGGATTTGGGGGTTCCTTTTGGTTATGATGAAAAATGCTTCTATGAACGTGAATGTACGAGTATCTATAGATTTATTCTTTGTAGTTTCAGAAGAACTGACCTTTGTTGAAGGAAAAGAAGTTGCAGAGAGGTGGACTAGGGTTTCAGTAATTCTAACTCTCTTTGATGGCAAAAGTGGGGTCCCCGTGCTAGGGAGTTGCTCAGACCAGGTGACCATCAGGGAGGAACAAAGGTGGAAGCCCCACAATTAGTAAAGGAAGGACTAGAGAATCTCTGACAGCCCTTCCATCTTCAGAATTCTGTGATTCTCAGGCAGATGGAGTGTGCCTTCTAAGGGAAGCATATGGAGAAAAAGAAAGTGGTGTCCGACCACCTCTGCCCTGGAGAAAGAGGGGAAGTGGAATGGTAAATTATCTGTCAATCGGGGGAGGTGACGTGCTGAACTGTCTCTGGCTGAACTTGAGATCAGAGGATGCTGATGCTGCGAAGCTTCAACCAAGGCTCTGTTTAGTCTTAGGGAGAGCTCCCCGGAGTGACTAAGAAAGCTAGCTCCCTTGCGTCCAGGGGTGGGTGTGGGAGTGGGGGCCAGGGTTCTCAGCACAATTCCCCTGATGTCTTCCCAGAAAGGAGGGCTGCCCCTGAGAGACCGGAGCCCCATCTCCCTGTAGGCTCTGCTTGTCCAGGTCAGAGGTGAGGGCAGGTGGGGAAAGCTGAACCGGGGAGTGTCCAGCAGTCAATGTCAGCTGAGATGGGGATGCCCTGGGATCCAACACAATTAGCTCCATTCCGTTACAGTGGGGGGTTTTCTTATCATTAATTGGGGAGGCCTAGCCAGAGAATTCCAGTATTCCAGGGTGAGTTTAATTGTGGGTGATTTCATTCTGCCCTTTTTATGTCGAAGCCAGGGGCTTGCGTCATATAACAGTGAATTCAGGGAGATTTTTATTTGCATGTGAATCATCGCTTTTCCAGCTGAATGTCACTTACTTGGAATTTTCATCTGATTTTGTTTTTGTTTTTGTCTCTTGGTGTTTTTCCATCAGGCTCTTTGGCTAACCAGAAAAAAAAAAAATAGAGGAAGGGCTCAATCTGACTGGAGCAGGGTTTGAGTTGGCAACTCCAAAAGGAGAGTATTATGAATGTGAAAAAGAGAAAACGGATGCTTTATTTTGCTTTAAGGGAGGGACCGAGGCCAAGTCAAATTGAGAGCTCTAATTTGGGAATGGTGTTATTACAGGTCATTGGGAGTTGGTTGCGCTCTAAATTGGGAGGCCGGTCACATGAGGCAGCAGCAGAGGTGGATCACATGGGGGACACTGGGGTTCGTGTACAATGAAGTTTTATTTTATTTACTACACGGTTGAAATGCACTTCTGTCGTGTTGAGAGACCAAGTTACCTTATTGGCTGGTGAGAGCTCCCTGTCTTAGCCCATCAGTTGTTTTATACATGAGCTGGTTCTGCCCATATGTGTACTTTCTGAGGCTTTATTTAGGCACTGGAATCTGTTCAGTGAGTAGTGGAGCAAGCCATGTGCTGAAGGTTATATATCTGTTATTCACCTTCACATGCAGATCTTATTCTAAGGATCTTGCTTCCTTTTCTTCCAAAGACTACCCATTTTAGATCTCAAGGTCAAGACATTCTGATAACTTTAAAATACATATATATATATGTGTGTACATGTACATATCTGTGTATTTATTTATAGATTATCTTTCATTGTCTCAGTTCTGTTACTGTTAGCTTGAAAAATGAAAACAAAAAAGTTGTGTCTTGCCTCTCCATGGTCTGTTAGGAACAACGTATTCTTCCTAACCCCAAACTGCAGACTCTTGACATTCTTGGCATCTTGGGATTGTTCTTGATGACCAAGAACAATCGTGTGTGGTAAGCTGCTGATTTTTCTTGGAGAATCGAGTCAGCTTTCTTGATATATAAAGGCCTGAGTAGTTAGCTGTGTTTGAAATAAAAACAAACAAAAAAAAGCAGCCCAAGAAGAATATCAGGAATTCAGTATCCTGTGCAAACAGGCTGTGCTCATGGTCCTAAATGAGGTGTGTTACTAAGGCTCTGACACAGAGTCGGCTGGTGCTTCGGAGGCATGCAGACTGGCGATGCTTGTGATCGGGGTTAGGAATAGAAGGTGTGTGGAAACTTTCTATAAAAGGCAGCCGGGTTCCCTGGACTGGTGTGGACAGGCGGTCAGGAAGCTTTGGCAATGTTCATGGTCATACCAGAGTGTGGCTGCCTGACCTTGATGAGTTTCTCTGTGCCTCGGTTTCCCTGAAGCACCATACTGATTTGGGGATGGGAGGATAAGGACTTCTGGAGATGTAGAAGATGTGCGATGTAGTCGGGTAGAGGGAGGAAGTGTGGTGTCATGTGGTGTCATGGGAGCTCAAATCAGGACCGTGTGCTCCCAGACATGGCTGGGCAGCTAGTCTCTTCAGGCATGTCCACTGTGGGTAATGCCTCTGACATCACAATACCCAGCTGGACACTCAATAATGCTGATCTGTGCCCAGTGGACACCAGAGGAGGGAAGAAAAGGAGGAGGATCAAGTGTAGAGGGAGGAGATGGAGCAATCCCTTATGTGATCATTCCAGCAACTCACAGCTTTTTCACCTAACATCTGCTTCAACTGTAATGTGTTCAGCTCCATATAACCTATACAGCGTCTGTGCCCTCCCCCCAAACTCAACAAAATATTATGGTCCTCTAATCAAGTGAATTTCGCTCCTGTTGCTGTATCTGTCCCGTGATTCATCGTCAGACCTGTGAGTTGATACTTCTTCACCAAACGGCTCTCCAGAGCAACTGTTTAGAGGTAATGCCCTGGTTTTGCAGTCCAGGCTCCTCTGGCTCTCCTGCAGAACCCTCTTCACCCTCCTCCTTGAGCCACCCATAACTCTGGGAAGCTAGCTGTGGGAGTGGTTTGTGGGCATGTGACTCTATGGGAACGATGCTTTATGACAGGAATTTTCACCTTCTTTGTCTTCACAAGCCATCCCAGGCCTGCTCAGTCTTTGTTTCTTGTTTTGAAAACACTCTTAAAACCCATGTGGGCCAAATCCTGACCCATCTGTGTAGCCTTAGAAGGTGCTCTCACTCCTTTTACCTGGCTAGGTGACTGAATGGAAAACTTAAGAAATCAGCCCTGTCCCGGAAATATTATGGCGTTTTGCTGGCGTATTTGTTAGTTAATTGTTTAATCCAGCAATTTCCTCTTAAAAATAGGTTCCTGCTGCCCTTCGAATCAATCTCTCTCAGCCTGTCTCCTGGTAAGAAATTGGTTTTCCCACCCAGTTTCACACCATCCTTATGCTGTGATCATCCCAAGCGCTGGAAATTGGAGGTGCCTTCATCATGAAGGCCATGATTTTCCCTTAGCTTTTTTGACCAGTGGGTCTCAATACATAAGCCTGGATCTGAATCACCTGAAGAGGTTTTCAATGACACAGTTTCTGATTCCAGTAGATTTAGGGAGGGGCCCTGAATTTGCATTTCTAACAAGTTCCGAGGTGTGCAGCTCCCTACATTTGGAGAACCTCCCTTTCTTCCCTTCCCTGTCCTGTAAGGGAGGGTCCCAGGGAGCCACATCCTCATTCCTCAGATAATAGGGACTGTTGCTAACAATTCTCGAGCATTCACGATGGGCCAGGCGGTGGTCTCCGTGCTTTACACAGATTAAATAATTCACACAGCGCTACAGTCCAATGGCGCATCCCATCTTCCGGATGAGGCCCTGACATGTACCCATGTGCCCAAGGTCACACAGCTAACTAAAGGGAAGGTTGAGATCCAGACCCAGACAATACAGCTGGAATCTGCTCGCAGTCACTCAGCTTTATCTTCTTTCTTTTCCTTTCCCTCAAGTTACTTAGAGTTCTTGGAAGTGAATACCTCAGAAAGGAGCCCCAGGACAACTGAGCCTATCTTAGGTACTTATAACCTGTGTCCAGGGATCCAAGTCTCCAGGCTGCTCAGCTTCTCTACTTGTGTGTGTGTGTGTGTGTGTGTGTGTGTGTGTGTAGGGGTGGGTGGGTAGGAAGAGCTCTCAGAGTGGATAGACCCTTGGGAGGGCGCTGATATGAAAATGGCGTCCACTTATGAAGAAAGGCCAGCCCTCCCCTTCTGCTGGGACTCAGTGTCCCATCACCATTCTGCTCTGGTCCAGAGAGCTCTGCTGTTGACCCTTAGCACGCTAACCAGAGACCAGCGAAGCCGAGAAGGAACAGATCTGCGTCATTAGCTGTGATAGAAAAGCATGGGTGTCTTTGTCCAGTTTGGTCTAGCAAGCATGTGTGATCAGCAATGACCTCGGCAAACAAATAGACATGTAAGCAGGAGATGCTGGCCCTGGCCTCAAGGAGCCAACAGGCTAATGGAAGAGAAAGAGTATTGTTTGTCATTGAGCCAGGCAATGTGGTAGAGAGAAGCAGTGAGGGCCAGAGTAAATCAATAGGATTCAAGGAAGGAGGTTGCTTTCTAAACCATGTCATGGATGATGGCAGGGAGGAGGGAATGAGTTTGGACCTAAACAGGGCATATCTACAGCAAAGAATACTTAATAAATAATAATCTCTTAGGATTTAAACAGCCAACGGTTAAGTCTCCATTGCTATAATCATAATTGATTAAGCTCTTCTTCATGTTTTTCCGGTAAATCATGTTTTTGATGCTGGCTGGAGGTCTCCTGGAGGCTCTGGGGTTATTTTATTATTTTTTTTTCAAACTTTAAACTTTTTATTTTGTATTGGGGTATAGCCGCACTCCAGCACTCTTGCCTGGAAAATCCCATGGACGGAGGAGCCTGGTAGGCCACAGTCCATGGGGTCACTAAGAGTCAGACAAGACTCAGCGACTTCACTTTCACTTTTCACTTTCATGCATTGGAGAAGGAAATGGCAACCCACTCCAGTGTTCTTGCCTGGAGAATCCCAGGGACGGGGGAGCCTGGTGGGGTGCCGTCTATGGGGTCGCACAGATTCGGACACGACTGAAGCGACTTAGCAGCAGCAGCAGAGCCAGTTAACAATGTTGTAATAGTTTCAGGTGAGCGTCTAAGGGACTCAGCCACACATATGAATGTATCTGTTCTCTGGGGTTATTATTAGAAAATGGATTCTGCTCCTTACAGAGTTGCCTATTCTATCAATGGAGATATTTTAAAAGTATTTCTCTACCCTTCTAGTCTAACTCTTTTCCAAATTCTTTGTATTACAGATATTTCTATGGGGTAAGAAAGTTTTCTCTGACCCTGTACCCCATTGAAAAAGTGGGATCATAGAACCAGGACACATACATGGACAGGGACAAAAGATAAATATCCAGTGGATTAATAAATACATGCACCTCCAAAGGTGGTGGTGTAAAGCCAGATTAAAAGCAAACAGGCGGCTTCTGTCACTCCCTGCTCTGAACTAGTGTGGCCTAAGTCCACTCACTGTTTTCATGTCTTTCTTTAGTTTAGAATTCTAGACGGTACGTTTTGAGACTCAGGAAGCAGGATCAAGAAGCCCGTGTCCACAGACATTGTAACTATGGGCTCTGAGCTCTTGACTCCTCTAGCAACATCCCCACAAAGTCTCCTAAAGCAGAGTGTCCTCATCTGGTCAGTCCTCCTGATTCCGGTCCAGCCACTGGCCTTCGATTCTGTTTAATTTCACAGTGAGATGCCCAGAAGGAGGGAAATGGCCTCAGCCGTTCTCATTTCTGATTAGAGAATTTCATCCTTTACCACTGTTCTTCCTATCTTTTTTCCTTCAGACCCCACTGACCGAGAGGACTACAGAAATTAAAAAGTAACTCTCCTCAAAAAATCTAAAACGTCTCATTCTGTCTGATTGCCTCAACAGACCTACTAACCTGAAAGTGAATTCAGTGCACAAGTAAGAGGTGAAAATAACCTGCCTTTTCTGCTTGCCTTTGCATAAATTCCTGGAGGTGGCTAATAGCTCCAGAGATCCCAAAAAGGCGGTGTGCCTCTAACTCCCTCTGCAGGGCTGTGGGTAATGAGGACTCCAGGGTGGGATTGGCTCTGTCCTAGGGTTGGTCACCCAACTCTGTCCTTAGGCAGTTAACCAGGCCCCCTTTTCAAGTACATTAACAGTTAATTTGTGACCATGGATTTAGATATCTTACCTTCACATATTTGTCCATTCTATCCTCTGTTGAATAACTTGTACATATATTTAAGATTTCCTACCTAAGTGAGTGATGCATACATTTTACTGTCAACTTTTCCATCATGGGTATGTTTGGCATATGTGTGTGCTGTTCCCTGGTGATAACATTTACACACATCCCAGGGCACTCACATTCACTCTCACACTTTGGATTCTCATCTCTTAAAATGGGAAATTTTGTCAAGCAACTTCCTCATTATTTTAGAAAGTGTGGGACCTAGTGAGTCGATAGTCCAGGCTCACTTCAAGACATTGTAAGGCTCCATGTGCTCAGAGATGTTCACTCTGGCCCTTGCCAGATTCGTGTTGTTGTTCACCTGCTCAGTTATATCTGACTCTTTGCGACCCCCTGGCCTGCAGCATGCCAGGCTTCCCTGTCCTTCACTGTCTCGGGAGTTTTGTTCAAACTCGTGTCCACTGAGTCGATGATGCCGTCCAACCATTTTATCCTCTGTTACCCGCTTCTCCTCCTGCCCTCAATCTTGCCCAGTGTTTGGAGTCAGCTGTTTGCATCATGTGGCCAAAGTATTGGAGATTCAGCTTCAGCATCAGTCCTTCCAATGGATATTCAGGGTTAATTTCCTTTAGGATTGAATGGTTTGAATATTGTGTGAGACGGCTGTTGTTCAGTTGGGTCTGCTGGATCAAGCACAGATTACTGCTTTGTGATTTGGCCTGTTTACATTCCTCCTGACACTCCCTTGGTGATTTTATCTGGACATTGCCAAGGATTTTGGTTCTGGAGTTCTTCGGTAACAAAGCTCGTTGCAAGTGGCTCCCTGGACCACAGTGTGCTTCTTTTCAGGCTCTTGTTTCCATTGCTTCTTTATAGAGCAAGGCCTCCCTCTAAGTGCAGGAGTGCGGAGCCTGTTTTGTTCCTCTGTAAGGTCAGCGTGAGGATTGCTAATTTATTATTCTGAAATATGATTGGAGAGTCATTTTGTGGTATGTGGGGTTTGTCAGTGGTGGTCTGGGAGGGCGAGAGTGGCACTGAAGATTAGTGAGTGGGAAAACCTCTTGCTTTTGGAACATTTATAGCCTGTCCTCGGAGGGGTTTTGAGTAAAAAAAAAAAAAAAAAAACACTAGCCGAATGTGGTTTGCAAGGATTTGCCTTGCATTTGTCAAGAGTAAGGTAACATTTCCTTCATCTCTAATTTATTAATATATGACTCTTTGGAGACCCATTCCTATGAGGTTTTATTTTAACATGATCACTTATGGCCAAAAAAACTGGGACGTGTAACAGTCTTAACACGACCCTGTTGGCACTGGTTTTGTCTCTTCCTTCAACAGATGTTTGCCAAAGAGTTGCATTAAATGCGTTTAATTCTGCTGTCTCAGCCTAACAAATCTTTATCATGAAGATTACTTTAATTGGTGTCAGTTACAAGCAGAAAAAGCACCCATTACGCTTTTGTTTTCTAGCACTTGGGGAAATTTTCCATCCTAAGTAGAATATTGAAATGGGGGATGGAGTAAAGGTTTTGAAAACTGAGCTAATCATTTTATTTTCCTTTTTTACGTATTCCTAATTTATTTGACGTTAAAGCTAATATTAATCAGAATTCCTCAAGAATCAAACAAGAAAGAGGTGACAGAACAGTTTTGGGGTGACAGTTGGTACCTTCTGTTCCTTTTTTTAAAGGAAATTTCTAAATTTCTAGGAAGTACCTCAGATTTTGAGTAAGAAACCCCAAAGTCTAATGAAACCACTCTCAAACAAAAGGCCTGGAGACAATTTTATATAGCCATTTTAAAATGTGATTAATAAGGAGATGGTAATGCAAGGGAACATGGAGAAAGTCACTACTTTTGTGAGGTTTTGTTCTAGTAGAGAAAGATGGAAGCAGGGTGGTACACAGCAAGTCATGTGATAAATGTGGAGAACAACATAGTAAAGCAGGGCAGGGGGATAAGGAAGTGTGGGGTGAGGGGGTCATGTGGGCAGTTTTACAATGTGGGCAGAGAAAGTCTCACTAAGAAGGTAGCATTTGAGCAAAGACAGAGCTGAGGGAGGGTGAATGTGGATCTGAGGGAAGAACATTCCAGGCTGAAAGACAGCCAGTGCAAAGGTTGGGGATTAGGGCGAGGTCTGCCATGTGCAGAACAGCAAGGGAGCCAGGATGGACTGACATGAATGTGGGACTGTAGAAGGAAGTGAAGCTAGATCACAGAGGGGCTAGTAGGCCTCTCTGTGGCTTTCAGGGCTTCCCAGGTGGCACGGTGGTAAGAGTCCGCCTGTCGATGCAGAAGACTCAGGAGATGCAGTTTTGATCCCTGGGTCAGGAAGACCCCCTGGAGAAGGACATGGCAACCCACTCCAGTATTTTTGCCTGGAAAATCCCACAGACAGAGGAGCCTGGAGAGCTACAGTCCATGAGGTCACAAAGAGTCAGGCATGACTTAGCAACTGAACACCGCCCACACATATGGCTTTTACTCTCTGCCTTCTACTATTGGAATGTTTGATCAGAGAAGTGACATGACTTATCTTCTTGTATAAAAAGATCATCCTGCTTGTTATGTTGATAACAGACTGTTTGCGGGGTGTGGAGGTGGAATGCAGAAGCATGGTAAAGAATAGATTCTGGATATATATATTGAAGACCCAGCACATAGGATTTGCTAACAGATAAAGTATAAGTTGTGAAAAAGAGCAGTCAAGGATGCTCCAGGGTTTCCACCTAAGCTCCTGTGAAGATGGAATAGCCATGTGCTGAGATGGATAAGAAGACCAAAGGTGCAGATCTAGTGAGAGTAAAAGCAAGAGTTCAGTTTTAGACGTTTTAACCTGGGCTGGAGATACAGCTGTGGGAGATACCTGCACTCTTCAGGCCAGAGTCAGAACTGAGGCAAGTGGTTGGGGGAGCTGGCCCGTCTTATGTGCCCTCAGGGAAGGGACAGCCTCAGACCTAGGAGAGCTAGTCATTGCCAGAAGGAGGTCAGAAGCCCCAAGGTGAATTCCAACCCTAACTTGACCTGGGCTGAGATCCACTGCTGGCCTGGATCGCTCAGGAGCAAAGAAGACCTCCTGGAATGACCAGCCATGCCCATACCTGGGAGAAAAGGACTCAGATGGAAACTCCTCATTGAAGAGCTGACAAGATGGATTGGGAGCAGAGGGGGGTCATTGTAGGTATCTGCTGGGGTCAGAGGGACCTGGTTCTTGCCCGTTGAGGATAGTCAGGTGCCTGTGAATGACTAGCACCTAACCATTGTCCTATTCTTAGAGAAATTGCTGGTGGTTATAATGGGATGTAGAGTCTACCACACAGGTCCCTGACTTTTCTAGTAGAAAGGGCAGAAGGATTCTCGAGTGATTCTTCTTTACCAAGTAACATGAAGCTACTAGTTAACTATCGCTGTATGACAAATTGCCCCCAAACTTAATGGCTTCACAAAACAACATTTATCTCACAGTTTTCTGAGGGTCAGAAATTTGGGATTGTCTCGCTGGGTAGTTCTGGCTTAAGATTTCTTGCAAGGTTGTAATCCAGATATTGACTGGAGTTGGAGAATTCACTTCCAAGGTGGTTCACTCACATTGCTGGCAAGTTGGTGCTGGCTGTTAGCAGGAGGCCTGGGTTCCTCCCCTTACAGGCCTCTCTTGGGGCTGCCTGAGTGTCTTCATAGGTTGGTATGACCATCACTTCCACCAGAGCAAGTGAACCAAGAAAGTGAGGTGGAAGCTGTGATGCTTTTTGTGACTTAATCTCAGAATTCCTCCACCATTCTCTATTGGTCACGTGCTGCTGTTCAGATTCAGTTTTAAGAGAGAGTACACAAGGGCCTGACCACCAACAGGCAGGGATCCATGGGGCCCACCAGCCAGCAATTACCCTCCTTAAAAATAGGATGAGGTTTCTATCTTCTCAATCCTTTGTGTCTGCTCAAAGCACCACTTGCAGTTCTAGGAGCTCAGGAACCCCATGTTATCTGGGTCCCCCATCACAGCTGGGCTAATCCACATATTTTGCTGGGCTCCCCCACATGATGGGGATGTTTCTTTAGCCATCTCTAGCTCAAGAGGATCGCTTGAGAGACAGTAGGCAAATGCAAGTACCGACACAGGAATCTCATCCTTTGCCATGTTGGTATTTGCCATTTTCCCCCAAAATTTTTAGGTGCCCTCTCAGCTCCCCTCCCTGCCACATTCATGATGTGTCATGTTCCTGCTGCCCTGTCCCTGATCTGTGCAGAGATGTACTGCCTTTAGAAGCCCTTATTACATGATATTCTAGGACTGAGTTTGTAATACAAATTCTTCCAGGGAGCATTTGACCATTTAAAACACACTGGTATTTCTGCCTTTAGCACATTTATTTAACCTGTAGTCCTTGAATGTGTGCATTTAATTTCCAGCCATTTCTCGCATGAGCAAATTGCCTAAATACACTTGTGAGAAACCCTTTTATGGTAAATGTTATTAAACTGAAAACAAGGGTATAATAAAATAGCAATTTAAGGGTAATTTACTAACAACTGGAGCCCTTAAACATTGACATACCATTGTGTAGTAATAATACCAGACTTGGTATTTAAACACATTCTTTGTCACTCCAAGAATCGCTGGGACAGTTTCCTAATCCTCATGGTCTTTAATTATAGCTCTTTCAGGATTTTTTTTTTTTTTTTTACTACTCATATGTCACCAGTTTATACATTATAAATCATTAGCTTTTGCTCACCTAAGACATCCAGCAAACTCTTATCTCTGCTCCTTATCCAGAGGAATAATAGAGGAAATATTTAGAGGAAGTAACAGAGGAGAGTTGAGAAGAGACTGAACCTTGTTCTTGGACTTCTGTTTTCTAGACTGTCTGACTGACTAGGGTGATATTGGTGTGAATAATAATAGAAACTGCATCATGGAAGTGATTGACTGAACATTTTGAAGATTCCTGGGTCTTCTCAATAAGGAGAATCCCTTGAATACACATCTCAGTAAAGGCCCCTTCTCCCTGGAAAGTGGTGTATATGCTACAAAGAAAGCCAGTGGGCAACCGGGCCGGACCTGCCATTCCTGTCCCAAGTCCCTGCATGCCTGCTTGGCTTCTATTTGAGGGTGGAGATTCTCTCTCTTGTTAGCCCCTGGGAATACTCCCCTGAGAGGTTGATTCAGTACTACCTAGAAAGCAGGGAACTAGGCCCTGCACCATGAGGAGGGACCTCATGTTCTCAGAGGGAGAAGATGTACTCACCGTCCATATAATCAGCACAGGAAGGGCTCCACAGGAAGATACATCATAATCAGAAACCTCTTATTAAGTGGCCCTAAAAACCATCATCATCACAGAATCTAGAAATCCCTCATCTGTATGGTCAGCTCATCCTCTCCCTGAAGGTACCTGGAGTGCTATCACAGCCAAGAAGCTGTTTGGTGAGCAGATAACCAGGATGAGGGACAGTAAGTGAGGGGAGCATTTAGTGGCAACCAGTGAGCTTCATGAGTCTAGCTCAGAATGAGGATGACTTTACTCAGAGGACAGAACTACTCAAAGCCAAAGGGCTAAGACTTCCATTTTCCTAGAGGGGCACTTGGATAGGTGTATTGGTTATCTTTACCCCAACTTAGAAGCTTAATATTAATACAACCATAAATGTGTTATCACACACAGTTTGTCTGGATCAGGAATATGACTCAGGGTCTTTCAAGATGTTCTGTGGTATATAATCACCTGAAGGCTTCACTGGGGCCAGGAATTCAGTTTCCAAGTTGGTCCTGCTGTTGGTAGCAGGACTTAGTTCCTTACCATCAGACCTCCCTCCCTACTGAGTTGCTTGAGTATCCTCCCAACATGGCCGCTGGCTCCCCGCAGAATGAGTAACCCAAGAGAGAGCAAGGGAAAAGCTGCAATGCTGCTTATAACCCAGTTCGTCAAGTCACACCCTATTGCTTCCGCTATTAACACATTCCATTTGATAGAAGTGATTCATTAACTGCAGCCTGCATCTAGAAGGAGTTGATTGGCTCCACCTTTTGGAGAGGACTGTCAAAGACATAGTGGATGTATTTTAAAACCACAAAAAGTACACTGTCCTCTGTAACTTCTTTTTTTCTACTCTTCCATAGCTGACCCAACTCTTCTGCTGATCCATGTATTCTTTTAATATTTCTGCATTATTATATTTGTAAATATAATTCAAGCATAAACAATTTGTATGTAATTACATGCTATATAATTATATTTTAATGTGTTATATAATTACATATGTATTATATATGCAGTATATAATTATATATATAGTATATAATTAGTTATGTATTGTAAATATTAATGTATTTAGCTTACAGCCAAGCTCCTCTAGCACAATAGTCATTATGTATCTTTATGCTAATTTGCATACCTCATTCTGCCTCCTCACTAACTGGGGAACCGGAGGCAGGTTACTTGACCTCCCTGTGCCTCTGTGTCCCCATCCATAAAGTAAGACTGTAATAGGACCTGTCTCATAAGCTTCATCTGAGGATTGAATGAGGAATTGCATGCACAGAGCTTAGAAGAGTGCCTAGCACACAGCAAACATTGAGTACTGTTAGCTGTCAGCATGGCAGCTGGAGCAGTGGCAGAAACAGTTTGATCCAGTTGGCCGTCAGAAGGCCATCGTATTTCCATGTTCCCAGAGGCAGTAAATAAAAGTCATAGTTGTCTTCTTGGCCACGCCATAGCCCCACAGCATCCAAGCAGCCCTGTCCCAAAGGTAGAGAAAGGAGCATTTCAGGCCTGGAAGGGACCAGGGTCAGCAGCTCTTGGTTTTCTTTTCCTCTTTGCTGTGCTTATTCCTTCCCTGGATCCCAGGCTAATCCCTGGCAGAGCGGGCTTACATGGAGATCAGATGTTCAGTTTGTACTCTGAGTCCTATTTCCATTTTGTTTTTGTTTCTGATTTTTTTAGGCTGACCTTTTGTGGAAGGGTGGACTACCCAAACAGGGAAGTGACCTCACAAAAAGCTAGGGAGTCCCTTAGCCTCATGGATTTGTATTAAAGCTTGTTCCCAAATTTCATTTTTAAACATCCATTTTCCAGGGTATGCACTGGCTACATGTGATCAACGTTGGCATCAGGCATAGATTCACCTTCTTCTCAGGCCCTTTTGCTTGCCAGTGACTCTTTAGTTCCTTGGGCTTAATGAATAGACTTTATCTTCATCCTAAGCATATCCATAATGTAAAACATGCCAGGTGTTTGCTGGAAATGTATCGATGAGAAAATTAGAATTGGTGATTTCTTCGTCTCCTAAAGCAACTTTAAAAGAAAGTCTATATACTTACTGGAATGCACAAGGCTTGTCTTGTGTCAGGTGGCAATTTGCTAAATATAGAGTCAGGAACCTTGGAGGGACCTGCTGAGGTCATCTGTGCCCTCCCACCCCCTTCCCCATCTGAATGTCTCTAGCCCTATGCTAGCCAGTTCAGTAGCCACCAGCCACACATGGCCTCTGGGCATTCAGCTGTGGCTAACCCAAGCCGAGATGTGCTGTCAGTGGCAGAGTGCACCTTGGATTAAAAAAAAAATTAGTTGATGTACAATATTGTGTAAGTTATAGGTGTACAATAGAGTGGTTCACAATTCTTAAAGTTCAGACTCCACTTACAGTTATTATAAAATATTGGCTATATTCCCTGTGTTGTACAAGATATTCTTGTAGCTTATTTTACACATAATAGTTTGTGTGTAATAGTTTAATCTCCTACCCCTGTACTCCCCCTTCCCCTTCCTTCTCCCCATTGGTAACCACAAGTTTGTTCTCCATATCTGAGTCTGCTTCCTTTTTCTAATATTCACTAGTTTGTCCTGTTAAAGATTCCACATATAAGTAATAGCACACAGTATTCGTCTTTCTCTGTCTGACTTATTTCACTTAGATAATACCCTCCAAGTCCACTCATGTTCATTCTTTTTTATGGCTGAGTAGTATTCCATTGTGTATACACCACATCCTTATCCATTTATCTGTTGATGAATAGTTAGATTGCTTGCACACCTTGAAAACTGTAAATAATGCTTCTGTGCACATTGTGCATGTATCTTTTCCAATTAGTGTTTTGTTTTTTTTTTTTTTTTCCAAATATATACCCAAGAGTAGAATTTCTGGATCATATAGTAGTTCTATTTTTAGTTTTTTGAGAAAGCTCCATGCTGTTTTTCACAGTGACTGCACCAGTATATATTCCCACCAACAGTGTACAAGGATTCCCTTTTCTCCACACCCTCACCAACTTTTGTTATTTGTAGTCTTTTTGATGATAGCCATTCTGACAGGTAATATCTCATAGTGGTTTTTTTTTACATTTCCCCAATGATTAGTGGTATTGAGCATCTTTTCTTGTGCTTGTTGATATTTGTATTTCTTCTATGGGACAATGTTTATTCAGTTCTTCTGTCCATTTTTTAACTTCTTTTGATGTTGAGATGCATGAACTGTGTATATACATATATATATGTTGGAAATTAACCCCTTATTGGTCACATCATTTGCAGATATTTTCTCCCATTCAGTGGGTTGTCTTTTCATTTTGTCAGTGGTTTCCTTTGCTCTGCAAAAGTTTAATTAGGTCCTGTGTATTTTATTTTCACTTTTATTTCCTCTGCTATAGGATGGATCCAGAAAAAATAGTGCTGTGATTTATGTCAAAGAGTGTTCTGCCTAGGTTTTCTTCTAAAGAGTTTAATCATTTCCGGTCTTACATTTTTGGTTTTTAATCCATTTTGGGTTTATTTTTGTGTATGATGTTAAAGAATGTTCTGATTTCATTTTTTTACATGTAGCTGTCCAGTTTTTCCAATACCACTTATTAAAGAGAGTGTCTTTTCTCCATTGTATATTATTGCTTGCTTTGTTGTAAATTAATTGACCATATGTGCATGGGTTTATTTCTGGACTCTATCCTGTTCCATTGATCTGTGTGTCTATTTTTGTGCTGGTACCATACTTTTTTGATTACTATATCTTTGTAGTATAGTCTGAAGCTAGGGTGGAGAAGGGCATTGCAACCCCCTTCAGTATTCTTGCCTGGAGAATCCCATGGACAGAGAAGCCAGCTAGGCTACAAGTCCATAAGGTTGCACAGAGTCGAACACGACTAAAGTGACTTAGCACGCCTGCCCACCCTGAAGTCAGGAAGTGTGATTCCTCTGACTCTGTTCTTTCTCAAGATTGTTTTGTCTACTCAGGGTCTTTTGTGTTCCCATACAAATTTTAAAATTATTTGTTCTAGTTCTGTGAAGATGTCATTGGTATTTTGATAAAGATTGCACTGAATCTGTAGATTGCCTTTGGTAATATGAAATGTACCCAGGATTTTGAACACTTAGTACAAAGAAAAGAATGCAAAATGTTTCATCAATAATTTTATATTGATTGCAAGTTAAAATAATAATATAGTGATATATATAACTGTATAATGGTTAAATAAAATATATCATTAAAATTAATTTCACCTCCTCTTTTTACTATTCTTTTAATGCTGTTGTTGTTGTTATTTAGTTGCTAAGTCATGTCTGATTCTTTTGTGACCCCACAGACTATAGCCTCCCAGGCTCCTCTGTCCATGGGATTTCCCAGGCAAGGATACTGGAGTGAGTTGCCATTTCCTTCTCCAGGGGACCTTCCTGCCCCAGAGATCAAACCTGCGTCTTCTGCACTGGCAGGAGGATTCTTTACCATTGAGCCACCAGGAAAGCCCCCTTTTAATACTAGAAAAATTTTCAGTTACACATGTGGCTTGCATTATATTTTTATCTGACTGCTTAGCTGGATCATCTATCTCAATTCTTCAAGCCCCCAAGATGGAAGTTGTAGAACCTTCCTTGGTGACTCTTCTGAGTCTTTTGTCATGCTGGCACTTCACTTATTCTCCACATCCAATCTTTTTCTCTCATGCTTGTTTGAAGACTTCTGTTTCAAGTAGTTGACTGTCTATCTCCTTATGAAATCCCTACTTGAAAAAAGTAAAGCATCTCTTCATATTCAGTTATAAGCTCTTTGACCTTTTCACTTTCTACCTCTGCCAACTCTGATAATTTTTTAAAATTTTATTTTATTGAAGGGTAGTTGATTTACAATGTGTTAATTTCTACTGTACAACAAGGTGGTTCAGATTTACCTACATGTACATTCTTTTTTCATATTCTTTTCCATATGGGTTATCACAGGATATTGAGTATAGCGCTATCCAGTAGGATCTTGTTGTTTATCCATTCCATATATAAAAGTTGTATCTGCTAATCCCAAACCCTCAATCCACCCTTCTCGTCCTCACCCTTGGCAACGTGAAGTCTGTTCTCCGAGTCTGTCTCTGGTTTGTCTGTAAGTTCACTGTGTCGTATTTTAGGTTCCATGTATAAGTGATATCGTGGTCTTTGTCTTTCACTTAGTATCGCCATCTCTAAGTCTATCCGTGTTACTGCAAATGGCGTTATTTCATTCTTTTTTATGGCTGAGTAGTATTCCATTGTATATATGCACCACATCTTTATCCATTCATCATTCGATGGGCATTAGGGTTGTCTCCATGTCTTGGCCGTTGTGAATAGTGCTGCTCTGCATAGGGGTACATGTAACTTTTTTTTAAATTATAGTTTTGTACAAACATATATCCCAGGAGTAGGATTGCTCGGTCATATGGCAACTCTATTTTCAGTTTTTTGAGAAATCCCCATACTCTTTTCCAGAGAGGCTGCTCCAACTTACATTCCCATCAATAGTATAGGAAAGGTTCCCTTTTCTCCATACCTTCTCCAGCATTTGTTGTTTGTAGACTTTTTTAATGATGGCAGTTCTCCTGGGGGAGGTGGTACCTCATTGTAGTTTTGATTTGCATTTCTCTCATAATTAGTGATGTTGAGCATCTTTTCACGTGCCCGTTGTTCTGCTGTGTGTCTTCTTTGAAGAAATGTCTATTTAGGTCTTCTGGCCATTTTTAATTGGGTTGTTTGTATTTTTGTTGTTGAGTTGTATGAGCTGCTTGCGTATTTTGGAAATTAATCCCTTGTCAGTCACATCATTTGCAAATACTTCTCCCAGTCCGTTGGCTGTCTTTTTGTTTTGTTTATGGTTTCCTTTGCTGTACAAAAGCTTGTAAGTTTGATTAGGTCCCATTTGTCTATTTTTGCTTTTATTCTATTGCCTTGGGGGACTAACCTAATAAAACACTGGATGATTTATGTCAGAGAATGTTTAGCCTGTATTCTCTTCTAGGAGTTTTATGTTATCATGCCTTATGTTTAAGTCTTTAAGCCATTTTGAGTTTATTTTTGTGTGTGGTAAGAGGGCATGTTCTAACTTCATTGATTTACACGCAGCTGTCCAACTTTCCCAACACCACTTGCTGAAGAGACTGTCTTTTCTCCATTGTATATTCTTGCCTCCTTCGTCGAAGATTAATTGACCATAGGTGTGTGGGTTTCTTTCTGAGGTCTCTATTCTGTTCCATTGATCCATATGTCTGTTTTTGTGCCAGTACCATGCTGTCTTGATTACTGTAGCTTTATATCAACTCTGATAATGGTTAATGGCCTTTCTTGGATCATCTCTGGCCTCTATTATTTTTAAAACTTGGTATCGGAAACCACCCAACATGACTCTAACGTGGGCCTGACTAAGGCAGAGACAAATAGAAGGAATTATTTCTATCATCAAGTACTTGACTGGTCTTTTTGTTACATTACCTCATTTAGTCCTGTAACACAAGGAGGGGCAGGTGCTGTTGGTAGCACTCTTGACTGATGAGGGAGCTGAGGCTCAGAGACGTTGAGGAACTTACCAAAGTTCCATTGCCGATTAAGTGGCAGAGCTGGGATTTGTGTGCCTGACTCTGAAGCCCACATTCTTTTATGACATACCATGCCTTCCTCCCTTGATATTGTTCTTTGAATATACTCCTTCCTCTTGAGAGGCCTTATACGCAGCTGGTGCATTTGTAGCTCATGATCAACACTGACTCTTGAGCTTGGTCTGATGTGTTTGTGCCTCACTAGAATTATGAAGCCCTTCTGCTAAATTCCAGAAATGCCTTTTCAACCTTGCAGATACTTTGTGAAAGCTTTATCCCTTATACAGTCATCAGTGGGCCAGAGTTCAGGTCTTTAGGTATTAGGAATGACTTTTCTGGCAGGGAGCTTTCTTTCCTATCATCCCAGGTCCCGTGGATAGCTATCAGTCTGCAGAACAAACTACTTCTTAAAGGCCAGTTAAGGCAAAGTGTACTGTTAACCCATGTTTGTGTGTGTGTATGTGTTCACTTGTGTCTGACTCTTTGCAACCCCATGGACTATAGCCCGCCAGGCTTCTCTGTCCATGGGATTTTTTCCAGGCAAGAATCCTGGAGTGGTTTGCCATTTCCTTCCCCAGGGGATCTTCCTGACCCAGGGATCTAACCCATGTCTCTTGCATCTCCTGCATTGGCTGGCGGATTCTTACCACTGGTACCACCTGGGAAGCCCCTGTTTAGTTACTCCATGTTACTAACTAACATTACCATTAGGTAATCCATGTTTACCCAAAGGCAAGAAGTTTATGTTTTGAGTAGTCGGGAATAAGAGGAATTCCTTGTAAGAGTGTTGAAAACATTCTCATGGATGAACCTTGAAGAGATTATGCTAAGTGCAATATTCTTATCATAAACGGGCAAATACTGTTGGGTTGGTCAAAAAGTTCATTTGGGTTTTTCCATAAGATCTTAAGAAATATTTGAATGAACTTTTTGGCCAACCCAATTTACAATTCCACTTATATGAGATAAGTAGAGTAGTCAAATATATAGAGACAGAAAGTAGAATAATGGTCATCAGGGGTTGTGGGTATGGAGAATGAGGAGTTAGTGGTTCATGGATATGGAGTTTCAGTTTGGAAAGATAAAAAAGATCTGGAGATGGAGAGTGGTGATGGCTGTACCATAATGTAAATGTACTTAATGCCACAAAATTGTACACTTAAAATGGTTAAAATGGTAAATATTAAGTATATTTAAAAAGTGTATTTTACCATAATAAAAATAACCAAACAGACCTTCTATACTTAAAGAAAAATAGCTTGCTTAGCATGTGTGATCAGAGATGCCGCTGGACCCATCTTGGGTCCATTGTTGATTCTAGCTTTGAGATCACAGTCGATTTCTGAGTCAGCTTCTCATGAGGAAAGTGCAGGCTTCACCCAGATGAGGGGCATCTTTTTTTCCTGATAGATTTCTCCATCTAGGAGATTTTACCCATTTCACACAAATGCACTTGCCAGGGCTCCATCCACTTTCCAGGGATGTCTAGGGAAGGGAAAGCAGCCTTGCCTTTGAGGACGCTACAATATGGACCCTTAATTCTACTCATTTTTCCATGGGGATTTTCTTATTCCTTATTCCCCTATCTGAGGGTATGCCTAGACTATCCTAAGAAATAAAATAGCTGTAAGTTGTATTCATTTGTACCAAAATGGTCATAGCCTCTTTGGAGACCTGCATTAGAGTTAGATTGAGCACCCAAACATTTCAGTGTTAGTGTTTCACTGAAGTCAGCACCCCCTGACAACCTCAGGTCAGATCTCCACTCGAGGCAGAGGCTGCTTTGAGAAAATTTAGCCAGGGTGCCTAGACTGAGACTCCAGGCCCCAGGAATTCTCTTTATACAGTGTGCTGCTTGGTGCCATAGTGTGGTGCTTGGTGCCATGGTGGTGTATTTGCTTATTTGCCCTGCCTGTTTTCCTTTTCAGGAATCATTAACCAATGGCAACAGGAATCCAAGGATAAAGTGATTTCCCTCCTGTTAACTCACCTGCCTTTGCTGAAGCCAGGAAACCTCGACGCAAAAGTAGAGTATATGAAACTGCTGCCCAAAATCCTGGCACACTCCATTGAACACAACCAGCACATCGAGGAGAGCAGGCAGCTGCTGTCCTATGCTTTGATCCATCCGGCCACTTCATTGGAAGACCGCAGTGCTTTGGCCATGTGGCTGAACCACTTGGAGGACCGTACGTCGACCAGCTTTGGCGGCCAGAACCGAGGCCGCTCGGACTCTGTGGATTATGGGCAGACGCACTACTATCACCAAAGACAGAACTCCGATGACAAGCTTAATGGGTGGCAGAACTCTCGGGATTCTGGGATTTGCATCAACGCCTCCAACTGGCAGGACAAAAGTCTGGGGTGTGAGAACGGCCACGTGCCCCTCTACTCATCTTCATCCGTCCCCACCACAATCAATACGATTGGAACCAGCACAAGTACAAGTAAGTCCCCCAGAAGCCCTTTAGTGCAGTCTGGTTTGGTGACTTGCTGTGTGTGGCATGTCCCGCTGGGAATGTCTGCTCTGGGCACCCCGTAACCCTGGGAGAGAAGGGCTGATTGGAATTGGCTGCGGGAAAGGGCTCTTTGGACCCCGTGTTTGTTGTTCTTTCAACTCCTGAAAGAGAAAAATCCTGGGCAGGTAAAAATGATTGATGGTTTAAATTTGGGTTACAAATAGATTAAAAAAAAGAAAAAATTAAATATGAGATAAGTGGTGAAAGAAGGAAACTTCCGCTTTCCACAAACAGAAATGCCTTCACCCAGTACCTTTTACCTGGGGTTTTTGGATTTGCCAAGACATTGAGTTCCCGTGTGATGCTCTATACCTGATTCTAACCCATGTTTAACCAGACAGCCTCATGGGCTTTGTGCATTTTCTTTTCTTTTTCCACTTCTTTTTTTTTTTCCTTTCTTTCTCTTTTTTTTCCCCCTTCCTTTCTTTCTCTTTCTTTTTTTTCTTTTTTAAATTTCACCCTGGAATGTTCCCTCCCTTGCATCTCCTTGTCTTAATCCCCGGTTGTCAGGGTCACTTTTCCTCCTGACCAGGGGGAGCAGGTTTGCTAACTGAGAATGCTGCTCTGTCTGTGGCCTGGTGTGAATGCTGTGGCCTTCTCTCGCTCAGTCTAACCCCTTAGGAGAGGTGGGGCAGGAACGGCTTTGCCAGAGGGGAGAGCAGAGGGCAGCCCTCTGCTCTTTGGACACAAAAGCAAAGTACTCTGCCCGCAGATGGGGCCAGGCCTGGGTCTGGTGGCTCTCTGTGGCTCCCCACTTAGGCTGAGCAAAGTGGAATACATGCTGCTGGCGCCTCTGTATGTGCGTGGGAGAGTGGCCCACCATTGAAGAGAATCCTTGATGCTCGTTTGCATGTGTCTCTGAAGACAGTGTCAGGCCCGAGATAACTTTCTTGGGGAAAAGCTTTCGCAGTTAGACTGTGTGTGCCTGTCAACAGGCAGGAACTCCCAATGAAAAGATCTGAGAGTATGAAGAATTGGCAGTGACAGTTTCTTGGCCTCTGCCTCCACATGGATCTTGGGGCTAATGGGCCTTTTTAAATGGCTTTCTTAAGTAAGTGTGTGGAATTTTCACTACATTGATTGAAACAGTACTTCAGTGAAATAATCAAAGAAATACTTCAGCTACTGCTTTGATAATGCCACAATACGAGGTTTTAAAATTCTTTTCTCCGTTTTCACATTTAGATATTGATAACCTGCATATTTGGGGAATTAGGTGATTATTGCATCATTAATTTATTGTGTAAGAGGTTCTGTGACAGTTTTTTTTTCACAAACTAGTAATCCAGGAAACAGTTTCACTAACCTCTGTGTGATGGAAAGTGATGGCTTGAACTATTCAAACAGACACATGCAGGCTGAGACTACAGAGCTTCTTGGCCCGAGTTTTCTGGGTTAATGACAGAATCTACTAATTGTTTCAAAATTCTTTGATAGTTAGGAGAGATGCAAGCTCTGGGCTGCCTGCCCTCTCAAAACTTGGTCTTTTGTATTTTAAGGGGTTGAGTTTTATGTCATCCATCTTGAAATTAGTCTGGGGTCATCACATTTCCATCTCTGCTGATGTAACACATTTTTGTCAGGTCTTGATAAGATTAGTACATTTGAGATGGTTATCAGATTGTCACTTTTATATTTCACTGTGGCTACCAAGCCCAGCAGATGGGAAGGAAGTGCTTAGATGCTTGTCATTGTCTCCTAGGCCTTTGAGTCTAGTGTAGTACTTGAGCTGAAAAAGGAGGTTTAAGAAGATTACATATTAGAAAAAGAGTACATATTACAAAAGGAATTAGAGCCCTTTTTCAGAGCATCAGTAAAGAAGATAAGAGCTCAGATCTTTCCTCCAGGAAGTTTCATTCAAACACTTGGGTCATATCAACACTTGTATTTTAAGAACATCTCTTTAACAAAACCTTAATGTCATTGCTTTACTCCTCTGCTTTGTCGATAGTAGCTAAATTGTGCTTATCCAAACTGCAGTCCTTTGGGTCATTCATTCACTCAATGCTTCTATCAGATATCTCCTGAGCACCTGGGAGGCAGCTTGACAAAGTAAACAGAAAAAAGACTTTGGTGTCACTGCTTCCTGGGTCCATCCAAACCTCAGACCTGCAATTAGCTACCTACAATTCGGCCAAGTTATTTCACCTCTCTGAGCAAGGTCACCACTTGCAAAGTGGAAACATTCATGATATCTACCTGTGAGGGTTGTGGTGAGGGTAAATAAGATTATGTATGTGAATGCCTGGCCAGGGCTGGCAACAGTAAGCACTCAGTAAGTGTCTGCTAAATGAATGAGAGGGACTGGGTAAGACAATGAATAGCAAAGCACTAGCATTAACTGCCCTCCCCAGACTCTTGTGCTCGTTTGCATTGTACTTTTCCTGAGCCCAGGCCACGCAGAGTGGTCTAGGGGGGCTTGAATATGCTATGACCATTTCACTGCAATAGAAAATGGTTTGGCCTTAAGGGTTCAGATCACAAGATAGAGAAGTGCCAGCTTGTTTGGGAAAAAGCAAACAAGGTTGTTGGCTAAAAATGAGTGAGTGAGGTGGACAACCATGGTAGGGACAGATCGTGCTGGATATTGTGGGTTGCTGCAAGGACTTTGACTTTTGCTCTAAGCAACCCCCTCGGAAGGTTTTTGGCAAAAGAGCGATGTGGTCTGGCTCGTGTTTTAAGGGGGATTGTTTTGGCTGCTGTGTTAAGAATAGATTATACCAGGGCAAGGACAGAAACATAAAGACTAGTTAAGAGACTATTGCAGTAATCCAGGCAAGCTGTTGATTACTTGGACCAGGACGGCCACAGTAGGAGGGGGAGAGAAGTGGTAAAGTCTAGATGTATTTTCAAAGTACAGCCAATAGGATTTCCTGACAGAATAAATGAGTTGTCAGGGGGAAGAATTCAAGAAGGACTCCAGGGATTTTTGCTTACAAAAATGTTGGAAGTTCAGTGTCCTATATGGTGACTTTATACATCTGTTAGACCATCAGAGATGTCCAGTAAGCAGGTGGACATATGAGCATGCAGTTTGGGAGAGAAGACTGACCTAAGATAGACCTTTGGGAGTTACCAGCACATGGGTGGTATTTAAAATTATGAAACTATGAGATAAGATCACCATGGTAGAGATGCAGATAGAGAAGACTGAGGACTGAGCCTGAGCACATCATCATGAAGGCTGGGGAAAAGGGGAAGAAGCAGCAAATCAAGGAGAAACCATTGAAGTTGGAGAAAAGTCAAGTGTGTGGCAAGGCAATGAAGAAAAGGTTTCAAGTAGGAAAAAGTGGTCAGCTGACTCACATGCTACTGATAGGTCCAATAAGATGAGAACCAAGAAGTGATCATTGGATTTATTAAGAGAGAGATCTTAGGAGACGGGACCCTTCATTGATCTCTTGGGGTAGTCCTTGCTGCTAAAAGAAACAAACCCACAAAAAAGTTTGTTTTTGACTAATGTAAAGTCCAGAACAGGTGTCCCTGATTGACATGTGATATTCTTCTAAGCAGTTATTCATTAACCCAGGCTCTCTCTGTCACATGTCTCTGCCATCTTCACCACATGTAGCCCAAAGTGACCAGGCTTGTCAAACCACAGGAAGGAGAAAGAGATGGGGGAGGTCTTCTTGGGAAGATTTCATGGACAGATAAGCTTTACTCACGTCCCATTGGCTAGAACTCTGTCACATGGCCACTTTTAATAGCAAGGGAATGTGGTAGATGTAGTCTCACTGTGTGCCCAGGAAGAAGAGGAAACAGAGGCAGAGGGGACACAGGCAGAAAGTACCTTGCCAACTACCACTGAATAAAATAACTACCACTGGAGAAAAAAGAGAGATCTTAGAGATCAATTGGAAGTGCTTCACACATGATAGGCCTTTAAGGGATGAATACAGTTGAGTTAGTGATTCCAGTGAGATAAGAGGCAAGAAACTAGCTTATAAGCTTGATTTTGAATGTCTATTGACTTTGAGAAGGTGCTTGCACATTGAGATGAAGAAAATGATGCATTAAAAAATAAAATCATGCAGGTTGTTGAAGGAAGGGATTAAGATGAGGCTAAGGTTAGGAGGCAAAAACTCTGCCCAAATTTAATAAGAATCAACCTATTTTTATCCATTTAGACAGAGGAGAGAGTGCCTTTTAGTGACTGCAGAAGTTAAAGGAGATCTCACAGGATGTTTGAGCAGGGCCTTTTCCTCCATGAGATAGGAGAGGAATGGGTTGGGACCGTTTAGAGTCTGAGGCACCATTTTGGATAGCATCAAGGTGTTTCAGACGAGAGGGAAGAATCTGCTTTCAGTACCTAGCTCTCTTTTTAAGTCTACTCAGGGGTCTGATGACTGAGAGCAAGAATATGCAGGTTCTTCATCATGAGTCTGTGGGACCAAGGTATTGGCTGTCACGAATTATACACAAGTCTTAGTCAGCTTTGTTTTGGCCATCACAAGCAACTCCACATGCAGTGTGCCCAGAGCCTGGCTTAGCACTTCTAGGTTTTCTTTCTGTCTCAAGTCTTCTATAGAAAAAGTTAATCTTTGAGGAAAAGAACCATCCAGGTTTTCTTAAGAGCCCACACAATTCTGCTGTGTAGAGGTCAGAACCACCTCCATTGCCCCAGACTGACTTTCTAACCATTTTCTACTCTTCGCTGGTGGACTTTGACCTGGGAGAAAAACTATGCTGCAGTTACAAATGAAAGGAGCCTGTTTTCATTCAAACTGTTGATAATACTTGATTTTTCTTAGCATGCTTTACGTTTGGGTTTGAAAACATGCCAACCTTTGCTAGCCTCATCTGAGGTAAAAACTCAGAAACTTTGGGTTGCAAAAATTATTCCAGAATGCTCCATCTGAGCTGTCTACTTCATCTAGAGTCTCATGGTACAGCTTGAGACTATAGATGAAGAATACAAGAAAGTATTCTTGGAATCTCAGTATTTCTTTTATTAACCTCAGTTGACTTTTATGCTAGTAAAAGCTATATATTAAAAAATTTGGTACCATGGGTTACAAAAAGTAAATTAACATTAATCACTGCATAGTGTTTACTACATGCTGGGTACTCTTCAAAACCCTTTACATAAATATTAACTCATTGAACTTTTGTAGCTCCATGATGTGGCTAATATTGTTATCCCCATTTGACAGATGAGGAAACTAAGGCACAGAGAGGCTGAGTAACTTGACCAATGTCACAGACCATCGAAGTCATATGCCCCAAGTATGCTCACTTTGCGCTAACCCATGTAGCAAGCATTCTGTGCTCCAGTTGTTGGTTGACATCTTTGCCTCCCCTTCCTGATTATGAACCCCTTGGAAACAGGGGTTTTTGTCCTCTTTATCCCTCTTTCCTCACACCTAGAACACCCTCAAAAAGTCACAGAAATATTGGAGATGGCAAATTCCTGGCATGTATTCAGCTGCCATTCTCTCGTGGTAGAGCATCTCTTAGATAATGGTTGTGTCCTGCTAAGCCCAGATGTGGCCTCCACATCCTCCTCAACATGCCCCTCAAGGCAGCCACTATAATTCAATAAGAGCTGAAGCCTGTCTGCCTGCCCTGCCAGAAACATTTGCTCAGCAGTAGGGACTTAATAAATTCCTGGGCTCACTACACAGATGTTCATGAAATTATCAAATTTCCAAAATATAGGAGAAAGTATTCTTGGAAATTCACTAAATATATGGTGATAATATTGATCGTTTAGCATTCTGTCATCATCCTCACAGTGACATTTATCATTACTCTTCCTTTCTTTGTGACATGTTACCAACTTGATCTCAGTACTAATAGACCTTTAGTAACATATTGTGATCTTGAATATGGAGGTGGGCATATGAATTTATACAGGTAATAAGATGCACAAATTCATACCAAAGAAAATAGTGTGTGCAAAATCTGCTGAGATCTGAGTAAGGTCTGTAGTCTCATTAACAGTATTATGTTTGTGTCAGTTTCCTAGTTTCGTTAACACACTATAGTTGTGTCACCTTGGACGATGCTGGGGGAATGAGTTCAGGGGACCTCTCCCTGTAGTATTTTTGCAGTTTCTTATAGATCTGTAATTATTTCAAAATTGAAAGTTAGAAACTAAAAACTACTGGGGCATACTGGATATTTCTTGGGCTTTGATCCTGTTTCTCGACCTTCTTGTGGGGTCTAGGGTCCATCCCTTAATGAAAAGGTGGCTCTTGGGCCTCAGAGAGCCAATACCTAAAACAAAACTACTTCATCAGGCAAGGTGAAAAGTAGAGGTGATGTAGATCTAAGGAAAATTGGCTCCTTTGGGAACCCTGAATCTGCAACTGAAAAAAAAAAAAAAATCTTCCAATTCCACCAGCCCCTTAGGCAGCCCAGGCCAGCTGTTTCAAAAATACTCATTTGGCTCAAGTCCTTCCTTGTCTCTCTGCTCTTCTCATTTTCTTACAAGGCCACCATCTACTGCAAGCTCATTCCAACTAGCCTGTAAAAAACCATCAGGACACATATGCAAAGGGAGGAGGGAGACCACTCAGCTTTCGGAAGGTCTGATAAGAAGAGGTCTTGGCAAGTGGCCTCCTGGAAACTGAAAAGAGGGGCAAGGCTTGGAGATCTCACTTCTGTCTTGCTGGCTGTAGGTCATCTCCATCCTAAGCCTTCAGAGCCACTGGTGTTACTGGAGTTCCTTTTTAAATTTTCATGGAATTATTTTGTCTTTTTAACAACAGATTTTTCTTTCTCAGTGGAAAATTTCTTCCTCCCCAAAATGTAGCCAACCTGGCATGCAACTGAAAAATTCCATTATTTCCTTAACCCCTCATTTGCTCTTCAAAGAGGTAACTCTAGTTGCTTTGCTTCCTTTGAGAAGCATTTATAACAGCTGGCATGATATATTTTTAGCTTCAGCTTCCTTCCCTTTGGGGGAACCTTTTTTTAAATATGGCCCTGGCCTTCCTGATACTACATTGTGAAGATGGCTCAGTGATATCTCAGAGGACCCAATATTGCCACTGCCTGATCCTTTGCCCGTTTCCAAGAGTCCAAAGGTTTTACAGGACCTTGCTTTTCCTCACCATGCCTAGTGTTTGTTTCCTGGGACTTAGGAAAGAAAAAAAATCAGAAAAAACACTGTAGTAAGCAAGAAGCCTGCTTGTTTTATTGTGCATCAGAGATCCCACAGCTTGGGAAAAGTCAGAGACCTCCTTGGTACACGTGCCTTGGGTCATGAGGATGTGCCATCCAGCCCCTGTTCGCGAGGGTTTTTTTAGACTCTAATGACAGTGAGAGTTATTAAACACTAGATGAGCTACAGAGGAAGGCAGTAGTGTTTCTAATTCCCCACCATACTTCAAAAATAGGATGGATTCTGGCTGGAATAAATGACTTAAACTGGACTAGCCTGGAAGAGGGGAGGAAGGAGATGAACAAGCTGGCTTCTTTTAGACTCTTTTTTTTTGAGCCCTATAGTCTTGGGATTTCTATTATTTCACAAGATTTATAGTTATAAGCTCTACAGTTAGAGTTTAGAGTTAGAGTTACAGGCTTAATCCATGAATAATGGGACAAAAAAAATCTTTTAATCTTTTTTTTGGTTTTCTTTTCTCACCTTTAAGATTTCTGGGGATAAACTTAGGTTACACTGAGGAAAGATATATCATGAATGTAGCTTCTCTTTTTAAAAATTATATTTATTTTTAATTAATTGATGATTGCTTTACATTTTGATAAGTTGTGCTGTGTGCTTCGTCGCTTCAGTCGTGTCCCACTCTTTGCGACCCTATGGACTGTAGCCCTCCAGGCTCCTCTGTCCATGGGATTCTTCAGCAAGAATAATAAAGTGGGCCCAACCCAGGATCTAACTCACCTCTCGTATGTCTCCTGCATGGGAGGTGTGTTCTTTACCACCAGCACCACCTGGGAAGCCCCTTTGATATTATTAATATTAAGCAAATGAGACTCTTGAATTCCACGGTGACAGAGGAGGATACATTTCAGTAGAAGCAATTACTATTAATTTGGGGTATGTGTTTAAACACTGTCGGTATCATTCCTGCCATCCCCCTACCTATACCCTGGTCCTCTACATTCTTTTAGGTAAAATACAGTCTCGGGAAATCTCTGGTGTAAGTCAAGTAAGAGAAGGGTATCGAGATGGGGAAGGGGACTTCCAAAATCTGGGAAATGCTATAAAGAATTTTTGTGTATTGGAAAAAGGCTAAAACTCCCACATGCCCTGAGGTAGTCATTCTTTGCCAAAATTCTGGACCATTCCCATAGACAAATTCCATGGCTACAATTAAATGTTAGAGTCAGTGAGAGAACAAGGTTTGCTTTAGAAACTGATTTCACAGCCAACCTTCCTGAGATGCATCCTTTTGGAAGGGCCCAGCAAAACCTATATGGAACTGGAAAAGCTATAATAGATTATTTTATACTTTAGCCTTCTCCTTTGCAGAGTAAGACATTACAATGCAAAGAGAATTATAAGGCTGTAAGTGGCATTGTAGATATTCAAGTTTAGAGTATAAATGATGAGGCAGCCTTGATCAAAATCAAGAATATGGCTTTGAAGTCAGATGACTTGGTTTTAAATTCCAGCTGCACCAATAAGTAGGTATGTGAACATGGACAAATTACTTGACCTCTAAACCTCCTTTCCTCATCTATAAAATGGGAATACATTTCAGTAGGCAAATAGGTGGGGAAACAAAGGAAACAGTGACAGACTTTATTTTCTTGGGCTCCAAAATCACTGCACATGGTGACTGCAGCCATGAGATTAAAAGACACTTGCTCCTTGGAAGAAAAGCTATGACCAACCTAGACAGCATAATAAAAAGCAGAGACATTACCTTGCTGACAAAGGTCTGTCTTGCCAAAGCTATGGTTTTTCTAGTAGTCATGTATGGATGTGAGAGTTGGACTATAAGGAAAGCTGAGCACTGAAGAATTGATGCTTTTGAACTGTGATATTGGAGAAGACTCTTGAGAGTCCCTTGAACTGCAAGGAGATCCAACCAGTCTGTCCTAAAGGAAATCAGTCCTGAATATTCATTGGAAGGACTGATGCTGAAGCTGAAGCTCCAATACTTTGGCCACCTGATGAAAAGAACTGACTCACTGGAAAAGACCCTGATGCTGGGAAAGAGTGAAGGCAGGAGGAGAAGGGGATGACAGATGATGAGATGCTTGGATGGCATCACTGACTCGATGGACATGAGTTTGAGCAAGCTCCAGGAGTTGGTGATGGACAGGGAAGCCTGGTGTGCTGCAGTCCATGGGGTCACAAAGAGTCAGACACAACTGAGCAACTGAACTGAACTGAGGTGACCTCTTAATTGGCTTGATCAGGGTAGATAGTTAATGTGTTAATCGTAATAGCCATTTAAAGCAGGGGATCATAGAAAAGGCTTAAGAGTTTAAACATATTATTTTAACTTAATGTGTAAATACATTCTCGTGCCGTCTTTTGTATAGTGAGACGGTCCTTTCTTTGAGAACAGCATTCCTGACTGAGGCTGCTCTTCTGTGCATAAATCACACCCTTGATGCATTATTG